>NC_056748.1:1046436746-1046742580 GCF_019279795.1 Protopterus annectens
GAAACCACGGTGAAGAACTTCTCAAAAGCAAACTTCACACTTCTCAAAACTGAGGTGGAATCCTTCAAAGCCCCCGGGCCAGTGGAAAATACGACCCGAACAACAGAATCTTTTACAGACGCATTCTATGGACACCTGCAGGAATGCATGGATTGTGCTATCCCAAACAAAACCAAGACTCTCTCCTTCAAAGGCAGACCTGTCTGGTGGACCCCGGCCATAAATAAGCTATACAACAGAAGGAGGAAGCTACTACATGATACAGCAAAATCCCAAAAAGGGAAGGCAACTCTGATCAGTACTAGCAAGAAACTACGATCCCTCACTAAGTCATCTAAGGCCAGCTTCGAAAGAAAAATTGCGCAAAATGCTAAAGATAATCACAAGGCCTTCTTTAGTTATGTCAGGAACCTGGGTGGCAACTCCCAGATATGCTCTGAGTTAATACAAAATGACAAAAAATACAATGAAACCACAGACATTGACAACATCCTGGCAGACAGGTTCAGTGCAAACTTCTCTCCCCCTTCCCCCCCCAAAAGAGCAAATGTCTATCCCATCAGAGTGTAGCCTCTCTGACATCACAGATGCACAGGTGAGAGCTGCCCCCTCCAAAGCAAAAAACACAGCATCAATGGGACCGGACGGTGTCCCAGGCTGCGTATTACACGAGCTCCAAGAAGAACTAAACCCTCACATAAAGTCACTGTTCAATCTCAGCCTTACTACAGGATATGTACCCAAGGAATGGCGTACAGCAACAGTGGTCCTGCTCCACAAAGGTGATGCCACAACAGACCCCAGGAACTATCGCCCTATAAGCCTGACTAGCCTGGTCTGCAAAGCTATGGAGCGTATCATCATGGAACTCATAAACAATGACATTGGGAACCTCCAGACACTGGATCCTACCCAATTCGGCTTTGCTAAGTGCAGATCTTGCCTCTTGAACCTGGTCGACTTCTTCGAAACAGTTACCAAGGCCATAGATGAAGGAAAGGTAGTCCACACTGCCTACCCAGACCTCGCAAAAGCCTTCAACACAATACCCCATCGGGCATCATAAATAAGCTCACCAGCTTAAATATCAACCCCTATGTCACAAGATGGGTTGCAAACTGGCTCAGGGATAGAACCCACATGGTCAGAATCGCAGCTGCCATGTCAGACTCAAAACCAGTTACAAGTGGCATCCCGCAAGGCTCAGTCCTGGGACCTCTCTTGTTCGGTATATATTTCTCTGAGGTACAGGCTAACACAAGAGGACTTTGGCTGACCAGGTTCGCAGGTGACTGCAAACTGGGTGCCAAAATCGAATCTCCGGCTGACACAAGCATCCTCCAAAAGGGTCTCACAGAGACGGATAATTGGTGCTAAAATCATGGTCTAAAGCTAAATGCCAAAAATTGCATAGTCATCCCCTTTGGGAAAAATAAAGTGCCCACAAATTACCACATAGGTGGTAATCCATTAAGTACAGAAGAAGTAATTAGGGATTTGGGGACCCATGCAGATAGTAACCTCTCCTTTGACAATCACGTTGCAAAGTGGTTAGAAAGACCTTCTATATAGCCCACCTTATCATGAAAGGGTTCACATCTAGATCAAGAGAGGTCATTGTGCCTCTCTACTCATCAGTCATCAGGCCCATAACTGAATACAATGCCCCATTTGGGATGTACCTTACCTGACACCTGCAGCAACTGGAAAGACCCCAAAAGTACCTCACCAAGAGGATCAAGGGTCTCAAACAGATGCCCTATGCAGTTCGGCTAAAGAAACTCCAGCTCTATTCAGTTGCTTACCGCCTGCTCAGAGGCGATCTGTGCCTGATGTATAAAGCCATGTTCAACCCAGAACTAATGGACATGCTACACCTCAAGAAATCCAAATCCCTTAGAGCTACACGCTCCAGGGACTTGAATCTTAGCACAGAAATAAATAGGACATGCTGGAGGGACAGATTCATATCCCAGAGGCTCCCCTCACTCTGGAACAAGATCCCAGTCCATGTTAGGCTGAGCCCCTCACTGACTCTCTTCAAGAGAAATCTTGACGAGTGGATGGGAGATCGTAAGTTTACCCCCGGGATCTCTTCTGTGTCCCTGCTAGACAGAGGCACAGTAAGATAACCTTAAAAGGGCTATCTTCTGTGACCTACAAACAAGGGGCACAATCAACTAATCTATAAGGGTAGCAAAAGCCAAACACACTCTGGCTAGGCTTATAAATGCCCTAGGGCAGATAGCCTAGTATCAACCTATGAACCTATAAGAATGTCAGCCACCCAAATAAGCCAACTGCAACTCTCTTCAAGATGTTACATTTGGCCTCTTATATCAACTAAGCTTCCACTGTATAAGTTATTCTCTGAGCAGGACAAAAGTCATCTTCATCTCACACCTAATAGTGCTGGTTCCAAACTGCCCACTGTATTGAAAAATGATAAATCAAGTTAATGCATGTAATTGAAAGACACAAATGGTACTAGCCCTCTTCCACCTGAACTGCACTGTCTAGGTGATGGAAAGAATATATCACCCATTTGCATCTGAAAAATAACTTGGTCTATGTTGCTGCCTAGACAGAAAAGATAAGTAGGTGGCAGTGAGCAAAAGTAGGGAAGAGACTAAAAAGAACTTTCCAACTGTGCAATTGAGTGAGAAATTCTGTAATTATGTAAGTAGAGGGTAATGATTGCTAGAATGCATAGGAAGGTAGGGAGGGGCTCCTGACTGTGATATGCTGGGCAATGGAGCTGGTAAATTACCCTGATCATCACTGTGATGGGTGAATGCATAGGAAGAGGACATCTTCTGACATGCAAGGTGGGGAAGAAGGGGGAGACTTTGAATGCTGAAAGGCTATGTGAAGGGAGACGGGGTACACTATCCACTGATAGGCAATCAGTGGGGGAGGTAAGAGATTCTAGCTACTTTATGAAGGGAGGTGAAAGGTACAAGGGGACATAACATAATGCATGCAGAGGGGCTCTTCAGGGCTATGCAATTCACCAAGTAGGGAATGATGCACCCACTTTGCTATAGTGTGTTTATGTGGGTGATTAAAAGCCCCCAAGTGCTATTAGAGTGTGGGGGCCACAGCATCACAATTCTTATTATGCATGCAAGAGTTAGCTGCAGGTCCAAAATCATGTTAGCCTGGGCACCAAATACTTACTTTAAAGGAGCCAACCATATACAGTGTGTTCAGTTGGGTACAATGTTTGAGCATGTCAGAAAAAAATATGGTTTAGAGAGTGCAGAACATGTATAATTATCTAAAGCTTTTCTTTCCTTTTTCATGTTTTAGCCTTCTAACTATCATCACCATCTTACAGCTCTTTATCCCATTTGCTACCATCATGTTGGATCATAGGAGGTTACTAGGCTATTGGCCCTGAGGCCCTTATAAGCCTAGCCAAGAGTTTAGCCCATGTTTAGACAAGTCAGCACCCAAAGCCCCTGTCCAGCAGGGACACACGTGGAATCCCAGGGGTGTATTTTCTTTTTCCCATACAGTTATCCAGGTTGCGCTTAAAAAAAGATAATGAGGTACTCTGCTTGACTTGGAGAGGGAGTCTATTCCACAGATGGGGGAGTCCCTGCAACACAAATCTGTCCCACCAACAAGTCCTACTGATATCACAGACCAGTTTGAGGTCGCATGCATGGAGTTGCTCGAGTGGAACTTGACGTACGATTATGAAGCAGTCCTATCAAGGAGGGGTCTGAGATTGCTTTGTATGCCAGACAGAGGTCACCTCTGAGGAGTCTGTATGAAACTGAGTAGAGGGACAGGAGTTTTTAGCCCATCTGTGTAGGGTAAAAGTTTGAGGCCCTAGATTCACCTGGTGAGGAACATCTGTGGTCTCTCCAGGTGCTGCATGTGCTTTACGAGGTACATGCCGAAGGGGGCGTTGTACTCAATAATTGGCCTTATAAGGGAAGCATACAAGGATTTTATGACATCTTTGTCTCTGGATAAGATACCCTTACTTATGAGGTAGGCTATGTGGAAAGCTTTCAATAGAACGGAAGCAACATGGTGGTCAAAAGTCAGGTTGCTATCAACCTCGGTGCCCAAATCCCTCACTACTGATTGTGGACTTAGGATGTTATTTATGTGATATTATGTGGGGACATCACTCTCCCCAAAGGGGATGATGATCCAGTTTTTGGTATTCAGCTTGAGGCCATGTTTCTGGAACCAGTCATTTGTTTGGGTGAGACCCTCTTGAAGGACGTCCACATCACTTGGGAAATTGATGATTGCGCCCAGCTTGCAGTCATCTACAAACTTGATCAGTCATAGCCCACTGGTTTTAGCCTGCACCTCAAAGAAGTATATCCTGAATAACAGAGGCCCCAAGACCGATCCCTATACAGGTCTACTGCTTGAGGTGGCTTCCCCTATTTTGATTAGGTAGGTTCTATCAGTGAGCCAGTTTGCAACCTATATGATAACATATGGACTGATGCCTAGTTGAGAGAGAGTTTATCTACTATGCCCGAGTGGGGAACAGTGTTGAAGACTTTGGCCAAGTCAAGGTAGGTGGTGTGCACCATCTTCCCTTCGTTCATGGCTTTGGTGACTGTCTCAAAGAAGTCAACCAGATTTAACAGACATGACCTCCCCTTGATAAAGCCAAACTGTGTGGGGTTGAGTTTTTGCAGTTGCCAATGTCCCTGTTAATGAGGTCCATGATAATCCATTCCATGGCCTTGCAGATCAGGCAAGTTAGGCTGATGGGTCTATAATTTCTTGGATGAGTGGATGCTCCACCTTTGTGTAAAGGGATGACAGTGGCTGTCCTCCACTTGGGCTGGGACAAAGCCGGTACTCAGGATTTGATTGAATAGGGTGCCTAATGGTGCTGCAGGTTTATGCCTGAGTTCATGTAGGATGCAGTGTTTTTTGCCATTGAGAGTGCAGTGATGACCTGTCCCTAGAGATAAGGGGTGGGGGGCAGGTACTGGGGATGTCCTAATTTACTGGAGAGGAGACATTTTTGCTGAATCTGTCAGCCAGTAGATTTGAAAAGGCACCCATTCTGAACAGATCTGGGTGCTTCCTTTGAGATTGCGGACATATGTGAAGAAGGTCTTATGATTGTCTCTAGCAGATGTGACCATTTGGGACTCTAAGTTGGCTTTAGAGGATTTCACTAGTGCTCTTATTTGCTTGTTCAGGCTAAGGAGAGATTGCTTCCAATTGGGCACCTGCTCTTTCCTGGTCCTGGACAGCAATTATTTCCTTTTGTCATATAGTTTATTTATTGTAGATGTCCACCAGACAGGTTTACTCTTCCTTGTTGAGGATGATTTTGTCCTGTCAGATATTCCTTACTCCATGTATCTATATAAATGCTCATATAGTACTTTGCTGTATATTTGGATAACAGTGCCAGTTCCTACAGTGCGGGAGGAGGCTGTGAAGCTGTTTATACCATCCCTCAGGAGGTTGTAATCAGCTCTGGAGAAGTTGTTTTGTTTAACCCTAGCTAGAGGGGGTCAGGGGAGATGGTGACTTCAAAAGAGACCGCTTTACTGTCCGATCTTACCAGGGATGATGATACTGTAGGGGTGCTGCAGTGGTTACTCATGTTGGTTAATAGTAAAGTCCAAGATATTATCACCTCTTGTGGGGGTATCGACTAGCTCTTCCAAGGCATTTGCACTGATAAAATCGAAGAATCTCTGGGGATTTGTGTTCCGGCATGAGTAGTTTTTCCAATCTATGGTTAGGTAATTAAACTCACCCAGGATCAGGGTAAAGGGTTGAATCTTAATAGATTTGAAGAGGTCCAGATAGGTGGAGTGAGCATCTTGAGTCAAATTTGGGGGCCTGTAGCTAGCTATAATTTGAATAGGGATCTTGTCAATGGTTAACTGCACCTGGAGTGTCTCATGTGATTCATACTGCTTGATCAGAGAGGAGGTGTGTGTGTGTCTTTAATATCTATTGAAACTCCACCTTCTTTGGCTTTGCTGCCCACAGTTTGGGGTCTGAATGTATGATAGGATGAGTAATCAGGTAAGGCTGGGGTGCTCTCCGCAGCTTTGAACCAGGTTTCTGTGACTGCATAAATATCAGCATCGTCCAGGGTTAAGAATGCTTGCAATGAGTGCAGTTTCATGTTTAGACTCCTAGCGTTTTAGCAGCATGATCTTTAATTTGCATTTTGTTGAAATTTTTATGTTGGTAGTATCGACCTCATGACTTATTCTAAAAAGGCACTATGGGGAGGCAAGGGCCTTTGCCAATAGCCTGAAGCCCAAGTCAGACAGATGCAGGCCATCTCTAGCAAAGCATCGTGGTCTGTTGATCATATCTTCCCAGGCTGTCACGTACTGGATCCCCCCAGAATGACATCAGAAACTAAGCCAATTGTTTAAGTCAATCAATTTCTGTTTGTATTGAGGCATCATTCTGGGTGATGGCAGAATGCTAGGGACATACTTGCCTGGGACACAAATTCAGTGCGCTCAATCATGTTTCTCTTCATATAATCCAGGAAGATACATCTCAAGTCGTTCACACCAACATGGACTATGACAGAGACATAACAGTACCTGTTGTTGAGACACTCAAGTGCTTGTGTGATATGGTGGATTCTGGCACCTGACAGACAACTAACTGTGACATTCTCCTTTATCCGGCCTGGTGAGAGGCACATCTGTGTGCCTCACAATGGAGTCTCCTATAACTAATATGTTGGGTTTATGGTTAGGCCTTAGTGGTTGTGAGACACTGGTGTGTGGACTATGCATGGTATGTGGTGTGGAGGGTTGTGGAGTTCCCATGTGTTTTTGCCTCTGAGGTCTCCTTTGGGTTTGTTTTTGTTGAGAACCTCCGCATATGTGGGTGTGTGTTGTGTAGTCAGCATAGACTCTAGCTTCTTTATGTAATTCCATCTCCCACAAATTGTGTGGTAGACCCTTAGGTGTTTGAACCCTGCTTGAACACTCCATCTGTTTCACCAGCCAAGGGTGCCTTTGTTCTAATGCCATGATAGTCTGGAACATCTCGATCAAAGTTGGTACTTTAAGCTTCTGTGCCACAGAGACAGTTGAAACAAGCAAAGGCAGTGTTTTTCAGATATTTTTGTGGTGGCTGAACCCTACAGAAGCCTTCACCACTATTTGAAGAATCTTACACATTCCACTTGTTATTACCATTTTATTTTAAAGTTATCATTTCATCTCATATTTATATATTATAAAACAATAACTTATCAGAAGACTCTATGAAAATAGCAGCTTGAGTGCATTTATGTTATTAATAGCAAGGAAAATGATAACATTGTACTTTTATGTTATTGGTGAATTAAAACATATCAATAATTTGGTTTGACTTGACTAGCAGAATAAGAGAGAAACATGAACTCTCTGTTCCGATTCTTCTATTAAAAGTAAACTGCAGCTGATTATTTATTTCTACAAAACTGTGGAATTTGCATATGAATTGGGGACAGACACACCCATATTGCTTCATCCATAAGCAGAATCCATTTTCATTTTTGGTATTAACAGAAGTTTTTGGTGGAAAACAAAATAGAAGATGAAGAAATCCTATTGTTTCACATGACAGTGGTTCAAAAGCATTGGTATAAAGTAATGTCTGCAACTATGCTGAATAAGCAACACACACACACACACACACACACACACCAATAGCGTAGATAGGGTGGGACGAGAGAGGCAAATATCCCAGGCCCAAAGTGTTGGGAGGAGTCCGATCTGCTGATCCCGATCATTAATATAATACTGGCTTTTAAAAGCTGGTATTGCATTTATGGTCAAACCTGAGCACTGTACTGCTCCATGTGTGGTCTAAACTGTAGCACTTGATCCACTGTAGTAAGTAGTTTGCTACAATTCAAAAGAAAATCTACTAATGCAAAAGAAAATCTGAACTGTGGCTCCATGCATGCAGGGTATAAACTGTAGCAACTGTTGGTTACATTTGTAGAAAGCACTTTGCTACAATTTGAAAAAGGAGAATGTTTTTATTTTTTAAACCAAAAAATGAGCACTGTAGTGCTCCATGCAGGCAGGGTATAAACTGTAGCAACTGTTTGCTACATTTGTAGCAGGCAGTTTGCTATGGTTTAAAATAGAGATTTTTTTTAAAACTAAAGCATGAGTGCTCCATGCAGGCAGGGTCTATTGAAAGAGGGTTGGGGGCAGGGATACAGAAATGGGACCTGAATGGCTAGATCTGTGGGGCTGTCATGTATCTGGCCACCTTATTGGTGTGCCTGTAGAAGGACACTGCTTTTTTTGGCTTTGAATACAAGAGCTGGGTGTGGGTAAATCTAACTGTAATAAGCTGATCGCTTATTGATCAGCTTATTATAGTGAATTAAGTGCTTTTTTTGCTCTTCACTTGAAATGAGGGGTTGGGGTGCAGGTTCATAGTATTGGCCTAGGGCACTGGTTGAATCAGGCATGCTTCTGACACACACACACACACACACACACACACACACACACACACACACACACACACACACACACACACACACACACACACACAAAGAATGCTCTTCTGAGAAATGAAAGTTATGCATTTGCCATACTGATAGATTCATGTTGTCCTGTTTTCTTTTGGTTCAACGATTAGGTTCAACCTCGACAACTTATACCAGATTATTGGATCAGAGAGCTCTAACTCTTCCCCTACCCACAATTCTGTCCTCCTAGCTGATTTACGCCAGAGGGAATCCACAATGCTGCCCATTATGGGATGAGATGTGGAACATGGAAACAGACAGAGCTCTGTCAAGTTCTGTGTTTTTTTTGGTCTTGGCCTAAGTTCTGATCAAGCCCCAGAAGTAGTAAATTGGCAGTTTGGAGGTGGGAAGGAGGGAGTGACAGTGAACCAAATGAAAACAGAACAACACAGATCTATCTTTATGGTTAAGTACATAACTTTTGTATCTGATGTTGTCTATTTTCATCTAGTTGAACGTTTGAGACAGATTCCCAAACTACCTAAAAAGGGCCTGAGTGAACACAGGGAAGGATATTCTTGAGAATGGCAGAGAGGATGCATGAGCTCTATACTGCACATCCAATTTGTAAAGGGAAACAAAGGTACAAGCTGTTGACCAAGTTGCTGCTGCACATATGTCACTGATAGGTACTCTTTTTGCACATGCTGTCAAAGTTGGCATCGCTCTGTCAGAGTGAGCCTTAGGCTTTGAATGTAAAGTCAACCCTCTTGTTTATAAATAAAGGTAATGCAATCTGCCAGCCACCTAGAAAGCATGACTTTTGATACAAAGACGTGGTCTGATTTTCTAAAGTCTTATACAATGTAAATAAAATCTGAATTGTCTATGGACATCTAAGGTATGGAGGGGAGGGTGTTCACACTTGGTAGCAAAATTTGGAAAGAATACAGGCAAATCAATGTGTTGATTTAAGTTTGTTTCTAATAGTACCTCCGGAAAGAAGGATGGATTTGTTCTCAATGAAACTATCTCTGTGGAAAATAAAAAAGGGTGGCTTGCATGAAAGCGCTTGCAGTTCTGAAACTTGTCTTGCTGAAGTGATGGAAATCATAAAAATAGTCTTCCAACAAAGAAATTTTCAATCTACTAATGCTGCAGGTTCGAAGAGTTTTTCAGTCAATGATAGGGCAAGACTGTGACATCCCATGGAGGAACTGGATCTCTAACTGGGGTCACAATAAGAATGTTCCCTTAAGGAAAGCTTTGGTCACCCTAAGTGATGTGATAGATCGATCATTATTGTGCTATATGAAAATTTGAGAAGGCACCCATCTGGACTTTTATAGTAGAATAACTGGATCCTCACAGAAAATGTTCGGAAAGAAAATCTAGTATCACTGGAAGAGGGGCTGAGAAAAGGTCTAAACCCTTTGAGGACACCTAAATAGAAAATCTTTTCCATTTGCTCTTGTAAGTCTATTTGGTTGATTCCTTCTGAGATGAAGTAATTATGTGGACTATTGGGGAGGAAAGCCTGGCATCTCTGGCCAGCATTAAAATTGGAGAAACCTGCAGTAAATTTCAGGGACGGAAGATCCAGTAGAGGCATCGTGGATAGGTGACTGAGTAGATTTGGGGTAGGATCCACTACCCATAGTGGGTGCAGTAGGTGAGGCTATAGAAAGGGGAACCATGCCTGCCGAGGCCAAAATGAGGCAATGAGGATTATCCTGGTCTTGCATCTTATGGCTTTCTGAATGAATACTGTGAGAAGGGGAATTGGCGGGAAGGTGTAAAGTAGACCTGGAGGCCTAAAGTGGACCACAGCATCTCTCAGTGACTGTCCCTGTGGAAGGATAAGGGCAAAGTAACTGCTGCATTTGTTGTTGAGGTAGGAAGCAGAGAGGTCACAGCAATGTTGGCCCCAGTGATTGAAGACCTCTCTGTCCATTGTCTGACAGACCACTCATCGGGTAAATAGGATTACTTTTGCTCAAACTGTCCATTAGTATATTTGATATTCCAGGAATGTGTGTTGCCACTAGAAAGTGGTCTGAAGACATTGCCCACTGTGAGAATCACAAGGATTCCTGGTAAAAAGGACATAAACATGTACCGCCTTGCCTGTTGATGTACCCTACCACTAACATATTGTCTGTATGAATGGAAATCATACCCTTAGGTAGGACGTCCTTAAAAGTCTGCAATGCTAGGATGACTGCTCTTATGTCCAAGACACTGATGTGAAGTTTAGCCTGCACTGATGACCACGTCCCTTGAACAAACATAATACTAGGGAAATACACTTCAAAACCCCACTATAGCTGAAAACTGCAAAAACTAGGAATATATATATATGGGTCTACTTGAAATAACCGAAAGACCACAACACTGAAACTCAAATAACCGAGACCAGAATCACGAAACCCCAAAACACCGAAAATCGCGAAACTGTAAACCACACACATAACACACACAAACAGACACACAACTGCCCCAAACTAGCAAACACACCAACCTACACTAGTGACAGTGTACCCCCCAATTTAATATTCTAACTCAGAGATCGCACAGACACACAAGGCAAACTCACACCCACACATTACAGTCCTTCACACACACAAACCAAAGTCACAACACACACTTACACACAGCAATACCCCTCACAACTACACTTACACATACATACTTACCTACTGCAGAACACCAAAATAGCTAAATCAAACTCCCGTTACGTCGGGATTTTGAATTTCGTGCTTTTTGGTGTTCTGAGGTTTCGTGATTCTGGTCTCGATCTTCTGGGTTTAGGTGTTGTGGTCTTTCGGTTATTTCAAGTAGACCCATATATATATAATTTCATTTGGCTGACTTTCATTTGACTGAGACCAAAATACCTAACTTTCAAAACACTGAAACCTTACATGCTAAAGTTCAAAATACTAAATTGTAAACCATAGACATATATACTTACAACACCAATGACTAACTCTTTCCAGAACTTAAAAACTGTTTATGTACCCTCTTAACAGAAACTGGACAATATAAAACCAAACTAGGTGGGAGTTGTGCCCCCCCACACACCCCCAACTATATATATATATATATATATATATATATATATATATATATATACTAACTCCAGGATCACACTACAGTGGGAAAAGGGCATATACCTTTTACTTACCTTACAGTAGTCTACATGCTGCCACTAGTGCTGGGAATGCACAAAACATCTGCCATATTACTTGAGATACTTCCCATAAAAATGTAAACAGACATACCCACATTTAGAAACACTATAACACTACTTTCTACATGACAATCAGCACTATAAGTTACAGGAATTCTTTTTATCACAAGCAAGTCACAGAAGAAGGGAAACCCACATCTTGTCTATGGCTTACTATTCAGTATAATGAGATTCAGTCAAATATACAGCCTGGGATGAGACAGGTTCATATGTGTATTAGGCTAATAATCACTAGGACCTTTTTATAGCTAGCCATGCATCCCAAATCTATGCCAAGTTCTGGGAGCCTTGATAAGTATAAGCAGGGGCTAGGGAGATTAAACATTTACAAGCAGAAGCCTGGGAGAGTGACCTTTTACAGGTTGCCTATGTCCATTAGAGACACAAATGACTAACCAGGGATGGATTTCCTGTTCCATATCCAATTGCCCAAATTACACGTGAACAGGTTTAGGGAGAAACTCTACTTCACAAGGATGGGGAGCCTGTTCCAGAGAAGGGTTAGTCTCTGGAATACATACCTGTCTCACCAGGGTTCCTATTTATATCACAGACAAGGTTTAAGTCTTTAGAACTGGCAGTTCTGGTGCTGTTTTGCAGATATACAGGAGGTCAATCAGAATGGGGGTTTGACAATGGCTAGTATGTCAGGCAGATATCTCCCCATAATGGTCTGACAGGATACAGGAATAGGGCTTTGAGGCAGTCTGCAAAGGACATGTTACTTATGCCACGTATCCTTTTAGTGATGAAATCTGTGGAAATTCCAGTTGTTGGATGTGCCTAGTTAGATACATACCGAAGTAGGCATTGTACACAATTATAAGTCTGATGAATGGTGAATACAGTTGAATAATGTCATACCTTTCTTTATAAGTTGCACAACATAAAATGATTTTCTCTCTACTATTGATAAGTGATGATCAAAGGCTACATTACTGTCTGTGTGTGCCCTTATGTTCCTGACTAATGTGTCGACTCTTAGGGGGTGTGCTGTCAATATGATAGTTACTAGGGATGAATGACTTCCTGAAGGATACTATTATGCATTTTTTGGCATTTAGTTTTAGACCATGGCTCTGGCACAATTTGTGTGTGTTGGCCCTTGCTGGAGAACATTATTGTCAGTGGAGGATTCTATAGCTGCTGGTAATTTGCAATACTCTGAAAATCTGTTCAGCCAGAGGCCCTTGACACTGACCTTGACTTCAGAGAAGTAATTTCCAAAAAGGAGTGACCCCAAGACCAGTCCCTGTAGGACTCCTCTTGGGACTGTCCAATTTGTAGAATTGGACTTCCCATTTCTAACTTCCTTTGTCCTGTCTGTGAGCCAGCTGGCTATCCATCGGGTGACATAAGGGTTTAATGCTCGAGTAGGGTACTGTGTCAAATGCCTCGATCATGTCAAGATAGGCAGTGTGAATCCATTGCTTTGGTGACCTTCTCAAAGAAGTCCATCAGGTTGACTAGGCATGACCTGCCATTGACAAAGCTAAACTGGGTTTGGTTCAGTGTCTGGAGATGGTTGACAACCCCAGGTGCTTTTCTAGGAATATTCTGCATCTCTCTCTCCTCATAGCTTCCATAAATTAGCCAAGACTTTTTCTTCCACCGTAGTGTCTTTTTAGGCAGGGTCAGTTTCTTCAAATTATCTACATAGCCAACCACAATCAAACTCTTATAAAAGTAACAATTCTCAAACCTAGACACCTAAACAAAATGCTGTACTCCTTAGAGACATTCCTAAACCCTGAAAATACTGACATATGAGTATCTACTAAAACATGATTTCAGAACAGTACCAGAAGAAACTCAAGGTAGGGTTTTAATGCCTATCACTCCTTCAGATTGCTGCATCTTTCGGCTTTTCCTGGTTAGGGGTCACCACAACAGAACTCCAGTCCGCTAATGACTGGCAGTAGGTTTTTACGTACCGAGTTGCCAGCCCTGACGCACAACCTTCAACGAAGGTACACCCATTCACGCATGACTCCACACAGAAGACGCTTTAGCTGAGAATCAAACAGGACGACGTCTTATTGTGAGGTGACAATGCTACCGCAGCATTAAGTTGCTGGTGGGAGTGCATCTGTGTTACTAAGAAACTATTTCACCTCCAGACTCATAATGCAAGACAATGGCCTACAACTCCTCCACATTCTTATTATAATAAACAAAACTCAGTACCACATAGTATAAAATACCCCCTCTATGACATCAGCAGGCCATGAGGCATACTGTAAACTAACATCCCTTACCATAGAATCTAACACTATCCTCATGGGCGACTTCAACTATATTAACTGATGAACATACACCACCTCAGAAAAGTATTCACAGAGATTTCTGGAATTTATTAATGAACAATTCTTGAACCAACTAGTCCAAATCTCAATGAAGGCCAAAAAATATTAGACCTAATTCTCACAAATATAACCCTACCAAGCTCTGAGTCTACAGTTACAACATCACTGGCCAAATCTGACCATTGTGTAATGACATTTATTTTAGGTGTGAGATCTGAGTCACCTCAAATCCCCTCCCTCTTCAGAGACTACTCTAATTCAAATCTACTCCACGTAATTGATGAACTGATGAAATTCTAACACCCTCCTCTCCTACAGGACCTTGCTTAACACACACTGCAATTTTTACAGATAAATTCTACACCCACTTCCAGGCTAGTTTTGAGACCTCAGCCCCCATAAGACATTAATAGTGTGCCAAATTTAAGAACAAGCCCATGTGGTAAAATCTTAATATCAACATATTATACAGTAGGAAAAAGAAACTCCTACCCTATAAAAGCAAATTTAACACCCTCTAAGATAGGGAAAAACTCAAAATGATCAACAAAGATCTTAGAAACAAAATAAAATCCTCCAAGAGCAAGTCTGAATTGTGAATCACAGTACATGCTAAGAATAACCACAACGCTTTCTTCAGCAATGTCATAGGTTCATAGGTTCATACTAGGCTATCTGCCCTAGGGCATTTATAAGCCTAGCCAGAGTATGTTTGGCTTTCGCCACCCATTTTAAATTAATTTTGCTATGCCCTTTTTCGAGGTTAGTATACTGTGCCTCTGTCTAACAGTGACACAGAAGTGATACCCGGGGTAAACCTATGATCTCCCATCCACTCATCAAGATTCCTCTTGAAGAGAGTCAATGAGGGACTCTGCCTAACCTGGACTGGGATTTTATTCCAGAGTGAAGGGAGCCTCTGGGTTATGAATCTGTCCCTCCAGCATGTCCTATTTATTTGAGTGCTGAGGTTCAAGTCTCTCGAGCGTAGCTCGATGGGATTTGGATTTTTTGAGGTGCAGCATGTCCCTTAATTCTGGGTTGGACATGGCTTTATACGTCAGGCACAGATCGCCTCTGAGCAGGCGGTATGCCACTGAGTAGAGCTGGAGTTTCTTTAACCGGGCAGCATATGGCATCTGTTTGAGCCCTTTGATCCTCTTGGTGAGGTACTTTTGGGGTCTTTCCAGTTGCTGCAGGTGTTTGGTAAGGTACATCCCAAAAGGGGCATTGTACTCGATTATGGGCCTGATGAGGGATGAGTAAAGAGGCACGATGAACTCCCCTGATCTAGATGTGAATCCCTTCATGATTAGGTGGGCTATATAAAATGTTTTTCTAACCACTTTGGCCACGTGGTTGTCAAATGAGAGATTGCTATCAACTTGGGTCCCCAGGTCCCTAATTACTTCTTCTGTACTTAATGGATTACCACCTATGTGGTAATTTGTGGGCACTTTATTTTTGCCAAAGGGGATAACTATACACTTTTTGGAGTTTAGCTTGAGGCAATGGCTCTAGCACCAGTTGTCTGTTTCTATGAGGCCCTTTTGGAGGATGCTTGTGTCGGCTGGAGAGTCGATTATGGCGCCCAGTTTGCAGTCATCTGCGAACTTGGTCAGCCACAGTCCTTCCGTGTTGGCCTGTACCTCTGAGAAATATATGCCGAACAAGAGAGGTCCCAGGACTGAGCCTTGTGGGATGCCACTTGTAACTGGTTTGGAGTCTGACATGGCTCCAGCAATTCTAACCATGTGGGTTCTGTCCTTGAGCCAGTTTGCAACCCATATAGTGACATAGGGGTTTATATTTAAGCTGGTGAGCTTATCTATAATGCCCGAGTGGGGTATTGTATCAAGGCTTTGCGCGGTCCAGGTAGGCTGTGTGGACCACCTTCCCTTCGTCAATGGCCTTGGTGACGGTTTCAAAGAAGTCGACCAGGTTTAAGAGGCAGGATCTGCCCTTAACAAAGCCGAACTGGGTAGGATCCAGTGTCTGTAGGTCCCCAATATCTTTATTTATGAGGTCCATGATGATCCTTTCCATAGCTTTGCAGACCAAGCTAGTCAGGCTTATGGGGCGATAGTTTCCAGGGTCCGTTGAGGCACCACCTTTGTGGAGAGGGACCACTCTTGCTGTACGCCACTCTTTGGGTACATATCCTGTAGTAAGGCTGAGATTGAACAGTAGTTTTATGTTTGGGTTTAGCTCTTCTTGGAGTTCATGTAGGATGCAGCCTGGGACACTGTCTGGTCCCATTGATGTCAGCAATCTAATAAATAATAGTCAGCAATGTTCTGAGTTAACATAAAATAACATCATATACTCAAATCCTGAGGACATTGCCAACATATTAGCAGACAACACCAACTCAAACCATACAACCCAATCCCCTTAAGTTACTCACAGAATATTAGCATGCCTATGTGTCCCCCAAAATCACCTCCAAGCAAGTCCTAAGTACTTTCTTCAAAGCTAAAAACACTAACTACGGGCCGTGACAATGTGCCAGTTTGTCTTGTCAGAGCCAAGCACTGCTTGACTGTTGCCTTATTACATCTGTTCAGTCTGAGTCTCTCCATTGGATTCATGCCAGAGGTGTGGGGAATTACTATAGTCATCCCAGTCTACAAAGGGGATCCTTGACTGACACAGGAAACTGTAGACCTATCAACCTCACTAGACTTATTTGGAAGGCAGTGGAGTGCATCATTATGGACTACATAAACAAGGACATAAGCAGTCTTTAAAACCTGGAACCAAACCAATTTAGGTTTGTTAAAGGCAGATCCTGGTAGACTTTTTTAAACATGTGACTAAGGCATTAGACTCATGGCACACGTGGACTTGGCAAAATCCTTTGATACCATTCTGCACTTGAGCATCACTGATAAGCTAATCCAAGTAAATGTACAGTCCTGTGTTACCCACTGAACAGCAAACTGTCTTACTGACTGAACCTAGTCTGCTAGTGTTGCAGGCACATGCTCAATTAAAAAAAAGGATCTGTTCTGGGACCATTCCTCTTTAGTATCTATTTCTTTGACATTAAAAGGGACACCCCAAGCCTGTAGTTGACAAAGTTTGCCAATGACTGCAAACTCAGAACCATCATAAATGCCCCAGACGACCTACATATTCTTTAGAAGGGGCTAAATGATGTGACACTCCCATAAAAATCAGTTGTTAAAGAAAAGGTACTCGGGCTCCTTCATTATCAATGAATTATCCAATGACTACCAGGAAATCCTTTTACATAGCTAGATAGATCACCAGGTGAATATCTTCTAAATCAAAGGAAGTTATCATCTTTACTTGTCAGACCATTTAAGAGACTATTATACCCCCACTTAGCTAGGCATATGACCCAGCCCGAGAGGCTTCTTAAAAAAAAATAAATAAATAAAAAAAGAGCATGTCCTCCTTAAGTTACCTTGACTGCCTTAAAATGGTCTCATTCTTTTCCGTTTTGTATTGACTTTTGAAAGAAGATCTCCTTTTTCCCTACACAATCTTGAAAGATCCAGTCCTATACCTGATTGAATGTTTAAGTTAGCGAATACCTAAATGTCAATCTGTTAATAGCGAAAGCAAAAAAACGCGAACAGCCGATTTAATGCAGGGAAAGAATTCCTTTGGCCATTATGCGGATTTTGCCCCTTTCCCCACTGTAGAGCGATCTTGGAGTTGGTATATTTAGTTAGGGGGTGTGAGGGCGAAGGCCCCCACTTCATTTTGGTTTAAATTTTTTTTTTGCGGCCGAGGGAATTCATTCCCTACGTTAAATCGGCCGTTTGCTGTTTTAATTTTTTGATATTACCAGATCGATGTTTAGGTATTCGCTAACCTAAACGTTCAGTCAGGTAATACAGATGCTCCTAAACACCTAATCAAGAGACCTTAACTTCATAAACTGGACCTACTGGTAGGATAGATATCTTTCACAGACAATACTTTTTTTATTGAGGTTAAGCGAAGTAGTTGCTTGACTCTTTTTAAGCATGACCTGGATGACTGGATGGGTGATGTTGGGTACACCCCGGTGTGTTCCTTCTAATGCTTAAGAAAAGGAATCAAAACTAGATCAGAGTCTAGTATTAATTCATGTCTTGGTAAATGAGTGGGATCAGTGGTCCACTGGGTCAATAGTCAGTGTGAACCAATGAAGCAATGAGCCTGATGGTTCAGTTTTTTTATTATACTAACTCTCAAGCCTGTTTTTCCTGTTCTGCATTTCCTGTCTGAGTCCTTCAGTTGCATATTTTGGCCTTGGGTTATTATATCCCCAATTCCAGGTTTTTGCAGAATGTCCAGAGTTTTGCCACAAAAGTTTGGTCTGTTCCTCATAAAATTTTTGGTTTTCTGGTAAAATCACTGGGATGAACTGAAGAATGAAATTAGTAAATAGTGTCATACATTCGAGTTTCAAATTTCATATCCTTTAGAAAATGCATTTTAATACATACCCTGCTATTCTATCAACTTTGTAAGGTTAGAGGAATATTTAAAATCTGTCACCATTTTTGGGCCTTTGTACCCCCCATTATGTCTGGCTTTGTCCAGATTTCTTCGGTTAAGAAGTTGAGAGGTATGATCACCATATGCTTGGATGTGCTGAAGTGAAGCTGTCACTTTCCACACCATGCATCCTGCTTCCTTAACACCCTTTCAGGCTTGAGCACACTACACTAGCACAATGCAAACTTGGTGCTAAATGTCTTTTTAATTTCTCCAAATCATTTGGGTTTCTAATACCATGATGGGAATGGATCCCATTCCTAAGTCAAAGTATGATTAAATGTCATGAAATTAGTATTGTTTCAATCTTTAATTGAAGCCAAAAGTGCTCTTCGCAGCACTCGCAATATGCCCCGTAATGACTCCTTCTGCAATTTGTATGGGTTACATGGATTGGTAACATATCTAGATACAATTGTAGATGCTCTTTTATAAGACCCTTTGGTCCTACTACTATTGGAACTGTCTGGGTATCTTTCTTCCAAACTGCTCTTGTTTCTGTCTGCAAGTCCTGATATTTTATGACTTTGTCTCTGCACACAAGACACTGTAGTCACTGGGTGTAGCGATTTCAATGATCAATGCTACTCTTGTCTTTTTATCTTGGATCACTATATCCAGTTTTCTAGCATCTATCTTTTAAACTGTTGGTAGTGGGTGATCCCATGAGATATAAACTTCATCATTTTCTATGATGCTTTGTGGCTCATGTTTCCAGTGTTTTTCAGTCACTTTAATACCATAATGTTTGCACAATCCCCACTGCAACAGTCTTGCCACATCATTATGCCTTTCAGTATAGTCCTTCTACCATTAGTATGTCATAACCAGCAACGAGGTGTGCAACTGTTTCCAGTTCGGTTTTACAAAACCTACATTTGTCTGTTTCTCCTACATGTTCAATGGACTTTGTAAACCAGCGTGTATGTAACCCACTATCTTGAGCTGCCAATATTAACCTTTCATCTCTTGGTTTGAATTTGGCTGTCCTTAACCATTTGTACGTTCGTTCCTGATCAACATGAAGTTCTTCCGGAAGTTTTCTATACTTGCAACTATATTTATGCTTTTTCCACTTTCTTGCCTTCTTATCTGGTCCTTCACCTTATAGTCGTTCTTTTGTTTCTTGGCATATTCAGTTGCTGCCTGATGTTTATCTACTTCTGGTTTTATTTCCATTCCTGCTTGATGCCGATATGCTTCTGCTAGATTAAGTAGAGACGTCATCTTAGATTTATTTTCCTCATGTTTCAAAACTTTCCCTACATTTGGGTCTTGTGAGGTCAACAGATATGTATGGAGTCCCACGACTGTAGATCTATACATGTAATCAATTTCAAGGAGGCCCATCTCTCCTTCAGAACTGGGAATATGTAATCTTGGTATACACTGATTTTTATAAATCATTTGGTAAGCATGAAGCATCTTTCTTCTTTTCCTGTCTAATCTATCCAACATGTTTTGAGGCCAGTCATTCACTCCAAAACTGTAAGTTAGAACAGGAAGATCAAACTGGTTTATAGCTTGGATTTTGTTCCTAGATGTCAACACTGTTTTCATGATTAATTTAAGTCTTCTAAAGTATTCCTTACTTTTATTCACATTTGTTGATGTTTTATTGTTGATCCTTCATCATTTCCCAAACATTTAGGCACTCTCTAATCTTGATCAAGTTCTTTTATATCACATTCTTGGCCCAATCCTGATGTTTTTCTAGTGCTGCAACTTTCCTGCTTTAAAGGTTGCTTTTGCATACTTATGAAGACCAAATGACATTCTTATATCATCTGAAACTGTTCTGACAACCTGCAGCTGTACTTTCAGTTCTTCATCTGATGAGCTATACAGTTTTAAATCATCACAAAGAGAAGATGAGAAGTCTTTACACTTTGTTGTTTTCTAGGAGCTAAATTGTAGCCATGGCCTAAGCTGTTAAGTAAACAGCTTAATGGATTAATGGCAAGGCAGAATAGCAATGGAGACAGAGTCACCCTGGAATATCTTCCTTTGAATTTTTATCCCTGGGATAATACTCTGTCCTTTATCATGGCTTAATTGAAACATGGTCTGCCACTGTTTCATGGTCACTGCAATGTAGTCAGTCAGTATATGGTGCATCTTATATATTTTAAGCACTCTTTTATCCATGAATGTGGGATACTATCAAATGCTTTTTTTTTGTCAATCCATGCCATACTTAAATTCTTCCCCTTTTTACAGTTCTCCAGTATGACTTTAACAACAAATTATTCTTTGTTCCATATGACTTTCTTTTATTGCCCTTTTGTTCTACTGCCATAATTGAGTTTTGTTTCTAGATGACTATAAACTCGGTTGGCATCAATTCCCATGTACAGTTTATACGTGATCGGAAGGCAAGTTATTGGTCTATAAGTTTTAGGGTAGCTTGCGGGTTCACTCTTAAGTAGGAGCATTGTTTTGCCTGTTATTAGCCAGGTTGATGTCTGTTTGGGGTGCGCATATAAATAGTTCTTACTCATGGCTAAATCTTCATGCAAAGATGTTAATACCTTTAACCAAAAGTTATGTACTGCATCTGGGCCTGGGGTTTTCCAATTAGAGGCTTTTCTTAACTTTGTTTCAATCTCCCTTGCTATTACTTCATCCCATTTCATATCCTACACCTTTAAACTTCTTATTCATTCTTTTACTTCTTCTATCCATTTAGTATCTTTGTTATGTTCTGCAGGATCTTCATAGCTACTGCTCCAAAATGTATCTACTTCCTCTTTTTTTGATGGTCTTTCAATTCCTTTTTCCTTGTTTCCCAATTGTCTATAAAACTTTTTTGGGTCATCAATAAATTACTTATTTTGCACGTTTCCTTTATGCATATCTGTGTATCTTCTAAGTTTTTCCAACTATGCTGACATTTTTCATTTATTTGTGGCAGTGCATGATAGATCCTGGTCTGTTCTAATACAGTGCATTGCTTTTATCACATCTTTCTTAGCATTTTTGTTGATCTATTCCCCTCTCTATATTCCTCTAACAGTGATACCTTGCCTTAATTGCTTTATAGTTTTCTCTATTCGATTCTTCCATGATGGTATTCTATTTCTCCCCTTCTTTCCCTTGCTACCCTGTGTTCTTGTGGTAGACCGTTATCAGTTATTAATTTAGCAGCACAGTAATAGATCCTGTTTACTTCTGTTATATCACATGGATCTCTATGGACAGTCCTAATTACTGCATTCATTTGTTTTATCAGACTTCTGACTTTTTAGGTTTTATTGACCTTCTGCAGTCTATTTCTCTCATTGGTCTTAATATAACTATCCATATCTATTAAATCAAGAAACTCTTCTCTTAGCTCATTTTCTTCCAAAATGAGGGCACATCCCTTGTTTTCCATTTCCTGCGGGCATTCTATAGAAAGTTCTATAGCATCTTCCTTTGGCACATTCTCTTCAATTTCATCCTGTGCCATCCATTGCTCTGACATATGGAACTCACTGGCCTATCATTCCTCAACAGTGACTGCATCAGAGTTTCCACAGTTTCCTGTTCCTTTCCTTGCTGTCTAGCTTCAAGCGAACGTTTACACTGATTTCCTGTGGAAGGTTCCAAAATATCTTAATATGAAACCTGATCAATTGCTTCCTGTTCCACTGGTTTCCCCTTAATTTTGATATCCATTACTCTATCCTGTAGTGGTGCTTTCTGCATTCAATTTTCTACACTAAATCCTTCACTAAGCAGGTACTCCATAACCTCAGTTTCTATTTCTTTAGCTTCTCCATTACTAATCTCCTTTTCTACTTTTCCTCTGTCTTCTTATTTTTGGCATTGTAAAGTTTTCCATGTCCAGATTCCTTTGTCTGTATTTATCTTAAAATATCTTTGGTGCTGCTCTTTTTGTATTGGCTAGTTTTGCTTTTTCTTTCCCATGTCCATATTTCTTCTTCAGATGTCTCCTGATCTGTTTCTCCTTATTTTGGGGACTCACTCCTTCATGCTGTGATGTAACCTGTGTTGCATCTTCCACACCAAATCCTTCACTTTGCAGCTACTCCATAACTTCTACTTCTACTTTTTTAACTTCTGCTTTACTGATCTTCTTTTCTACATTCTATCTTTGTGATATTTTTTTTTATTGTGACATTTTCCATATCCAGATGCCTTTGCCTGTATTTCTCTTCAAATATCTTTGGGGCAGCCTTGTTTATATTGATTAAATAGAAGTTATGTACTTATCATAACGTTCCATGTGAGTTGTATATCTCGCCTTTATTCTCACTGATGGGTTCAGAGCCGATCCTCGGCTCCGACACGGCTGATAGCAAGCTCAAGGTTTGCCAGTAGCTCGAGACCAAGCCCCTTATCCTACAATGCACTGCTGGAATTACCTCAGATCTTGTTTGCAGCGAATAACAGTATATACATATATACAACATATACATACCCTCTTATATATACATACAAAGAACACTTCCCAAAGGGGAAGAAGAAATTTTGAATAACCAGGATGGTACTAGCCTCTAAGTCAACAGTCAGCCGGGAGGGACGTGAGAATAAAGGCAAGATAACTCACATGGAATGTTATGGTTAGTACATAACTTCTATATGTGAAGTCGTTAAATCTCGCCGTTTATTCTCACTGATGGGTAGCGTCCCTAGCACCCTCAACCTTGGGTGGCTCATGGGAGTATGTTCTTCAGCACCGTAGAACCAAAGGAAAACCTGTCCCTTGAAGCCCTATCTATTTTGTAATGTGTGATAAAGGTATGAGGCTTAGACCAAGTGGCTGCAGCGCAAATATTGTCAAGGGGCAATTTTGGGCGGTGCAGTGGTGCAGCGGTTAATGCTGTCACCTCACAGCAAGAGGTTCTCTGGTTTGATTCCCGGCTGGGGTGCCTTCTGTGTGGAGTTTGCATGTTCTCCCTGCGTTCGCGTGGGTTTCCTCCAGGTACTCCGGTTTCCTCCCACATTCTAAAAACATGCTTCTGGAGCATTTCTCCCCGGGCCTCCGCTGAAAACAGGATCTGTGGAACCTAGTCGGACTTTCCCGGTCAACAAATGTTAAATAAATAAATAAATAATTGTTTGAAAGGCAGAAGAGGTAGAGACAGCTCTGGTAGAATGAGCTTTTGGTTTGTGCGTTAAAGGCATGCTCATATTCTCATAAACAAAGGATATACAATCAGATAACCATTTAGATAAAGTTGTTTTAGCCACTGGATTGCCTTTTCTTGCTTCTGAGAAGGATACAAAAAGTTGGTCTGATTTCCTAACATCCTTAGTTCTGTCAAGATAAAATCTGAGCCGTCTGTGAACATCAAGTTTGTGCAGCATGTATTCCAATTTGCTTGAGTGGTTGGGGAAAAAGACTGGCAGTTCAATGACCTGATTGATATTTGACTCAGAACAGACTTTAGGTAAAATTGAGGGGTTTGTTCTGAGAGATACTCTATCAGGATGGAAGATCATGTAGGGTGATCTAATAGATCATGCTTGAAGTTCTGACACTCTGCGGGCAGACGTAATGGCCACAAGAAATATCGTTTTCCAAGATAAAAATTTTAAATCACAAGAAGATGCTGGTTCAAAAGGGGGAAGAATAATTTGAGACAACATAAGGTTTAAATCCCAGGGAGAAAAGGGAATTTTGATCGGAGGTCTCATATGAAGAATGCCTTTAAGGAAGGTTTTAGATAATTTATGGCTGATAATATTTGAGCCACCAAGACCAAGGTGAAAATTTGAGATAGCAGCTAACTGAACTCAAACTGTAGCAGCTGCTGCCCCTTCCTTGAAAATCTTTGTTAGAAATTCGAAGATAGCGGAGCTCGGAAAGGGTCAATGTTCTGCGCGTTGGCCCACATTGAGAACCTTTTCCATTTACTGCCATATAATTTCCTGGTAGATGGCTTGTGAGAAAACAAAATAATCTGTCTTGTATCTTCTGAAATTGAATTAAGCCTGGCAATTAGGGGAAGTGGATTAGCCAAGCAGTCAGTTTGAGGGACTGCAGAGAAGGATGATCTCCTGACGGGTGAGTCAGAAGGTCCGGAACTGGGTCCAGGATCCATGGATCTTCCAACAGATGATGGTGGAGAAACGGAAACCAAATCTGTCAAGGCCAGTAGGGGGCTATGAGTATAACAGTCCTTCCCAGTGATTTTGCTTTCTGTAAAAATCTAGGTATTAATGGGAAGGGTGGAAATGCATAAAGGAGACCCGGGGGCCAATCGTGCAAAAGTGCGTCTCTCAGGGGATGACCGCGAGATGGTATTAGGGCAAAGTAGCTTCTGCATTTTGAATTAATGTGGCTGGCAAAAAGGTCGCAGCAAGGCTGCCCCATTTGTGGAAAATCAACTCCGCAACCTGTTGTTTGAGAGACCACTCATGAGGGAGTAATATTGCTCTGCTTAGCTTGTCCACTATCACGATGGATTTCCCGGGGATGTGCGTTGCTAACAGAAAACGCTAGGACGACACAGCCCACTGCCAGACCCTGAGGGCTTCTCGACAAAGGGGGTAGGACTTGGTTCCGCCCTGCTTGTTCACGTATCAGACTACTGACATGTTGTCGGTCTGAATTGCAATAGTCCCTAGAGGGAGAGAGTCCTGAAAGTACTGCAACCCCAGAAATACCGCTCTCAACTCTAAAACATTGATCTGCAGATGTGATTCTTGATCTGTCCATGTGCCTTGGGCAGTCTTTCCCTGAAAATACCCCCCCACACACACACCCTATCAGGGAAGCGTCCGTAGTCACAGTGGCTACTGGGGGGGGGGGCAAAGGGTCTTCCGATTGTGACATGAAGAGACGTCAACCACCACTGAAGGTCTCCCCTGCAAGAAGCCTTGATAAGAATCATGTGGTGCATTGGTAGTTTCTGGTAAGACCACTGAGGGAAGAGGAGACATTCTGGTGGAGAAAAGAGACTCTTTCGATAGGGAGACATAGAGTGGTAGTTGAGGTATCTAACTCTGCTCCTATAAAAAATGGTATGCTGAGATGGCAATAAGGCAGACTTTTCGAAGTTGATTGTAATGCCTAATTGATGGCAGAGTGTCAGAGTGTATTGTGTTGCCTGGGTTAATTGATGCCTGGTTGTAGCGGTGAGGAGCCAGTCATCTAGGTATGGAAACACATGGAATCCTAGACGCCTCAGGTGAGCCGTGACCACTGCCATGCATTTGGTGAACACTCTGGGGGCTGTAGTGAGATCAAAGGGCAGGGCTTGAAACTAGTAATGATTGGCTCTCAGCCGGAAGCGCAGATAATCTCTGGAGCATCTGTTCATCTTTATGTGATAGTATGCATCCTTGAGATCTATGGAGCATATCCAATCACCTTTCCCTAAGAAGGGAAGAATGGACTGAAGCGTGACCATTCGAAACTTCTCTTTCTTTACGAACTGGTTGAGTCTGTTGAGGTCCAAGACAGGTCTCCAGTCCCCTGTTTTCTTTGGTACCAAGAAGAATCTTGAGTAAGTTCCGAATCCTTCTTGGTCTGCTGGGACTGGTTGGATGACTCTTTTTTTCTAGCAATCTGCGGACCTCTGCGATTGCTTGTTCCCTGAGATTGGGTGGAACGTCTGGGATTTTCTTTATAGGAATGGGAGGGGTAAAGAACGGTATGAAATATCCTCTGGAAGTGATGCTTTGTACCCAAGTATCCAATGTTATATTTAGCCAGGCTTCTGGGTACAAAGACAAGCGACCCCCGACTGCCTCCACAGCCGAACAGTCGGGCCCCCTTTCAGGGACACTGGTAGGACTGACCGAAGAACTGACCCGTCACCCTGTTGCTGCGGACCCCCTCTGCCACGGGGGTGGTGTCTTCCGTTATAACCCCTCCTCTGCCTCTAGAGGGGGTTTCTCCACATGTATCCTGAAAGGCTGCCTGAGTTTTTCGGAACCACCCCCCCAGGGCCCTTGGGGTAGGGCCAAGTGGGGGTGGAAAAATAATGGACCCCAACGGCATATAAGGTCTTGCCTTCCTGCTCACACCTGGTTAAAGTTTCCTTTACTTTGGGCCCAAACAGTGATGAGCCATCGAATGGGGTATTAATAAAGAAGACTTAAAGGGTTCCGCAAGGGAACAGAGACACATCCAGGCTGGTCTTCGAAGAGCAATGCCTGAACTAGCAGCTCTACTCGAACCATCAGCTGCATATGATATGAGAAGCATGGATGAGTTCCCTACTGAGTTTAGGGTAGCGAGCTGGGCGTTGAATTTGTCGGCCACTCCTGCAGCTACCGTACCCTGAAGAGCATCTCCTAGCTCTTTCAGGAGATCTCTCTGTAGTCTTGTAAAATGGGTTAAGTAATTCAGTGATCGCAGAGAAAAAGTCGCTGAACTAAACATGCGCTTCCCATATCTATCCATAACCCTAGAATCTCTGTTAGGGGGATGGATAGAAGAGGATGTCTCAGATACTTCCTTTTTGGTGGCTGCAGCTACCACCATGGCATCAACAGGCACTCCTTTTGTCAAAAATGTCTTGTCCACTGGGGCAGATATAAATTTATTGGGTCTACAAGGGACAGGTTCCATGGCCTCCAGTGACTCCCACGCCTTACAAGAGATCAGTTCCATGAGCTTGTCATAAGGCGGAGACACCCAAGAAGTGAAAGGTTGAGACCCAAAAGCCTTTAAGAGCACAGACTCATCCTCAGTAGGGGTCTTGGACTGCCAATCACCCCTCTGACTAAGGATCTCTAGTATCTCTGCAAAGGAGATATCCTCAGAGGGGGATTGAGGGGACTCTTCTGACTCATCTAAGTCCGTATCAGATGTCCAAAGACTCCTGTGGGGAGTCTAAGTGCCTCCTCTTGCACAGTCTCTTCCTGGACACCTCCTCAGTGGGGGGATCTAGGGAGGTCTCAGAAGAGCAGGGGATGCCCTGTAGGGGTACTTGAGGCTCAGAGTCTCTACGCTTACAGGGATCGGTAGATGAAGAAGCAGACACAGGAGCTTGAGGGGAAAGGGAAAGCTGAACCGAGCTGACGTTGTCTTTGGAGACAACACTCTCCTCATAGCATCAAAGGCACCATGGCTCCGACGAGAAGGAGTGGACAGACCCGGGAGTACCGTCCGATCCTCCTGCACCAAAACCCTGGGGCCCGAGGTAGGAGCCGAGCTCATCCGAGAGGAAGAGTCGGCACTGACAAGTCGGTGCGACTATCCTCCCCAGACCCGATGAGAGAGCATTGGCTCCTAGAGTCCTCGGTCAGTGCCAAGGATATCCGAGTAGATGGAGCCGATAACACCGGTGCGGGTATCGGCTCCAAGGGTTCGACCACCATCAGTTCAATTTCCTTCGGCACCGAGAGTCCAGTACGGCTCGGAGGAGGAGTAGACAAGTCCGGTTCCATGGTCTTCAGTACTGACAACAATTTGGCAAGTCCTGGTGCCTGTAAAAGCTTCTGCACTAGCTGATCCATGTCCAACTCTGAAAGGCTGACTGAAGACTTGGCTGAATGCACCGAAGGTGCTGACTGGAGCAGAGGTGAAGAAGGAACTTCAGAGACCGGCTCCAATACTGAGGGCTGGCTCCGAATCAAAGGTACACTCGGTTCCTATGACTGTGGAACCGATGACCCTCCTTCTGAAATCTTGGCCTTTTTTGAGACTTTATCTGAAGACTTGGATTTTGAGGATTTGGATGATGTACTTGCACCCTCATGGCTACTCAAGACTTCCGAAAAAGATTGCTGTAGCAATCCCGTCTATAAGTTTCCTCCTTCTCTCCAAGAGAACTCTTAAAGAAAAGGAGTAGCAAATGCTACAGGTGTCTTGGAGATGTTTAGCTCCCAGACAGTAGACACACTGAATGCGTCCGTCAGTAACAGACATTTTCTGCCCACAATCTGGGCATTTTTTGAAACCCGATTTGGGATGGGATTTCTCCCTATCATCCGACATAGTTAAGTGAAAAAAGCAGTAAATTAGATTTATTTTATTTATTTTATTTTACATTTGTTTACCGGGCTGGTCTGACTGGATATATTTCTAATTTCAGCAGAGGCCCGGGGAGAAAAGCTCCACATAGAGACAAAACACAGTTACGTTACACAACAACTAAGCCCAAACCGGGCACTAACTATAACAGTATGTATATATATATATATATATATATATATATATATATATATATATTTTTTGAACAAAAAATATAGATACAAATATAGGGCTAAGAGGCCCACAGAAAAACCTGACTATAATAAAGTTTAACAGTAGAGAAAAGGGGCTTAAGGCCCACACAAACTAAGAAGCCAACAAGGCCCTAACTTTTAAACTATTTCTACTATATAGAGAGTAAATATAATAGTACTACCACACACTATATATATTAAACAAAAAGAAAACTTTTTTATAGACTTGCTGTTAATTTGTTTCTAAAATGGTCCGAGCTAACTGGAACACCGAGATCTCTCTTGCCGCAGTAAACTAGATCTGAGGTAATTCCAGCAGTGCATTGTGGGATAAGGGGCTTGGTATCAAGCTACTGGCAAACCTTGAGCTTGCTATCGGCCGTGTTGGAGCCGAGGATCGGCTCCGAACCCATCAGTGAGAATAAACGGCGAGATTTAACAACTTCACATTCTGGCTTTCTCTTTTGCATAAATATAGGACCATATCAAATCTCTCTTTCTTTCCCATGTCCATATTTCTTTTTTATACTTTTCAAATATCTCCACATAGAGACAAAACACAGTTACGTTACACAACAACTAAGCCCAAACCGGGCACTAACTATAACAGTATGTATATATATATATATATATTGAACAAAAAATATAGATACAAATATAGGGCTAAGAGGCCCACAGAAAAACCTGACTATAATAAAGTTTAACAGTAGAGAAAAGGGGCTTAAGGCCCACACAAACTAAGAAGCCAACAAGGCCCTAACTTTTAAACTATTTCTACTATATAGAGAGTAAATATAATAGTACTAACACACGCTATATATATTAAACAAAAAAGAAAACTTTTTTTTATAGACTTGCTGTTAATTTGTTTCTAAAATGGTCCGAGCTAACTGGAACACCGAGATCTCTCTTGCCGCAGTAAACTAGATCGGAGGTAATTCCAGCAGTGCATTGTGGGATAAGGGGCTTGGTATCAAGCTACTGGCAAACCTTGAGCTTGCTATCGGCCGTGTTGGAGCCGAGGATCGGCTCCGAACCCATCAGTGAGAATAAACGGCGAGATTTAACAACTTCACATTCTGGCTTTCTCTTTTGCATAAATATAGGACCATATCAAATCTCTCTTTCTTTCCCATGTCCATATTTCTTTTTTATACTTTTCAAATATCTCTAGGTTTTGTTGTTTATATTTTCACGCTTTCTCAGATGCTACTTTTTCTAAACAGATCAATGTTTCTTGATCTCTATACTGTTTTTCACAAATCTGTTGTTTAATGAACGCAAATTTTCATTTGAAGCTTCTGACAGTTTTTCTTGCAGAAGTATTTTTTTTTCCTCTAATTTATCTCTTAATTGTTTTGTATATCTTGTATCTGGAAATTGTAGGCTTTTTGCATAATAGTATCAATACATAATTTCTTTCTTACTCACAATAGTCCTCTCTAACATCTTTATGACTCTTCTTTGGCCTATCAGTTTTTGTGGACTGCTACTTCCTTCTACAACAAGATGGCCATCCTCCCCCTGGGCCTGGCCCCATTGTAGGAATGTTTCCATATTTTGAGGATTCTACACTGTCATTTTTTCCAGTCCTGGCACCAGTGCACCTACCAGGATTGGGCATTTTTTTTATCCTGGGTCTTGTTATCCCATCTATCTCTTAATTTTTTACCTACTTCTGTCCATGATATATGCTATATAAATATAGTCTATATATCAGTGTTTCCTTGGTGAGATTTTGTGAAAACAAGGTCTACCTCACGAAGGTACTCACCAGGACTTGAGGATGAATTCAATTTCAGCACTACTACTCTCCTTTGCTTGCTGACTTTTCATCTCTCCATTCGGACCCCTTCTGCAGAGAGACTAACTTAGTTTTCAATACCATAAGTGAAGTAATAAGCAATAACATTAAATAGGTCTGGGAACAAGACTGACCCCTGTGGCACAACATTTGCTACCCTCATACATAGCGTTCATAAAGCTTGCCCCGTTTATTATCATACATTTCCTGTTATATATGGTAGATGGTGCAGAGATTAATGTTGTGAGCTGTACTTTCGGGAGTACGGGGTTTGATTCTGTTGGCCCTCATTTGCCTCCTGTGTGACCTTGAATAAGTCACTTAACCAGACACTGCTCCTGGGTTGCCTCTAAAAAGTGTCTGTGTGTCCAGTGGGCCAACCTGGTGAACAATTATTATTGTTATGTAACCACTTACCCCATCCTTAGTTTGCTATCCATATATACCATTCTCAGTTTTGCAAAGGACATGCTAAGTCTTTTCTAAACTCCAGATGGAGCACATCCAGAAAGTTGATTCTGTCTACTTGCATATAAGCTAGCCTTAGAACTGGATCAGTTATAAACTGGCATCATTATTCTGCTCTTACTTCATGCTTCCTATGCATGAGCTGTCTATTTTCTTCAGAAATCTCGCTTTGACTTTGCTTCCTTCATTTCTTTCTTTTATTTAGATTTTGTTTTCTTCATTTTGACAAGTACTGAAGTCAGACTAATTGAATGCAATTTTCTGGGTTGCTTCTTGCTTCACCTTTGTGGATAGGTACCAAGACTGCTTTATCAAATTCTCAGTACTCCTAAGATTCTTAATATGTGCCACTGTGCTTGTGAAACTGTTTCAGCAACACATGTAACGTAGCCGACTCTACTTCAATTATTGTTGGATACTGGAGCTCATATTCTGCAAATATCAATAGGGCATTGTAGCCATTATATCTAGTGAAATGCAAAATTTACATGTAGATTTCTAGAACTGATAAAGTCCTCAATGTGCATCTCTTCAAAGAAGTTTCCTTAGACACTATCCAGTCTTTTTCTTTAAAGAGCCTTAAGACTTGTCTAAGATCTTACCTTACCCATACCCATATCCACTCACATGTCATCATATGCATCTTTGCATATGAGTCGCAGTTTCTCTTAACATGCGGGTTATTATTAATTTTATCTTAACTAAGACATATGGAACCCGTCTGCATGCTGCTGTTAGTTTTAACATAGTTGTCATTTTATTTGCTGCATCCTTCATCACTCTGCTGTTTGTACTGTGCTGTGACTATTATAGTTTAATTCCTGAATTTATGATACAAGCAGTGCTGAATGCTGTACGTTATTCATTATTGGTACAAGTTTGTATCCTCCAGCACTGCTCTTGAAAAGAGTTGAGGCATAACTGCAGTACTCATTTGGTAAACAAATGAGATGAAAAAACAAAACCCATGATATCTGTAGGACATGCTGGAGAGACAGTTAAGTATCCCAGAGACTAACCATTCTCTGGAATAGAATCTCCATCCATATGAAGCAGAGTTTCTCCCTAACTCAATTCAAGTGTAACTTGGACAACTGGATGGGGAACAGTAAATTCATCTCTGGCTTGGGACCTACATCACTAATGGACACAGGCAGCCGGTAAATGATTCATCTTCCAAGCCCCTGTTTACTAGGGTATGAGAACTTGTCAGAGATTTGGGATGCATTGCTAGGCTTAAAAAGTCCCTTGTGTGAGTCTAGTAAATACCTATGAAATAAATAGGTATTATAAACTTTACAAATAAGGAAAACAGAAAGGAAAATCATGAGAGCACAGTAAACGGTTCAAAGTGAAAATCATATTTCAATACAAAAGGCAGATGTCTGTTTCAAATCTTAGGCTTTGTTTAATCATGCAGCCCTGCCCAGCTGGAACATAACTTGTACTGGTATAGCATAGCAGTAGTAGCAATAATGGCTGGAAATGTCTACACAACCTGACTTTTGTCAGATAGGTAAATCCATACACTCATTACCAAGCTAGAGAACTGCCCGTCACTAACTGGCACTCTCTCTCAATACACCACAAACAGGCTACCGAGATCCACAAACATCAGCTACTTATAACTAAATATAACAGCTTTACAGGGAACTCACTATATTCTAAAAGGTTGCTTAAAAAAATGGAGCGCCATACCCATTTCTGTCAGACAAACTGACACTCTAAAGTCCATCAAAATTCAGTTAAAACAATGCCTACTTTATTCCTGGCTCTGCAACTTCCCAAGCTAATCACATATCATATAAAATTAAGACAAAAACAGGCACATGTTCTCGTAATGATTGCAAGTTATATAGATTCATAGACTATGGGTAGCATTTAAATTAAAACATCTACAAATGGACTTTAAATGTAATGGATTCTTTACATGCAACACAATGTGTAGTACATGTTGCATGCTGTTATAGCTCTAGAGCCTCAGTACAGAAAAGACTAAGGAGAAGCTTTCAGAGAGCATGAGTGAAAATTTTTCAGCCATCAGAAATAAAAAACATACAAATACAGTGTATTACCCCTGATAAAGGGGTGGGGGAGTTAAATGTTTTTGCAGTAAAGGAACTTAGTTGGCATATTAAGGCACCAGGAATTCAGAAAATATTACATATCAAATGTGTATTAAAAGTATGTCCATTTGGATGACTTTTATATAGTATCTTTTTGTGAAATATACTTATAAATTATGTTTCTTTAAGAAATTCATTCATTATTTATTGGTCATGTGCTCTTAATTTATAAAAGGTATTTGGCAAATTTTCAAATCATTCTGAAGAAGTTCTTATTTAATAAAAGAACAAATGATGTACACTACCACTTGTGTGTTTTCTAGTCCATTGTAAGAATTAGTTTTAATACAAAATTAAGTACTTTACTACACTCCTGCTTCACAACATATTCCAGCTACTTTACCACAAACTTACCACTCTCTCCTTGTACCTTCTTCTTATTTCTGCTGCACAAGATCTTTTTTACCTGCATCTTTCTCCATTGCTCTTTTTATACATATTTTCTTCTTTCTCATATTTGCTGTGCTCTACTATTTTCATCTACATCCTTCCCCCATGCTCCTTTTACACATTTTCTTTTACATTTCTCATATAATGCAGATCTATATTATTTCACAAAATACCTAAATATTGTTTCCTCTAGCTAATACTGCATTTGTACTTTAAAACTGCTAGCAATAATCTGAATTGTACTACAACTATTTTATCTTCTCATCTAAAATTTTCCTGATTGTTGAGACTATTACAATGGAGCTTTCCCCACTGATCTCCGATGAAAAGGAGGCTGCTACCTATTTGGACTAACCTAGTAAAGAAATGCAAGCAATAAATAAATAATAATAAAAAAAAAAATCTCTGAATTAGGAACCAAATAATTTTTATTCTGTGATATTCTATGCAATTTCTTAAATTCTCACTCCATAGTTATTCAGAATTATTCACACTCACATATGGTGGCCTCTGATGTGCTCATTTGCAATTGAATCCTCAATTGTACACACAACCAACATACAGTATACTTAATTTGCTGTATGTGTAATATTTAAACATGTTAGATCATCATGTTTCGGGATGAATTTATGTCTCCTCAGTGGCCTAGAATTTTACAGTGTAATGTTTTTTCGTTCTATCATTGTTATAATGTCCTTGTATGGATGCGGTATACCATATGTTTAATAACGGAGGGTAAAATGTACAATCTACATGACCTGAGTAAGCCAAGGATATAAAATTAATATTTTTATAATGTGACATTATACACTGTGTGAAAAAGGAAGACTCAACATCATCTCTATTTCTAAACAGTACTACAAATTATACCCCATTCAAAATCCAAATTAAGTTGACAAATAATAGCTTGTGCAAAAGTCCAACAGTTTAAGTGCTTTCATTCCAATAAATTTTTCATGGAACGTCATAATAAATTACACAAAAGCAAGTAACCCTATTAAAAGGGTTAGTAAGTACATCACATTTTCACCTATGACCAACCCCAACATTTATCAATTAAAGAATTAAAAACGTAAAAACATTAAATCTTAAAGAATTATTACTAAATTATTCTACATTAAATGTATTTCAAAAACATTTTGTGGATATATGTTTTTAAACTGCATTTAATGTAGAATGATGTACTTAGAAAGTTGCTAGAATAATAGAATTTTCATTAGCAAGCATTTTCTGAAGGATATGAAGTCTGAAAGTCAAATGCATGTCATTATTTAGGGACTTCAATCTTCAGTGATTTGCCAGAAAATCACAAATGTATAAGGAATAGATCATAAATAGGTGGCAAAAATCTGGACATTCTGTGAAAATCTGGATAGCTGAGAGGTATGTTGGGTATTGTCAAAAAATAGACATCCTTTATACTAGTTATTATGTATGTTATAAGAGTACCAAAGGTAAGACAATGCCCTTGCACTGTACAGTCCTATAGTTCTGTAATGATATGTGTTATTGTCAAATGTGGGGTGGGATTTTGGAGTTTGTAGGCAAAGAGAAGGGACTTAACTTCAAGTCACAGCTTTCTAACTTGCACTATATGCAATAGTAGATCATTCTCAGTATAGCTTACATGGCTGGACCACAATACTTGGCCATACAGCTAGAGGATGGAATAGCTATATACCACAGCAGAAGCATAAGTACAAAGATGGCAGGGGTTACAGGAGTCAGCAAGGTCAGAATGATGACAAAAGGATGGAAAGCATAAACAATGGGAAGTAAAGGTAGAGGCCACAGATCATCTTACTGAAAACAATATAACATGTGCACAGATTTATTATTATTACGATCTGCATGATTACAGAGCAATACTGGAGTATAGCACAGCAGGGCAGTTATAGACAGTGCTGAGGTTTAAAGCAAAACAAACAGAAGTAATACATCAGTATACAGTAGTGGAAGGTATTGTGTAACAGAGGATAAGATTTCAGGAGATCACTCTAAAATAAGGCTTTAAAAGTACCAGAGCCATAACTGGGAACAACTCTATAAAGATGACCATCACTGACATGTTTCTTTCTCCCTCTCTCTCTGGGGATTGCATTGCTCCACTGAGAGAACTTTCACGTTGAGTCTCCACCAAATTCTGTATGTAATATGGTGAAGAAGTCATTGATGGTGATGACACATTTAGACAGCAGCAGTTATAACCTACTGTTCCACTGGTTCCACAATGCTCTGTGTGGTAGGAAGGTTCTTACATAACAGCTCCAGTATATTTCAAACAGAACTGCATATCTGGGATACATGGTTTGCCAAGTCTGTATGTGTCATTTTAGAAGGATAAGACTGTGGTCACTGACTCTGGACATGTGCCTTGTATGAAAGGAAATGCATCCTGTACATCATCTGCTGGAATGCAGGTTAGGGTTAGTATTTGTTTAGTGTACAAGGCAAATGACACATATGAAACATACAGTCTGGGGTGAAATGCTTCTTCTGCACCTGCCACTTCAAGATCCAGCTCAGGTAAAAGCTGTCTGTCTTCACCTGTTCCTCTGGAAAGTATGTCTTGACTGTTTGTATGGTGGCACTTTTAGAAGCACAAATGAAATCCTGTACCTATTCATCTATTTCTACTGAACTGGTCAACTGAAATGAATAATCAAAAAGAATGCCATATGATGAATCACTTATGTGCTATGAGTAACACGAGTAAGGGTATGTACTTTTTGTGGTGGCCTCATTACCACCTATGCTATGTACAGAATACAGCTGTTTACACATGGTATGCAAATGTTTACATTTACTTCAGTGGAAATGTGCCACCCGCAGGTCATATATGTTTTGATTGGTGGTTTCTCTCTCTTTTTTTTAAATTTCTTCAAATCTTTTGGTTTTCTAACATTATGACGAGAATGGACCCCATTCCCAAGTCAAAGTACGATTAAAGTTAATGAAATTAGCATTGTTTCAATCTTTGATGTCAGCCAGAAGTGCAGCAGCAACAATGTGCCCAGTAATGACTCATTTTGCAATCTGTACGGAGTTACATGTATTGTTTACATATCTAAATATGACTATAGATTTTTTTATAAGACCCATTACTCCTACTACTATTGGGGCTGTATAAACCCTGACAAAAAAACAGAATCTGTAAAAAAAAAAAAAAAACACAGGTTGGCAGTAGAAATGCAGACAAGAAGTCCAAGTTCCACAAAAGAAATCTATTGGTAAGCGCTTTCATTTAGTGAAGTCACCAAACTTCTTCAGACAAAAAAGAAGGAGGCGATATAAAACAGCCCTTGGTTTTAATTTTTTGTCTGAAGACGTTTGGTGACTTCACTAAACGAAAGCGCTTACCAAAAAATTTTTTTGTGGAACTTGGACTTCTTGTCTGCATTTCTACTGCCAGCCTGTGTGGTTTTTTTTTTACTATTGGGACTGTCTGGGTATCTTTCTTCCAAATTGCTCTCATTTCTGCCTGCAAATCCTGATATTATTTAATTCTTTTTTAATTCCTCCAAATCTTTAGGGTTTCTAATACCGTGACGGGAATGGATCCCATTCCTAAGTGAAAGTACAATTAAAGTTCATGAAATTAGTATTGTTTCACTCTCATGTTAGCCAGTAGTACTGTTCGCAGCACCAGCAATGTGCTCAGTAATGACTCCTCCTGCAATTCGTATGAAGTTATGCATATTGGTGGCATATCTAAATACGATTGTAGATTCTTCTTTACAAGACCCGCTGCTCCTACTACTATTGAAACTGTCTGGGTATCTTTCCACCACATTGCTCTTGTTTCTGCCTGCAAATCCTGATATTTTTTGAATTTGTGTCTCTCTCTACGCAAGACACTGTAGTCACTGGGTGTAGCAATTTCAATGATCAATGCTGCTTTTGTCTTCTTTTCTTGGACCACGGTATGTGGTTTTCTAGCATCTATCTTTTGAATTGTTGGTAATGGATGATCCCATGTGATGTAGACTTTTTCATTTTCTATGATGCTTTGTGGCTCATGTTTCCAGCGTTTTTCAGCCACTTTAATACCATAATGTTTGCACAATCCCCACTGCAACAGTCTTGCCACATTATTATGCCTTTCACTATACAGTCCTTCTGCCATTAGTATGTCGCAACCAGCAACGAGGTGTGCGACTGTTTCTAATTTGGTTTTACAAAACCTGCATTTGTCTGTTTCTCCTACATGTTCAATGGACTATGTAAACCAATGTGTACGTAGCCCACTATCTTGGGCTGCCAATATTAACCATTCATCTCTTTGTTTGAATTTGCCTCTGCTTAACCATTCCTATGTTCATTCCTGATCAACATGAGGTTCTTCCAGAAGTTTTCTGTACTTGCAACTATATGTTTTTTCCACATTTCTTGCATTCTCATCTGGCCCTTCACCTTGTATTCTTTCTTTTGTTTTTTGGCATATTCAGTTGCTGCCTGATTTTTATCTACTTTTGGTTTGATTTCCATTCCTGCTTGACGTTGATATGCTTCTGCTAAATTAAGCAGAGAAGTCATCTTAGAATTATTCTCCTCATGTTTCAAAACTTTCACTTTGTTTGGGTCTTGTTAGGTCAGCAGATATGTGTTGAGTCCCACGATTGTAGAACTATACATTAAATCAATTTCAAGGAGGCCCATCCCTCCTTCAGAATTGGGAATATATAATCTTGGTATACACTGATTTTTACAAATCATTTGGTGAGCATGAAGCAACCTTCTTGTTTTCCTATCTAATCTATCAAACATGTTTTGGGGCCAGTCAATCACTCCAAAACTGTAAGTTAGGACAGGAAGAGCAAATTGGTTTATAGCTTGGATTTTGTTCCTAGATATCAGTGCTGTTTTCAGGATTAATTTAAGTCTTCTGAAGTATTTCTAAGTTTTATTCGCATTTGTTCATGTTTTATTGCTGATCCTTCATCAATTCCCCAAATATTTATACATTCTCTCTTGCTCAAGTTCAGTATATCACATTCTTGTCTCAAACTGATGTTTTCCTGGTGTTGCAGTTTTCCTGCTTTAAAGGTTGCTTTTGCACACTTATCAAGACCAAATAACATTCTTATATCTGAAAAAGTTTTGACAGCTTGCAGTTGTGCTTTCAGATCCTCATCTGATAAGCTATACAGTTTTAAATCATCGACAAAGAGAAGATGAGAAGTCTTTACACTTTGTTGTTTTCTAAATGTCAGATTATAGCCATGGCCTAAGCTGTTATGTAGATAGCTTAATGGGTTAATGGCAAGGCAGAACAGCAGCGATAACAAAGAGTCACCCTGGAATATCCCCCTTTGAATTTTTATCCCTGGAATAATAATCTGTCCTTTACCATGGCTTAATTGCAAAGTGGTCTGCCACTGTTTCATGGTCACTGTAATGTAGTCGATCAGTATAGGGTGTATCTTATACATTTTTAAGCACTCTTTTATCCATGAATGTGGGATACTATCAAATGCTTTCTTGTAGTCAATCCATGCCATACTTAAGATTCTTCCCCTTTTTATAGTTCTCCACTATGACTTTAACAAATGATCCATTGTTCCATATGACTTTCTTTTATTGCCGTTTTGTTGTACTGCCATATTGTTTCTGCCTTTTTAATTTCTCCAAGTCTTTTGGGTTTCTAATACCATGATGGGAATGGACCCCATTCCTAAGTCAAAGTACGATTAAAGTTCATGAAATTAGTATTGTTTCACTCTTTGATGTTAGCCAAAAGTACTCTTCGCAGCACCCGCAATAGGCCCAGTAATGAATCCTTCTGCAATTCTTACGGTGTTACATGAATTGGTAACATATCTAAATACGATTGTAAATTCTTTTTTATAAGACCAGTTGCTCCTACTACTATTGGAACTGTCTGGGTATCTTTCTTCCACATGGCTCACATTTCTGCCTATAGATTGAGGTATTTTATGACTTTGTGTCTCTCTGTATGCAAGACACTGTTAGTCACTAGGTGTGGTGATTTCAATGATCAATGCTACTTTTGTCTTCTTTTCTTGTACCACTATAGCCAGTTTTCTAGCATCTATCTTTTGGACTGTTGGTATTGGGTGATCCCATGTGATATAAACTTCATCATTTTCTATGATTCTCTGTGGCTCAGGTTTCCAGTGCTTTTCAGCCACTTCGATACCATAATGTTTGCACAATCTCCAGTGTAACAATCTCGGCACATTATTATGCCTTTCAGTATACAGTCCCTCTGCCATAAGAGAGTCGCAACCAGCAATAAAGTGTGTGACTGTTTCCAATTCGGTTCCACAAAACCTACATATATCTGTCTCTCCCACATGTTCAATTGACTTAGTAAACCAACATGTACGTAGCCCACTATCTTGGGCTGTCAATATTAACCTTTCATTTCTTGATGTAAATTCACCTCTCCTTAACCATTCCTGCGTTTGTTCTTGATCAACATGAGGCTCTTCCAGAAGTTTTCTATACTTGCAACTATATTTATGTTTTTTCCACATTTCTTGCCTTCTCATCTGATCCTTCACCTTATATTCTTTCTTTTGTTTTTTTAGCACATTCAGTTGCTGCCTGATTTTTATCCACTTCTGATTTGATTTCCATTCCTGCTTGACATCGATATGCTTCTGCTAAATTAAGCAAAGATGTCATCTTAGATTTATTCTCCTCGTGTTTCAAAACTTTCACCACATTTGGATCTTGTGAGATCAGTAGATGTGTGTGGAGTCCCACAATTGCAGATCTATACATGTAATCAATTTCAAGGAGGCCCATTCCTCCTTCAGAATGGGGAATATATAATCTTGGTATACAATGATTTTTATAAATCATTTGGTGAGCATGAAGCATCTTTCCTGTTTTAATATCCAATCTATCCAACACTTTTTGGGGCCAGTCAATCACTCAAACTATAAGTTAGGACAGGAAGAGCAAATTGATTTATAGCTTGGATCTTGTTCCTAGGTGTCAATGCTGTTTTCAGGATTAATTTAAGTCTTCTAAAATACTCCTTACTAAACTTTATTTGCATTTGTTCATGTTTTATTGCTGATCCTTCATCAATTCCCAAGTATTTATACACCTCCTCTTGCTCAAGTTCAGTATATCACATTCTTGCCCCAAACTGATGTTTTCCTGGTGCTGCAATTTTCCTTTTTTAAAGGTTGCTTTTGCACATTTATCAAGACCAAATGACATTCCAATATAATCTGAAAATGTTTTGACAACCTGTAGCTGTGCTTTCAATTCCTCATCTGATGAGCTATACAATTTTAAATCATCGACAAAGAGAAGATGAGAAGTCATTATACTTTGTTGTTTTCTAGAAGCCAAATTATAGCCATGACCTAAGCTGTTAAGTAAACAGCTTAATGGATTGATGGCAAGGCAAAATAGCTATGGTGACAGAGAGTCACCCTGGAATATCCCCCTTTGGATTTTTATCCCTGGGATAATAATCTATCCTTTATCATGGCTTAATTGCAAAGTGGTCTGCCACTGTTTCATGGTTACTGTATTGTAATCAATTAGTGTAAGATGTACCTGATACATTTTTAAGCACCCTTTTATCCATTAATGTGGGATACTATCAAATTCTTTTTTATAGTCAATCCATGCCATACTTGGATTCTTCCCTTTCTTACAGTTCTCCACTATAACTTTATTTAACAACAAATTATCCTTTGTTCAATATGACTTTCTTTTATTGCCCTTTTGTTCTACTGCCATAATTGAGTTTTCTTCTAAATGACTATAAATTCTGTTGGCGTCAATGCCAGTGTATAGTTTATATGTCGTCTGAAGACAAGTTATTGGTCTATAATTTTTAGGGTAGCTTGCAGGTTCACTCTTAAGTAAGAGCATTGTTTTTCCTGTTGTTAACCAGTGTGGTGTCTGTTCGGGTGTGCATATAAATAGTTCTTATTCATGGCTAGATCCTCATGTAAAAAAGTTAATACTTTAAGCCAAAAGTTAGGTACTGCATCTGGGCCTGGGGTTTTCCAATTAGAGGCTTTTCTCAACTTTGTTTCAATCTCTCCGACTGTTATTTCATCCCATTTCATATCCTGTACCTTTAAACCTATTCTTTCTTTTACTTCTTCCATCCATTTAGCATCTTTGTTATGTTCCACAGGATCTGCATAGATACTTCTCCAAAATGTATCTACTTCCTCCTTTTTCGGCGGTCTATCAATTCCTCTTACATTATTTCCCACTTCTCTATATAAAACTTTTTTGGGTCATCAGTAAATTGCTTATTTTGTGCTTTTCCCTTATATTTATCTTTGTATCTTCTGAGTCTTTCCGCCTGTTCTGAAATTTTTAGTTTGTTATCTCCAATAGTGCATAATAGATCCTGGTCTGTTCTAATACTGCACATTGCTTTTATCACATTTATCTTTCTTAATATTTTTGTTGATCTGTTCCCTCTTCTATAATCTGCTAACAATGACACTTCTTGTCTTCTGCTTTATAGTTTTCTCTATTCGATATTTCCATGATGGTATTCGCTGCCCCTCCCTTCCGCTCGCTACCCTAGGTTCCTGTGGTAGAATTTTATCTGTTATTAATTTAGCAGCACTGTAATATATTCTGTTTACTTCTGTTATATCACATGGATCTCTATGGACAGTCCTAATTACTGTGTTCATTTGTTTTATCAAGCTTCTGACTTTTATTAACCTTCTGCAGTCTATTTCTCTCCTTGATCTTGATGTAGCTGTATTTGTCTATTAAATCAAGCAACTCTTGTCTTAACTCCTTTTCTTCCATACTGAGGGCACATCCCTCGTTTTCCATTTCCTGCGGGGATTCTATAGAAAGTTCTATAACATCTTCTTGTGGCACATTCTCTTCAATTTCATCCTATGTCATCTGTTGTTTTGTCATATGGAAACTCACTGGCCTATCACTCCTCAACATTGACTGCATCAGCGTTTCCTGTTCCTTTCCTTCCTTTCTAGCTTCAAGTGAACTTTTATACTGGTTTCCTGTGGAAGGCTCCAAAATATCTTGATATGGCACCTGATCTGTTGCTTCCTGTTCCACTTGTTTTCCCTTAATTTGGATATCCATTGCTCTATCCTATTGTGGTGCTTTCTGCATTTGATTTTCTACACTGAATCCTTCTCTTTGCAGCTGTTCCATTACCACAATTTCTGTTTCTTTGACTTCTCCATTACTAATCTCTTTCTCTACTTTTCCTCTTTGTCTTTTTATTTTTTGTATTGTAAAGTTTTCCATATCCAGATTCCTTTGCCTATATTTTTCTTCAAATATCTTTGGTGCTGCTCTTTTTCTATTAGTTAGTTTTGCTTTCTCCTTTCATTGTCCATGTTGGAGTGAATGACCTGAGATGTACCTCCCTGGACTACATGAAAAGGGACATAGAAGAGCTCGTTGATCATGTAACCAAGGCAGATACGACCCTAGCCCTGAGCGGCATCTTACCCTCACCAAGAATGATACCTCAGTACAAGGAAAAAATGATAAATTTCAACAATTGGTTAAGTTTCTGGTATTCAAAGGGGATCCAGTATCTGTCTGCCTGGGATGACATGCTTGACAAGCCTCGATGCTTTGCCAGGGAGTCACCCCTGGGATTCAGGATACTACCAAAGGCTCTTGCCACCCCCATAGTGCCTTTTTTAGGCAAGGCTCAAAAGACAAATCCACTGCTGTAACAAATACAAGCGACAAAAAACTGAGGGTCATGCTGCTCAATGCTAGGAGTTTAAACCTCAAAATGCACTCTCTCGAGGCACTCCTCAATATGGACAGCATTGATATTTGTGCAGTAACGGAGACCTGGTTCAAGGCTCAAGAGAGCACCCCAGCAAAAACAGGCTACAACTCATATCACACATTTTGGCCACAAAACCAGGACCGAAATACAAAGAAACGAGGTGTAGCCATATTCATCAAGGATAATCACACCTCCAGACTGGTTGCAAAGTATGATGCCTCAGAGATCATCCAAGTGCAACTTACAATGGGTAAAACTGCAATTCAGATTGTAGCTTGCTACAGATCACCATCCCTGACCCAAGACACCCACTCCTTGTTCCTCGAGATACTGGAAAACATGAAGGTCCAACCAAACACCCTTATACTGGGTGATTTCAATTACCCAAACATTAACTGGAAAAACTACGGAAGCACTAATACCTTTGCCCAGCGCTTCTTTGAATATATAAACTCAAATGCCCTGGACCAGCTTATTAGCACCCCCATGAGAGGTAACAGTATACTGGACCTGGTTATCACCAACATGGGAGATAAATGCTCCACACCTGTGGTAAATTCCTCATTGGTCAGATCAGACCATAAACTCATCACCCTAGATATCCACATACCACCCTCACCCCCTCCCAGGGAAACCATGGTAAAAAACTTCTCCAAAGCAAACATTATGCTACTCAAGACAGAGCTGGCAAATTTTGTTACTCCCACGCAGAATGTAAATATGATTGAATCTGCTGCATCCTACACAAAAGCACTCTACAAGCACTTACATGAGTGCATGGACCATGCTATCCCAAACAAGACCCATTCCTCTGAAAAGAGAAAACCAGTCTGGTGGACCCCGGCCATAAATAAGCTCTACAATAGAAGGCAGTAATTATTACAAAAAAAGAGAAAAAAACCGAGGAATGGAAGGGATCCCTGACCAACCTTAGCAAAAAGCTAAGAACCCTCATTAAAAACCTCTAAGGCGAATTTTGAAAGAAAAATCGCAACAGACACCAAAGACAACCACATGTAATTTTTTAGCTATGTCAAGAACCTAAACTGCAACACTCAGATCTGCTCTGAGCTACAGCATAATGGTTCAAAAGTCACAGAACCAACTGATATCGCCAATATATTGGCAGATAGGTTCAGTGCAAACTTTACCCCACCCTCACCACCTAGAGGGCCCATATCCATACCAGATGATTGTGCTGCCCCTGAAATCACAGACACCCATGTGAAAACAGCACTCCCCAAAGCAAAAAGCACAGCATCCATGGGACCCAACAGCATCCCAGGCTGTGTAATACATGAACTCCAAAACAAATTAATCCCACACCTTAATACCATGTTTAACCACAGTCTCACCTCAGGCTATGTGCCAACAGAGTGGTGCACAGCAACAGTCATCCCACTCCACAAAGGAGGTGCCACCACTGACCCCGGGAACTACCACCCCATCAGCCCGACGAGCCTAGTCTGTAAGGTCATGGAGCGCATCATGGAACTCAAACAAAAACATCAGGAACCTACAAACCCTAGACCCTACCCAGTTTGGGTTCGTAAAGGGACGGTCATGTCTCCTCAATCTGGTTGACTTTTTCGAAAAGGTCACTGAGGCAATAGATGAAGGGAAGGTGGTCCACACAGCATACCTTGATCTTGCCAAGGCCTTTGATACCATTCCCCACTCAGGAATTATAGACAAACTCACTAACCTAAACATAAACCCCTACGTAACAAGATGGGTTGCCAAATGGCTCATGGATAGAACCCATTCGGTGAGAACAGGGAACGCTAGATCAGACTCCAAACCTGTGACTAGAGGAGTACCACAGGGCTCAGTACTGGGACCCCTCCTGTTCGGCAACTATTTCTCCGAGGTACAAGCAAACACGGAGGGATTATGGCTAACAAAGTTTGCAGATGACTGCAAACTGGGCGCCATAATTGAGACTCCTACTGACACAGACATCCTTCAGAGGGGTCTCACTGATACAGATATGTGGTGCCAAAATCACGGCCTCAAGTTAAATGCCAAAAAGTGCATTGTCATACCTTTTGGGAAAAAACAAATACCAATGAATTGCGACATGGGTGGCAGCCCACTTATCACCGAGTGTGTGACAATAGACCTAGGGACACAGGTGGATAGTAACCTCTCCTTCGACAACCACATCGCTAAAGTGGCTAGAAAATCCTTCTACATGGCCCATATCATAAAGGGGTTTGCATCTAGGAATAAGGAAGTTATTGTCCCCCTCTGCTCATCACTCATTAGATCCATAATTGAATACAATGCCCTGTTCGGGATGTACCTTACAAGACATCTGCAACAACTGGAGAGGCCTCATAAGTACCTCACTAACAGGATAACGGGCCTTAAACACATGCCCTATGCCACGACGCTAAAAAAACTGAAACTATACTTGGTCGTGTACCGACTACTCAGAGGTGACCTATACCTAACATACAAGGCTATGGCAAACCCCTAATTGCTGGAAATGCTCCACCTAAGGAAACCCAATCCACCAGAGTTACACGCTCAAGGGACATTAACCTGACAGCAACAATAAACAGGACTTGTTGGAGGGACAGATTCATGTCCCAGAGACTCCCCTTGCTCTGGAATAATGTCCTCATATATGTGAGGCAGAGCCCCTCACTAGTGCCCTTCAAGACGAATCTTGATGAGTAGATGGGAAACAGGAAATTCACCCCGGGAATCACGTCTGTGGCCCTGCTTGACAGAGGCACAGGTAACTAAACCTCATGGGAGCTGAAAGCCAAAACATTTTGGCTATGCTTAATTATGCCCTAGGGTCAATAACCTAGTACCTACCTATGAACCTTTGCATAAATATTACACCATATTAAATCTCTTTTCCTTTCCCCTGTCCATATTTCTTCTTCACATGTCTCCTGATCTTCTTGCTTTTCCTTATTCTGGGGACTCACTCTATCATGCTGTGATGTAGTCTGTTTTAGACCTTCTACATTAAATCCTTCACTTCGCAGGTGCTCCATAACTTCAACTTCTATTTCTTTAACTGCTACTTTGCTAATCGTCTTTTCTACATTAAATCTTTGTGCTTTTAGTCTTTTTATTGTGAAATTTTTCCATATCTGGATGCCTTTGCCTGTATTTTTCTTCAAATATCTTTGAAACTGCCTTCTGTATGTTAGTTAACTTGGCTTTCTCCTTTGCATAAATATTGCACCATATCAAATCTCTCTCTCTTTCCCATGTCCATATTTCTTTTTTATATTTTTCAAATACTTCTAGGTTTTGTTTATATTTTCTCACTAGCTCAGAGGCTTCTTTTTCAAAAGAGATCAACGTTTCTTGATCTATATACTGTTTTTCAAAAATCTGTTGTATTAATGAAAGGAAATTTTTATTTTAGGCTTGTGACAGTTTTTCCTGTGAAAGTATTTTTCTTTCCTCTAATTTCTCTCTTAATAATTTTGTATATCTTGTGCCTGGAAATTCTGGGCTTTTTACATAACAGTAACAATACATAATTTCTTTCTTATCCTCAGTAGTCCACTCTGTTGTCTTTATGGCTCTTCTTTGGCCAATCAATTTTTATCGTTTTTGTGGACTACTACTTCCTTCTACAACAGGGGGGCCACCCTCCCCCTGAGCCTGGCCTGGCCCCATTGTAGGTTTGTTTCCGTATTTTGAGGATTATACACTGTCATTTTTTCCAGTCCTGGCACCAGTGTGCCTACCAGGATTGGGCACTTTTTTATCCTGGGTCTTGTCCACCCAGCTATCTTTTTTATTTTTGATTTACTTCTGTCCATGATATATGCTATATAAATACAGTCTATATATCAGTGTCATAACCAAACAATGGACTATAGAAAGAATTCCAACCGGTCGTAGTTATAAAGACAGTTTGATTTTGAATAAAAGTATCAGTGTCACCTTGGTGAGATTTTGTGAAAAACAGGGTCCACCTCGCGAAGGTACTCATCAAGACTTGAGGATGAATTCAATTTCAGCACTACTACACTCCTTTGCTTGCTGACTTTTCATCTCTCCATCTGGACGCCTTTTATTTCTCCATCCGGACCCCTTTCATCTCTTGTCAGTGTGAGCATAGTGATGTCTCTGTTGGCATCCTCAAACAGCTTGTACAGAAAGTTCCCCTGCTGTAATGGGAACATACATAGGTCAAAGGCTGTGGGGATGACCAGGTTGTTTGCTATGACTGGCTGCAACTTCCATCATGCTCTGGTGATGATTTGTTCCACATTCCCTGAGGAGGACAGTTGCTTAATAGCCTTCTCATAAAGGTCCACCATGGACCTCTGGATGAACCAGAAAGGGGATCTATAGATTTGGGTGCCACTACTTTGACTGCAGCAAGTGCATAAGACACTAGTTTCATTGCTGCATCCAGGGGATAATGATGGCCAGTTACTTTCATACGTATGTGTTCCTTTTCACATAGTTTAGTACCTTCTCATCAATGGCATCTGTCCACCAAGTTTGTTGTGCATGCACAGCAATATTTCTATTTGTTGGTACAATCATGAACATGTGCATTAATTAATGCAGAGTTGTACTGAGTCATGGATGGCCCTGTGGGACAGGGCAGTTTGGTATACATTCCCTAGTGTACGTCAGTCAGCAAGTGTCCTTTCTTTGATTTCACCTTCCATGTTTTTTGCATACCGTATCTCCATAACCAGTGGCAGCCCCTTAAGTGTGCATAGCTAGACTGACATGAGGGTACAGGAAGTAGACAGCTTATCAGATTGTCTACTTTCATCAACATTATAACCACCCTTTATGATACATTACCAGGTCTTAACATGCATACAATGTTACAGAATATGTTCCTGTGTCTTATTACTGCAAGAACTACTAGATTCCTTGTACAGATTTTGAAGATAGGTATTCACTCTATACTATACTATATCACATTTGAAAACTGACATGTTTACATTATATTGCAGATGATGGCTCCATGTTTTCTGTTTACTTCCTGCAATATTGTGCAGGTTAGAATGCACATCACTGTCAACTTATATGTGATAAAATACGCATCAATACATGCATGTGTGATTGCACATAAATAAACCATCTTTCACATATCTTGTATATAGTTCCTTGTCATGCTGTTTTCTTTTGTTTGTTTTTTGTTGTCTTTCTCTTGCCATTTATCATATGCCTCTAGTAAAGTCATTGTAATGCTGACTATAAGAATTGAAAATAATAAAATTATTCAAGAGCAACTTGAATCTATGGATGGGAAACAGAAAATTTACCGCAGGACTGTCCCCTATAATACTAATGCACAGAGCCAGCTCCTAAATGCTTTATCCCATGCATGGGTCCCCTCAGATTATTTCTATGACATGATCCCAGTTATTATCATTAGGGGTCATATGTAATTATTGACCATGGGATAGATAAGGTAAATCCCAAACCAAATGAGATAGGTTAATATGAGCAGAAAAAGGGAAACTGGCTAGGATTAAAATGGCCCGCAAGAGCAGCTAGCCTAGTACTTACCTATGAACCTATACAAAATTATTAACAAAAAAGATATTAAGCTATATTAAACAAATCCTCTGTGAAATGATTCACTAAAAGCAATGTATCTGGATGACTGAAAACATGAGAAATTCTAAAATGAGTTTCTCCAAGATATTTTGCATTGCTGCAATACTTCACATGGGGAAGCTTAACAGTGTAAATACCAGTCATGTCAACAGATGGAACATTATCTACAAGAAAACAATAAGGTGATATGAAGTGCAAATACTCTAAATGTACTATAGCCAATATAAATGTACCTCCAGCATGCTCAAACCTGAATGGATAAGGGAAACCAAGCTCAAGAAGCTAGAATAATGCCACAGTTGACCCATATGAAGCTGGGAAGAGGAGTCAAGGCCTTCATTTCAGAAGAAAGCACTTTGATCAATGGATAGGAACAAAATAGTTGAGCAGTTGTGGGGATTTTTTTTTATTCTTTTGTTAACTAAGCCAACTAGACATCTCTTTTCAGGGGATACCTAGGGAGGCTAACTTAGTCATACAGTTTGCAAGTGGACACAGAAAACTATATGGTGAAGTTTTTCAGCAGCTCTGTATTAAACTTCCAGGAGGTACAGTAAAAAGGTTAAGGGAGACTATATAAGGAGGAAGAAAATACTTGGTTGGAAGAGGCATCTAGTTTAGCCAAAGGAAAATGTGAAAGGAATAGAAATAAAATAGGAGATAGAGCCACAGGTGGCCAGGCCAGGCATAAGCCAATACTCCAAAATTAGCAGCATGGAAACTGGCATACAAGGAATCTGAGACAGATGAGAGAGGCTGAGAGCAAAAGAAACAGAACAGTGGAGAAACTACTAAGCTGGACAGAAAGGTGGCATTTAAAGTTCATTGCAAAGTACTGTACTTCAGCAACAATAACCACTGGTATGAGGTCAGCTGCAGGAAGTAGAACTTTTAACAACAGATCAGGCAAAGGATGTGGGACCACTGATCACACCTAGATTGGACGACTCAAGAGAAGAGTTAGCGAGCAACAGGAGTAAACAAAATGGGGTGCATCCTGAGGGGGATAGACTCCAGAAGTAAAGAGGTGGTGATTCCATTCTACAGCATCTTAGTCAGATCATAACTGCATATATTTCTGAAAGTCATAAAAGGAAAAGAACATCGGGCTGCTGGAAGAAATCAAAAGAAAATCAACAAGAGTGATGTATAAGATGGAGTGGAAGGAATATATTTAAATGTTAGAGGAGCTAAAGTAAGCCTTGCCCAAAATCAAGAGAGAGACAGGTAGAAATAATTTTGGTAAATATTAATAATATTAATTTCAGGGAGATATGAAGGAGTCATTCTAAACAGGAAGGACAGATGGTGAATGAAGGAACCACAGGCAGATGAACAAAATGCTCCATTGATCTCCAAAAGTACTTTCCCCCCAGTGAGGATTGTGGACACATAGAACATCCCAGTAGAAAGGGTGGGAGAGGACAGTTAATTGATTGAGGTACTCAAGAAGGCATAAAATAGGTAGAACATACATAAAGGGAAAGAGTGGTAGCAAAATGTTAAATACACTTAAAATAAATTAGTTAGACCTATTGTCTACATTACTACGCATTTTTGTAATGGCAGAAGGAAAGTCAATTAGGGAAGGTAACGTTTAGTAGAAGGTAAAAATAGAGGAAAGAGTCTATGAAGACTGTACAACACAAAAAAACTGAGGCTGTGTGGAAGACAGAGGCAAATTTTGAAGAACAAATGCTGTTGGGGTTGTAGATGCTCATAAAAGGCTCTAAGTGCTTCCAGGAGCCAAGATTTCAACCCGTAAATGGTTGTTCAAAGGAGATGTGAAGTTCAGGAAGCAAAGTAAGGAAACAAAGAATATTGCTATGTCTTTACAAAATATGCAAAGTCCAGAGGCATTGTCACTTCAAGTTCACACGGGAGTTATGCAGCTTTTTCTTGAACTACGGATTCTACAAGATTGTGAGATAATATCCGTGTTATTTTATCTTCAGAAGATATATCATTTGTCTAGTGAGATCTCTTTCCAATTAAATTGTCGGGCTAAGCTCTTTTGAGTAATGAGCAGACTGTACATTCCAGCCTGTCTCACTGCTTGTAAAGCCATTTTACCCTGTCAATGTGAGGTAGCTACATATTTTGCATATACAGTTGTGAGCATCAGACAACTTTCCCCCAGTGAATCTGCAGTGCACTATGAGGGTGTTCTTCTATTATATGATTTTTGTCAGGCTGGATTTGGCTATGTCAGTTATCACAAAAGTAGAGGGCTCTATCTTTTTCAGGCTGAATCCCTTTTCCCCTAGGCTAGTAAAATTGTGTATTGATTTACTGATATCATTTATCTGAAGATAATTTTTGCCTGTTTTACAGATTTCTTTTCCCACATAACATTTACTTTATGACATTGAGATCTAATGAGATATTTTTTCATAGGATCATAGGAGGTTACTAGGTTATTGACCTGGAGGTCATTTCAAGCCTTGCCATTTCATCCCAATGTAATACCATAGGTACTCGAGTCAGTACCCAGGATTGTATTTAGTAATGACTGCCCACGTCCAGGAGGGTTGTGGCAGCTATCCCCAGTAAGAATTTACAGTGCCCCATCCACTCGTCCAGATTCCTTTTGAACAGTGTCATAGAGATGCTCTGCTTCACACGAACTGGAAACAGATTCCAAAGATGAGGCAGTCACTGGGAGACAAATCTGTACGTCCAGCACTTCCTATTCAAGTCACAGGCCATATTTAGGTCCCTGGAATGGGTGGTCCCATTTGATTTACAGATGTGTAGCAGATGTGCAGCAAATTCACTGGGTTTGGGTCAGAGATTGCTCTGAAGCCAGGCATAAGTCTCCCCTAAGAAGTCTATATGATATTGAGTATAGTGACAGGGATTTTAGTTGATCTGTTTAAGTCACGTGATGGAGTCCTTTGATCTTCTTTGTTAGAAATCTCTGCGGTCTCTCCAGTTGCTGCAGGTCCTTTATATGGTACATGCCAAAAGAAGCATTATGCTCAAGCATGAGCCTGATTAGTGATGAGTATAGAGGGGTTATAACCTACTTTGCTCTAGAGGCGATGGCTTTGCTAATCAAGTGTGCTTCCTTACTACAGTACACACATGGTGGCCAAAGTTAAGGTCGGAGTCTACTTGTGATTCCAGATCCCTTACCACTTTGTAGGAACTTAGGGTATTGCTGTTAATTTGATAGTGTGAAAGGACATTATTTTTACCGAAGGGAATGATTTTGCAATTAGTGTGAGACTGACTAAGACACCAGTCATTGGTCTGTGTAAGACCCTCCTGGAGTATACTGACATAATTTGGGGAATCAATAATTGCACCGTTTGCAGTCATCTGCAAACTTAGTCAGCCACAGCCCCTTTGTTTTGGCCTGAACTTCTGAGAAGTATATGCCAAACAGTAGCGGGCTCACCACTGACCCTTGTGGCACCCTGTTGGTGGCAGGTCTGCTGGTTGATGTGGAGTCATCCACTCTGATAGTGTTTGACTGGTTTGTGAGCCAGTTGACAACCCATCTTACCAGAAAGGGCTTTACATTCAGTTTAAGTTTATCAGTAATGCCTGAGTGTGGGACTGTGTCAAAGGTCTTGGCCAAGTCAAGGCATGCTGTGTGCACAGATCTGCCCTCGTCAATGCCCCTGGTCACATTTTTGAAGAAATCCACCAGGTTTAACAGGCAGAATCTGCCTTTGATGAAGTGAATTTGGTCGGACCCAGGGTTTGGAGGTCGCCTATGTCTTTATTTATGAGGTCCATGACGATACGTTCCATGGCCTTACAGATGAGGCTGCTCAGACTTATAGGTCTATAATTCCCCAGGTCTGTTGCAAAGCTACATTATGGAGGGGAATAACTGTTGCTGTTCTCCATTCCACAGGAACAAAGCCTGTAGTTAGGCTGTGATTGAAAAAAGTACTTAACAGGGATGCTAGTTATGTTTTAGTTTGTTTAGAAGACAGCCTGAGATCTCTTCTGGTCCCACAGAGGCTGTGTTTTTTGCCTTAGACAAGGCTATAATAACCTGCTCTTCGGATATGAAGGGTGGGGTGAGGAGTTGGGGGCAAGGTTTGTGATAAGTTTGGAGTGGATAAGGAGGGAAATTTTCACCATATCTGTCTGCCAGCAGGTTTGCTATCTCTGTGGGATCAGTGTGTGTAATACCATTTGTCACTAGTTCGGCACATGCTTGGGTCCTACCTTTTAGGCTGCGTATATAGCTGTAAAAGGCCTTGTGGTTATCCTTGACTGTGGTTGCTACGTTTTTCTCAAAGTTACCCTTAGAGGATTTCACATGTCTTATTTGCCTGTTGAAGCTGAGGAGGGTGATTTTCCATTGCTGATGCCTCACCTTAGTTTGCTTAGACAGCAACTGTTTGCATTTGTTGTAAAGTTTGTTGATGCTGGATGTTCACCAGGGCGGCTTGTTTTTACTTGTGGCTCTGGCTTTGATTCTCTCTGAAACAGCCGATTTTATAAACTTATACAAGTGAATGTACAGGGCTTCAGTTTAAGCTTTGGTGTAGTTACCACTTCCAGCTGGGTGTGGGGCTTGGAATGTATTTATACCTTCCCCTAGGAGGGTATAGTTTGCATTGGTGAAGTTGCTTAGTCTGACTTCACCCTTTGCGAGTTCTGGTGTTAGTGTCAGTTCAAAGGCGACTGATATGTGGTCAGATTTATATAATGAGGATCCAACAGTTGCGGAGGTGCATCTGTTTATCATGTCAGTGAGTACCAGATTCAGTATGTTTGTTAACTCAAATGCCCCAACAAGAGAAACAAAGTCAAGGAACTTTTGCATTAGTGAGCTAGGGCTAGACTAGGTTTCTCAGATGATGGTGGAATAACTGAAATCTCCCATGACCAGAGTGTTTGGCAATACTTGGATTGACTCCAGTTTGATCAATAGGCCTCATTCGCATCATGATCCATGGAGGAGTAATCTATAACTAACTAAAACTTGAATGGGAGTCTTACCCACAGTAATCTGAACTTGGAGTAACTCCATGGAGTTGTCCTGTCTAACTAGTCGGGAGGTGAATTTTAGATAGAAACACTGCCTGCTTTGATTCTTACATGTTTGTTTTGCAGTCTGAAGGTGTGGAAGGCACTGTAGCCTTGCAAGGCTGGGGTACCTTCTGAGGCCTTGAACCAGGTTTCTGTGACTGCACAGACATCTACATTCTCCAGTGATAGGAGTGCTTTCAAGATGTGCAGTTTTTGGTTTAAGCTCCTAGCGTTTAGCAGCATAACCTTTATTTTGTTGTGATTGGCAATTTTCACATCGGTAATTTTGTATTTGAGACCTTGCCTAAAATAGGCACTATGGGAGACTCAAATGGTAGGAGAAACAAGGGGTAATCCAACTGTCCATAATGCTAGATTTGAAGAACTGTTATCTCAAAAGGGGTGCTTTCAGGACTGATCTAGGAGGTGCTCTGTAGATGGATATTTCTGAAGGGGTTTTTGGCTGGTGGTTTAATAGGTCACAGTTCACTAGCAATACTTCTTAGACCGGAAATGTACTAAAAATTAGGACTACACTATTGTACTTACTTTTTTACATTTACTAATGTACTACAGTTGTATCTAAGTGAACAATTGTTGAAATTATGTATCTGGCTATGGCGCACAATTGTGCAACAGTGCTGCGTGAGGCTCAAACAAGCACAAACCTGCTCAAGGGTGCAGAAGGGTCCCTTCCAATCAAAGATGGCTTAAAAATGTGCTCAGAATACAATACAACCACCACTACAAATACACCCGGATGCAGCAAACCTGTATCTGGCAATGCTTCAGCTACTAGCTACAAAAATATAGGTGGGAAATGCTAAAAAATTTCTTTAACAGCCATGAGCCACAAAAAACATGTTTTAAACAGCAGAAAAACAGCAAAGATACACTAAAGAATGTTTTAAATAGTAACCGAATCAGTTATTTAAAACACTGCTTGGCAGGAAAAACAGAACAAACAGAACAGATGCTTTGCAAACAGTGAAAAGTGGCAACCATTACTTTGCAGTCAGTGAAAATAGCAAAAAAAAAAAGCTTTGCAAACAGTGAAAACAGCAATACATTTTGATTTAACAGTCAAAGTAAGAAGACAAATGCAGTACAAACAATGCAGTTTAGTTTACAGTATTAAAATACAGAATTAAATAAGCAGAACACAATAAAAAGTGCAATAAACAGTATAATCAAGCAAAAAAAAAAAAAAAACAGGTAACTTATGGTTTTTGGGAATCTCAGACGCCTCTACTAGTCTGGTATCTCAGCTCAGAGTTGTGGCTGGTAGCTCTACTCAGTTCATCTCGGTTCAAACAAGCAGAAACATGCTCAAATTTGGGTCTTAAATACCAGAAGCTAAAAACTTTAAAAAAATTTTAAAAATCGAAAGAACCAGTTGGGGTGCTTACTCTAAGTCCTAGACCAATCACCCTTCACCAGACAGTCCAATCAGTACACTTCTCTCACAAGGGTGCAAACAGGCCCCTTCCCATCAAAGATTCTCCTGGTAAAGTCTCTGCATCAGACCTACTGTACTTGCAAAATACTTCAGCTGTTTATTTGTTTTTTCACTTAGAGTTCCTTTTAATTCCTACTTAGAAAGTAGACAGCAAGCAGTTATTTGGGACAATCACATATCATCTCTTCTTCCTATCAAAATAGGAGTGCCACAAGGCTCAATACTGGGACTTCTCCTCTTTTCTATTTTTATTAACAATCTAAGTAAGTCCCGTCCACAACCCATCTGTATTCAATATGCCGATGACTCAACACTATGTTCAGCATCCTCCCCAGCTGAGCTTCAGACTACTACACAAAGTCTTCACAGCAGCTGAAAACTGGTTCTATCAATATTGCCTCTTAGTGAATCCCAAAAAGACTAAATTATTACTTTTCACACCTTCACAGAAGTCATCTACTTTTACCTTCAATTTAACTTCTAACAATGGCATAATAATAACCCCTGACACTACTACCAAATTGATAGGTGTCACAATAGACCACAATCTCAACTTTGATTCGCATATTAACTTAACCATTAAGTCAGTCAATAGAAAACTTGGATCTCTCTATAAGCTGAAACCCTTCCTTACTGCCTCAGCCAGAAGTACTATCACACAAACACACCTGCTCTCTACCCTTCTTTATGCCTCACTGATTTATTCAAACTTATCTAAATCTAATTTCAATAAACTAGCAACATCATATAACAATATTGCCAGATTTGCGACAGGATGCCCTTTTCGTACCCATCATTGCTCTAATCTTAAACAACTAGGCTGGCTGGAATTACAAAATCAAATACTACTACTACAGCAACTAACCATCACCCACAAAATCTTCTATCAGCCTTCTAATACTACGATACTTAGTACCCTCATTACTCCTTATAAAAACCTCTCTTCCTTGCGCTCTGCTACCAAGCTTCTAGCTGCCTCCTATAAATCCAACAAAGCTGGGGACTGTTTGTTCTCCAGCTGTACTGGACCTATCTGGAACAAGCTTCCAAGTGAACTTACTGCACTTACTTCTTTACCCACTTTCAAGAAGCATCTAAAAACTTTGCTTAATTCCCAATGGCTCTGTCCTTGTGCTAACCCTGACTGAACTTTTTATTCCCTCTACCTTTTCTTAGTCACTCAAATCATTACTAGGTTTCTACAGTACTATTTTTTTTTATTCTCTACTCTCAATTTATCAATTCCAAAGGGAAAAAAAAAAGCAATTTTTTTTTCACCTGTTGTATTTTCTTGGTTATGCTTATGAAACAGACTATGTACTACTTTCCATTTGTAAAATATTTCTTTTTTGTATAACAAGTTCAATTCTATATTACTGTGTTTTAGTGGAGCTTTTCTCCCCGGGCCTCTACTGAAAATGGACATGTATCCAGCTAGACTAGCCTGGTCAACAAATGTAAAATAAAATAAATAAATGTAAATACTATAATTGTTCTGTCTAGCAGTTTTTGACTTATTTGTGTAGAATAGTTTATTGCAATATGTTGGCTAGTTGCAGGGAGGGGAGACTATAAAAAGAAGGAAGGATTATGTTTAAGTGAAGTTAAGTTTATGAGTAGCTACCTGTTAGCAGTAATGGGTGGGTGGGGTGGGGGATAGCTGGGAGCCACTTAATTCATTATTTTATCATCATGTCCATTATGCTGATTAACCAGGTTCACCCAGTGTTTCATACACAGTCTAGGATCAGAACACACAACACTTATAGAGTATCTTTGTGGCTAATCTTCATATCCTGAACTTGTAATAGAATATTATTCAGGAACCTAAAGAAAAAGATTGTTTTTCTGCACTTTGACACTTCTCCTGCTAGAATTATAAAATAGTAATAAAATATCAGGGAGTTAATTATGCTTTAACTATTATGGACTTATTTAACACTAGACTTGATATGATGTTAGAGATGATAATAAAGGAAACAGATAGATGAGCTAAAATGAAATTTAACATTTTAGTAAGGTAAATTTTCAAAGATTTTACACCTACATAACAACTGCTTTTTGATATAACATGATCAGAATTCTTACAATTTAACTATTTTAATTAATCTGTATATTGTAAAATAATGAAAGTCCCATGTGCACCTCTCCCAAATCAGCAAGCCCCAGCTAATACGGGGTCAAGACAAATAATTTTGGCAAAGGTCTTGGCCACTACTTAATTTGCATTCAAGAATGCCAACTATTCTAGTGACTGCTATTGGGCACAAATTTGGGTGAAAGTTTATTGTTCTGAATCAAGAAAAAAAGCCCCTAAAATCATTATGCAACTGAATTACTCAAATTAATCTCATCAATTTTCCATAACTTTGTTTAAAAATGTATTAATGATGCCAAGAAGTTATTTTGAATTTCCCAAAGACATTCTTGAAAGCCTTCATTTCCCTTCAGCATATACATTGCATATGTTCTTGTTAAGAATTTCAGCTGTACAAAGGTTTCTTTCTACTTCCCGTGATTAGAAAAAAGTTGTGCAACTTTTAAAAAGCTCTGTTTAGTCCATATCTCACCTGATGCCATAAATATATAACATTTTCCCCATTTGACTATATCCACATATTCTTTTTAAATACTGGGTAAATTTTTGGTCAAGCAAACTACAGTCATACTGGTCTGACTTTGAGTCTTCTATGGTTAGGCAGTGTTATTAACTTACTCAGTACAGAAAATCCATAACTGTATTTGAAAAGAAATTCTGCAAAGTGTAAAGGAATAAACACAGCACTCTGTGGTCTGTGCATAGTGAAAGTGCAGGAACCAAGGTATATCATTTCCTTATATTACAGATAGGTGAACTACACACAAAAATATGTTTGACTGTTTTCCTTGCTGTCTTTCTATTTAAACACAAATGCATATCAGTTAAAAATGACAGTCAAAAAAAAATTTTTTTTTGAGTGTATGTGGCTGGGTTTTATGGAGTCTTGGATCATCAAGCCCTTTCTGCACTGACATTAAAGACCATCCGTTTACTGGGTCAGGCTTCACTGACTTGGTCTTGATGGAGTGAGACTCCATGAACCTGACTCACTGACACTTTACTTATACATGTGTTTGTATGTATGTATTTACCCTACCTGAAAATCAATAAACTTTATTTAAAACAATGAAATAAAACTAAATGCTTTTTCTGTGACAGTTGCTCAGTTATGGCTATGGTTTACTGACTTATTCCCATATTTTTCCATACTTACCTCTATTCTAATTGGGTTGGCCCTTTTTAGCACAACTGCTAGATTATTTAGGGTGACACAAGAAATAATTCTAAGTGAGTTTCTAAGAATTGGTCACATAGACAAAAGTAGAAATGGTAGTTATGAGTACATGGGTGACAGAGGCTGGGCAACAAGGAGACTCTGTGGTAATGTATTCTGCCTCAGCATTTCTAGTCTAGGATTATTCCTGATCTGTGATCACTGCCTACATGGAAGTAGGCATCATTTTCCTGTGTCTGCTTAGCTTGTCTCCTATATTCCAATACATGATGGCTAATTAGCTACTCTAACCTATCCATATATAGTGCATTTACCATTTCCATTGTGGACTCTGAGATGTGACAGAAAAGGGTCCATTAACAAATATGTTAGCAATAACGTATGAACAGATATGCTTTGTACAGGTATTACTAAGCCAGAGGGATGATGTGAGACATAAGCTCGATGGTCAGATTCCTTATATGTCCTAAGAAGTGTTGCAATATCTGTATAAAGCACAGTCCTGAGTGCGTTATTGTGCTTAACAATAACTGACAACTGAATAGCATGAACATTAAAGTATACAATTCTAAATCATTTTAAAGTAAGTTGTATGTCCTGATACAACAGCTATTCTGTAAAAGACTAGATGAAATTCTGAGACATTAAAATTGTCGTGGGGGGGGGGACCAAAAATATATGAATAAATGATTTATCACTGCTAATGCGATTTAAAATATCATACTACCTTTGTGAGGGGGGTACCAAAATAAAAATAAAATAAATTCAGTTTTCCAATTGACAGTAATGTTATTTAAAGTACAAGTTATATTAATTTGACTTATTATAAAAAAATCAAATGATTAACCTGAACTGTAAGTGGGGTCTTTCCCTTCTGCTGGATTTGTTGCTCTATAGATATGGGAGCATCTCTGAGCTGTATACAAGAAGGTAACACAACCTGCAACCAAGAAGGCACATTGGTATGTATAATTTCTTGGAGATGTTTTCTGGTGCAAAGCTTTTGGGGTTTTTGTATGTTAGTAAGTGCAGGGTTCTTTAAGGAGACAACCTTAAGTATACGTAAAATCATGACTACAATGGGCCTTGGTTCCAAGTCATTCCAATGCATGAGAAAGGCATTGCTGACTTACGGGTCTGTAGGAAGAGTTGTAAGCAAATACCATCCAATGACCATTGTCTGCTTCATACCTGTTTAGATAGGTACTGCTCTCAAACTGTATGTCTAGACACTTTCACTTGATACATATTCTGATATTTGCAGAACAAATAGCAAAAGGAAATGTCTGGGCATCTAATGGTTTTAACATTATTCTGCAAGCATTCATGCTTTGATACCTTGCCTGCACCCACTTAACTGGGAAAGTAGTGTTTCCATTTGATAAATTCCTGAACTTACAGTTCTAAGCAAAGCCAACCTATTGATCAGTAAATTTGTTAAACTACTTGTTTTGGTGTTATGCTACCTGCCCACTACTCCCTATGGAAATGATAACATATCTATGACATAATCTTTAAATAATTATGCAGGTAGCAAGAGCTGCAAAAATTTCTGAGACATTTTTGGCAGAAATTTTATTAACAGAATAAATCAACTTTACATTATAACAAAAAATAAGAACATGACCTTAACAGATTTGTCACTTACAGACTTACGAGAACTATACACTCACCTTCATAGATTAACTTCATAAAAAGTATATCTGTCAAGTTCACACGAAATATTAAACTTTATAACTTTAATGAGAAACAAAATTTTTTTAATATACATCCAATTGACCCTACGAAATAAAGTACAATTAATACTTTGCAGCTCATTCTAAAATGAAATTCTCTTTTAATAAAATAACCATTCATATACCAATGTAATATCAAATGAAACAAGCTATCCCTCGAGTTATCTAGCTATTTTCCAAGTGATGAGATACAGATCAGCCAGGGTTGTCCGTTTTATCTAAGCATTTTCATTACTTTTACATGCTTTCAAACTTTAATTCTAATCATGCCAAAGAATTAATGAGCTATTTCAAAGCAACCACTGAGGGAGGAACAGGTTGTTTCCATTTCTAGGTGATGCACTTCTTTGCTATCAACATCCGCAAACTGGGCCAAGTATTATAGAAACTGTGATGGATTCAAAATTATATGTTTAGTTTAAAATAATTAATCCTTACTAACCTTAATTCACTTTTAAACTCCTGCAATTTAAAGTAATCACAGAAAGCACAGAATCATTCATCCAGTTCCCCTGAGGTACATGACCAGTAATTACGGGAGACTTCTAGATAACTTGTTTGGAGTATAAAAGCATTTGAACTGGCTCTGCCATCCAAAAACTATTTTATAGATTGAGAAACATAACTTGGAGTTGTAAGGAGACCAAGGCATTCAGCTTAGTAAACTGCTGTTTGTAGTTCCTTTTTCCACATCTGCCTATTCTTATCCAGCAGGGTCTTTCAGGGTATCAATAACATTTTACAGAGCCAGCTAATAACACTTTTTGAGAGTAATTATCACTTGTGGATTCTCAAAAAAAAAAACTGGCGACCAAGAGAGGTTACCTTAGATAGCCCTCAACACAAGTTTACTAGTTTTCAATTTATTGACTAATTTGCTGTACAAATCCTGCATATTCTTATACACTAAAAATTGAATTTGAATTGATGCCATTAGATTATACAAATACAATAGCCTGTGGTCACTACCTGATACTGCAGGAGCTCTGCCACAAGGCCACGTCCCAAATGTTTTCACTGTGAATTTTGTCATTGTACAATGTAAGCAAATTTAACTTGAAGAAACTTGCTGTGTATTAACTTCAACTAGTGAAATATGTGTCAGCCCTATACTGGAAAGTGGCTTTAACATCCCCTCTTGAAAGGAGTTGTACTTGCACTCAAGGACCACTTACCAAGTTGGCCACAGTCATCTCTCTTGACCAATAAATTACACTGTATATGCCAGTTACTTAGTCTCCCTAGCTGCCAGGTTTCTGCATTAAGGAAATGAAAGAAAACCTGTTCTACTTCGCATCTATTTATTTGTTTTGTAATGGCTATAGACTGATTACTCTCTGTTATAATTTGACCTGAGGGTGGGAGGATCACTGTAGTAGAATGTATTGCTACATATCCCCTCATTGTTGTCTCATCTTCCACTCAGTTAAAATCTTTCTTCACAGTGCAGGTATGTGTCGTATGTTATTATACTGCAACAGAAACACTGCTGAGCCTTCTTGTAGTTGTACCTTATGAATGGCAGGATACTGGAAACAAATCTTCCGGCTATTTCTTCAATTAAATATAACAGAAGTATGGAAAGTAGCTCTTTTCCTTTTGTCCCCACTAAAAGTCATGCTCAATAAAGACCATTGTATCTCCAATTTTGAGTTGAGCACCAGCAGACTATAAAAGAGAGTACTTTTATTTGACACAGTTTAACAGCAGTGGGGAAAAGTAGCTCTTTCCCTTTTGTCCTCACTAAAAGTCAAGCTCCACAAAGACCTTCTTGTCTCCAGTTTTGAGTGCCAGCACACCATACATATATTCATATGTATGTATTAGGCCAGTTACCCTTGCAGTCCATTTTAAGCCTAGTCAATCTCCTTTTCAAGGTGAGAATCAAACCCTGTACTTTGTGTCCTTGAGGTAAACATCTTATCCATTATCAAAAACCACCAAACGAAGTAATAATATATATCACAACGAACTCCAGGGATTAGACTGCAGAAATTTTATGATATTTTATTCCAAAACCAATGTTCTTCACTCCAGCTCCTCGGCTACAACATAGCCTTTAACAGAGTACATCCATTTTCTAAAAACAGTCATCTTATATATTAACCTTCAAACAATTAAACAATTATTCAATTAATAATAAGATAAGTCCAAGAAATATCACTCCCCACAAGACTAACGCTACCTGTGCCAAACTCAGTCCATGCACACAAACTAACATAAAAGGCACAGTAGCGATGCAGGCAGTAAACACAGCACTAACCAAAATGCAGGAAACAAAGCTGAAAAAAACGTTGCTTCATGAACTTTAAAATTCGGATTTATTGTGATACAAACAGGAGACGTGGTAAGCGCTTTCACCTGGATAGGCTTCTTCAGACCAAAAGAACCCCCCCCCTTCCTGTACACCCTTATATGGCAAAAAAGGCACCAAAAACAGATAAACCATTAAAGGCACAGTACAACTATCACGGTATACGACATAAGTGAAGTGTTTACTCTAAAATACATTAACCATAGTAAAATAAAAACACCTATACCACTCAGAAAACATGAATATAGATGTATAAAAACAAAAAACTTCATAAATTCATACTAAATGCACAACACTAACAATAAATCCTCTCATAAAAATGCTCTCATAATATATGTAAAAAGCACAGTCATACATATCACTTCAATTTCCTGGACTTCAGGAAAGGTCTCAATGGTACTTTCTCATTCAGTCCAGGAAAAACATCTGCTCTAAGTCTAACAATCCATTTAGATTCAATACTCTCAGTTCTACCCCTCACCCCTCCTCCAAAACTAGTGTGTGCAAGATCTAGTACTTTAAAACGAAAAATATGTGTTTATATATGCCCTTATATTATACTAAGGATGCAGGTAGGTTGAAGGATGTGATTAGATCACACTGGGGTGTGTTAACACTGGACCCGAATGTGAGGGAAATTGTGAGTGCTGCCCCAGGTTTTGTCTATAGGAATAGATTGAATCTAAAGAAATTGCTGTGTTATCCCATTATGGATGATGGAGGTGATAGGGTTGCTGGCACTGTACCCTGTGGTAGTTGCAACTATTGTTATTCCATAGACACTGATGTCCATTTCTATCACCCTGTCTATGGTACTAACCATGAAGTTAGAGTTCATGCAAACTGTGAATCTACACGTTGATTATTTGGCCTCCTGTGGAGCCTGTGCTGTGTTTTATGTAGGCAAGATGGACAGGAGGCTGAGGGACAGAATAAGGGAACATCTCTACCAGATCAGGATTCATTCCACTGTCAATGCTCTCTCCAAACATGTCTTGTCTAATGATTCCACACATCTTTTTCATTTTAAAGTACTAGATCTTACACACACTAGTTTTTTTTTTTGGGGGGGGGGGGTGACAGTATTGAATCTAAATGGATTGTTAGACTTAGAGCAGATGTTTTTCCTGGACTGAATGAGAAAGTACCATTGAGACCTCTCCCGAAATCCATGAGATTGAAGTGATATGTATGACTGTGCTATTTACATATATTATGAGAGCATTTTTATGAGAGGATTTATTGTTAGTGTTGTGCAATTAGTATGAATTTATGCAGTTTTTTGTTTTTATACATCTCTATTCATGTTTTATGAGTGATATAGGTGTTTTTATTTTACTATGGTTAATGTATTTTAGAGTAAGCACTTATGTTGTATACTATGATAGTTGTACTGTGCCTTTAATGGTTTATCTGTTTTTGGCGCCTTTTTTGCCATATAAGGGTGTACAACGGGGGGTTCTTTTGGTCTGAAGAAGCCTATCCAGGTGAAAGCGCTTACCACGTCTCCTGTTTGTACTCAATTAACTTAAAAGACTTTTTTTTTTAAAAAGTCATTAAATAAAACTCTTCCAGTTACATTCCTTATTTATCCCTCTCGGCTGTAATGTATTAAATTTCAGTATCAGGATGGATTCCTTTTTTCTTAAAAAATATTTAATACTTTCTTCATTTAGAAATTCATCCTTTACTTGTTCTAAAACTGGAACCCTTACATTTTCCAAATTACCCTAATGTTTCATATTAAAATGTTGTGCTACTGAACTAATATCCTTTTGATTTTTGATATCTCTGATATGTTCTTTTATTCTTTTGTTCAAGCACCTTTTTGTCTCTCCTATATAAAACGTCTGACATTCACAGCTCAGAGAATACACTAGCCCCTTACTTTTACATGTAAAAACTCCCTTTGTTTGAAACTTTTTACCATTAATCATGGGAAAAGTGGGTACTATATATTGACATATTGAACATTTGCCACACTTTTTCGTATCCACAATGGGTACTTCCTCCATAATTTTAAGCTGTGGTCTTTTGTAAGCTCCTTTCACTAAAAAGTCCTTTATACTACACCCTCTTTTATATGAGAAACGTAATCTTACATTCTGAAGGGCAGAACCCTTTTCCTTCAGAAAGTTCCGATATTCAGATAGCAGTTTTTCTTGGGTAGCTGAAAATAAATTATACACTGACACGTAAAATATTTCTTCATTTTGATCCGGACACTGTCCAGTTGTCAAACTACTACCTTTTTGTTTTTTGTACTGTAAAACTCTTCTTTTATGATTTATCCTTTTGAAACTTTCATTGATTATGCTGTCAGCGTAGCCCCTTTTACTAAACATTACTGCTACTCTTTCAATTTCCACTGTTCGTTCTCGTATATCTTATCCATTATGTCAACCCCTGTCAAATCAGAGAGTATTTTTTGTTTTAAAGCATAAGTCTCCATTCCAACAGAATTGGCTGCAGCATCTTTTGCCTCAGACTCTGAGACAGGTAGATCCTATGAGCTTTCTCTAATTTTAAAACCATATATTGGCATGCCAATCCAAATGGGAAGTATTTCTCTTAATGGTTCTAAGCAGTTAGCTCCTTTGAGGCCTTCAGGTATTCCTATGAAATGGATACAATGGCTACAGTCTTCCATATCCACCAGGAGAGCTTCTGCTGGCTCCCACCTTGATTCCATAGTGGCCAGTCTTTGTTGCAAATCACTAATGTCCTACTCCTGATCCCCAAACTGTAATGAGCAAGGACAGCAGCTTCTAGATATCTGAATTTGTAAACTAGCTTTTCAATATACTCAGAAAGAGTTGCTGATATCTTATGGAGCTCTTCCATTACCTTATCAAATTTCACATCAACTTTATCCATAGAGCCTATCAACTGTGATGGATTACCTAACTATACAGAAGGAGAAGGAGAGCTGCTGCTTAGTGTCCAATGAAATGTCAGCATGAGAATTCCCTTTTATTTTAGGTATACATGTAGCTTGGGAAACTATTCACAATTAGGGTTACCACCTGTCCCACTTTGCGAGGGACAGTCCCTCTTTGTCCTGCAAAAAATTTGAAAAAATGGCAAATGTCCTGAGATTTTAGGACAAAAATGTCTCTTATATTTTCTTGAATAGCCGCATAAAAGTTATTTTCTATCTGAAACACCTAAATGTTATAAGAAACAGAATAAGCAATTCAAATGCTACAAGAATAAGCTTTTATTCTGGTAAAAAAGTGAAGTTCTGTCCTTAGTACTGGCCATGGGTATATTTTGCCCTGCAAAATCTGAAGTTTCTACAAAAAATGTCCCACTATGAGCATTTCAAAAGGTGGCAGCCCTATTCACAATAACTTCTAACAGCTTTCTTATTCAAGTGCTTTGTAAAAGAAAAATATAAACTTATTTACAATCCTTGAGGAGAGCAAGAAGAAGCATCACCATGCTCTGTTCGCATCTCTGCCCAACTAGAAATCCCCGTAGTTTAGTTTTGAAGATTCCTATGGCATATTTTTGTGTTTATGTAGTCAAGTAGACCCTGCACTAGATATCTGCTGCACATGATAGAAATTTTTTATAATGTTGGGAGCAAGTCAGATTCATTTTTTGAGCCTAATGTATAACCTGTAAACTCAAACACAGATTTCCTAACATCCTCCTCCTCTTTTTAATAGTTTATTACTGCAGTTTCTAAGCTATGCAATAAAACCACATGCAATGTGCATATTTAATTTAGGTTAAGTGTAATACTGTAATCATTTTGCCTTCAGTTTGAGTCTATTTTAACATAAAAATAACAGATTTGCTTATTTGTGAATAACGTTTACTAGTTTTCATCTATACTGTCAATTTATTAACTTTGTTGTGTCCCAGCTGCATGCTGCCCATTAGTCCCTCTCTAGGCCAACTGGCTTATTTGCTCCCCTTACACCAGAACAAGAGACAAACAAATGGGGATGTCATTTGGCAGGGGTTGTTTGTATTTTTGTGTTTAAGGCTCTAACCCCACTGTGCATGCCTCTAACCACCTCAGGATTGGTGTGCAATGGGTATCACTCTCTTCCGTTGGTGACATAAGCACTTAAGATGGCCTGCCCCATGGAACTACTCGCATTGGAGCTTTAGTCCCCCACTGTCAAGCCACTGTACCCTCATGCCAGTTCCAACAGATGCCTGAGGTTCTATCTGAACTCTGGTCACATCACGTGGGTTGTAGTCAGAGTTTCCCATCTATGCCAGAACAGCTGGCTATAGTTTCAAATGTCTTCTACTGTTGCCTAAAAAAAACATTTTGTACTACATAGATTTTAATTGTAAACACATTTTAATAATGCTTGATAGGTATATGACAACTGGGAATATTTAATAAAGCCTATGTCTGATCTAATATTCCTTTACAACTTAAGTTTGCTTCCCATGTTGCCTCTAATACAAGTTTAAGAAATCACACAGTGGAAAGGCTAGCCTTGCCAGCTATTTCTTTTGTTTTTTACTGATTGTTTTGGTTTGTTGTTTGGGATATTTTGCAGACACCCTAATGGTCATGGATATCAGCTAGGTATAACAACCCTGTGTTTCTAAAGGTTAGCCAAACATTCCACTTATGCTGTGCTGATGACACCATAAGAAGGCTGAAACATGCATGTCCACAGCTAGTGGGGTATGGCTTTATTGGCCTGAATTTGTCCATAAATAGACTTGAAAAGAAAAACGTCATGGACATTCAGAATTGTCATATAGCTGGAACACCTGATGTCCTTAAAGGGTCATTTACATATGTGACACCTGTGCACTGGCCCAGTAATCAAGTAGCCTTAATCCTCACCAGTGAGGGGTATGCACATTGGGAAGGATAACAAGTACACACACAGTAAAGAACAATTTCCCCTAAGAGCACACAGAGATCACAGTCAGTGTGGGGCTGGTTTCTGCCGTTCTCTCCAGATCCCCAATACGACTCCCCACTGGCACAGCTATAAGGTTCAGATCCCAGCCAAGTAGTCAAGCCAAAACCTCCAGTACTCTCTGTCCAACTAGTGCTTTGTGTCCCTGCCCAAGTAGCTGACACACACAAACTTTGAGATTTAGTTTATATACAAACACACAGACACTCCTGGGGAAGGCTGGCACAGGTACTCCAGCTATGCCCACTCCTGACAGGCTATAAGGTAGTACTCACTGCCACCAACTACTCTTATCAGCTACTAATAAAGCCCTTCCCAAAGGGTGACCAATTTCACTGTTATTCAAACAGTAAGTGTGACCCAGGGCTAAAGCTACTGGAGTGGCTTGGACAGTATCACTAAATACATACAATGCACTCTAAGAGCTTAAATGACATTTACACAAAACAGCCACAATTGAAAGGTTTAAAATATTTAATAATAAATAATAAAAACACAGGACAAATCTTATTACTTCAACACAATGACATTACAGAGTTCAGAGATCATAGGAAAATGCTTTAAAATAATGCTGTAGAATAGTCTGACAAATATAGAAAACAGCTAGACTAATATGGCTATTTGTATCTATCTCCAAGAGAAATCTCTGTTCTAAGTAAATATCTTACTTACACACAGCAAGCAAGTGCTGGTGAGTGGATATTCTTCAGACAAAATCCTCTATCTTTCTCTCTGGGAAAGTCTTAAATTGACAATACACTACTGCTGAGTCATTTCAGATTACATAATTTTTAACAGTTCTGATTTAGTTTCCCAGGTTAACAGAAACTTAAAATTTACATTTCATTTTGTAATCTGCACCTGCATGAAGCCACGGTAATAAAAGACATTTTACATGTAAAATCTAGTAATTAATTCCTGTCCTAAGACAACAGAAAAACTTCCTTAGTCCAGACATCCTGTCTCTAAATTGGAGATCAAACACAGGTGTAAGATTCCTTACTTAACAGCTTTCCTCCAGCAGAATGCACTGTAGTTACATTTTTGAAGCTCAGTACAGCATATAGTTTAATCTTAACACATACTTCTCTTTACATCTGTAGAACAAGCCTGTGGATTACATTAATATTTACAATGGCATAGAATTATTTACAAAATTCTATCTAGCTAGGCTGGCAGCTTTCACAAATCCCCCCCCCCCCGAGAACTCAAGCTAGTTTTTAAAGTGACACTTGAGAAACGTTGGTTGAGAGGGTTAGGTTTATCTAAACATACCTTACCCCATTCCCTGTCTTGACAGCTCATCTGCTTTGGGGTTGCTAACCCCACTGCAATGCTGCACTGACATATATGCTTGCAACCCTAGGCTCCATCTTAGCAACTTGGCATTTTGCTGGCTGGCTCGGTGTAACCATGTTAGGGAATTGTGATCTGTAACTACAGTGAATTTTCTTCCATACAGATAAGGCTGAAGTTTCTGCAGTGTCCACACTATGGCTAGACATTCCTTTTCTACAGCTGCATAGCATTCTTACCTGGGTTGGAGCCTACGACTGAGATAAACCACTGGTTGCTCTTCTCCCTCTAAAGAAATCTGGCTAAGTACAGCCCCCACCCCATGGTTCAAAGCATCCACCTACACAACATATTCTTTGCTGTAATCTGGACTGGCTAACACAGGGAGTCCTCCCAAAGCTTCTTTAAGTTTATGGAATACCTGCTCACATGCTGTGGTCCACACTACCTTATTTGGCCTGTTTTTCATTGTCAGGTCTGTGAGGGGAGCAGCTATGGTACTATAACTGGGGACAAACTTTCTGTAGTACCCTGCTGTCTCTAAGAATGCCCTCACCTGCTATTTGGTAACAGGTGCAGGTCATGCTTGAATGACTTCCACTTTAGCAGGTTCTGGCCTGATCTTACCACTCTCCACTCTATATCTCAGGTAGGAGACCTCTGCCATACCCACCTGACATTTGCTCGGCTTAATGGTCAACCCTGCCTTCTGTAGTCTGCCTAGCACCTCCTTGACATGTTGAAGGTGCTCTTGCTAGGAATGGCTGTAGATGGCAATATCATCTAGGTAAGCAAGGGCAAACCCTCCTGCTAGGATATGATCTACCAGCCTCTGGAAAGTTGCTGGGCATTTTTCATCCCAAATGGCATCTTTGTGAACTCATACAAGCCAAAAGGAGTCACAAAGGCTGACCTCTCTCCAGCACTGGGAGTCAAGGGCACCTGCCAGTAACTCTTGGTAAGATCAATTTGATAAGATTTTTAGCCCCACCCAGCTGATCTAGGGCCTCATCTGTCCTAGGCATGGGGTAGGCATCTGACTCTCCATGACTATTTAATTTCCTGTAGTCCACACAGAACCAGGTGCTGCCATCTTTCTTTGCCACCGACACCACTGGGGAGGCCCAGGGATTGTTGGACTCTTGAATAACCCTAGTTCCAACATTTCCTGTACCTCCTCCCTCAGATTCTGTTTCACTCTTTCAGGCACCCTATAAGGGGCCTGTCTAATAGCCCTTTGGGGTTCCATATCCACTTGGTGCTGCACCAGATGGATGCACCCTGGTTTCCCAGTGAACATGTGAACCTGGGTAGGAGAGAGCTGCTAGGACATAGCTACCCCTTCCATTGAGATGTCAGTCCGAGCCTCACTGAGGAGATCAGTCACCAGATCTCCCTCAGGCTCCTCCTGCAATCCAATGCAAATACTCAGCAGAAGGGCCTCCCTATCATGGTAAGGTTTCATTAATGTTAACATGGTACAATTTGTGCTCCTGTCTCCTGCCTAGCAGTTCTACCATGTAGTTAACATCACTTACCTTTCTTACCACCTTGTACAGTCCCTCCCAAGTTGCTTGCAGTTTGTTGTGTCTGACAGGAATGAGAATCATTACCTGCTGCCCTATGGCATACTCTCTCGCTCGAGCATTCCTGTCATACCAGACCTTTTCTGCTATTGGGCTTTTGCCAGGTTCTCCTGAGCCAAGCCCATGAGTTCCCTAAGCCTTGCCTTGAGGTTTAGGACATATGAAACAAGAGACTCCTTGTGAGATTCACACTCACCTTCCCACTCATCTCAAATTAAATCTAGAGGGCCCCCTCACCCCATGCCCATACAACAACACAAAGGGTGAAAAACCTGTGGATTCCTGGGGAACCTCTCTGTAAGTAAACAGATGGGGGCAAATATTTTTCCCAATTCATCTTAAACTGGTCTGCAAATGCCCGTAGCATGAACTTGATTGTAGAGTTTAACCTCTCAACAAGACCATTAGTCTGGGGATGGTAGGGGGTGGTCTTCAGCTGCTTCAGCCCACAGTACTTCAACATACAAGTCAGCAGGTCTGACATGAAATTGGCACCACTGTCAGGCAGTATTTCTTTTGGGAAACCTACCCTGCTGAAAACCTCTAACAAAGCATTTGCCACCTTTTCTGCCTCAATGGAGGATAATGCCACTGCCTCAGGCTATCTTGCAGCATAGTCTACTACCACTAGGATATAATTTTTCCCTGTGGAACTTGGGGTACTCAGAGGCCCCACAATATCCATAGCTATCCTCTGAAATGGCTTTTCAATCACAGGCAAAGGCATCAAAGGACCTTTCACCTCATCTACTGCCTTGTCTACCTTTTGGCACTGCTCACAGGTCCTGCAGTACTTTGTTACATCTCTGGAAATTCCAGGCCAATAGAAGCTCTGCATAATACATCTCTCTGTATGTTTTATGCCCATATATGCCCCTCAATTAACTGAGAAAACTACTCATGTACCAATACACTTGCCCGTTTCCTAGAATTCATTAAGTCCAATGCCCTGGACCAGCTCGTTCTTACCCCCACTAAAGGTAGCAATGTCCTTGACCTGGTCATTACTAACACTGGCGACTGTTGCTCTATACCAATAGTCAACTTCTCCCTGGTTAGCTCTGACCACAAACTAATCACCTTGGAAATCCACATCCCTCCCACCCCCACCCCCACCCCCCCCATGCCGCAACAGTAACCACCATGAAAAACTTCTCCAAAGCTAACTCTGGGCTTCTAAAAACAGAGGTGGCTAACTTCACGACACCCATGCAAATGGAGATCAGTTGCATGACCACCGAATCACACACCAATGCACTGTACAAACATGTAAACAAATGCATGGATCTCGCCATACCCAACAGAACCAAGATGCTCTCCTCAAAAAAAAGGAAGCCAATCTGGTGGTCCCCTGCCATAAACAAACTCTACTACAGAAGAAGGAAACTGATGCGGAATAAGGTGAAGTCCCAAGACTGGAAAAATTCCCTTATCAGCCTCAACAAAAAGTTTAGATCCCTCATCAAATCCTCTAAAGCTAGCTATGAAAACAGAATTGCAGCAGATAGTAAAGACAACCACAAGGCCTTCTATAGTTATGTAAAGAATCTCCATGGCAATACCCAGATTTGCTCTGAGCTACTGCACAATGGTACCTCCTATACCAAGCCAACAGATATTGCCAATATACTGGTCGACAGATTCAGTGCCAACTTTACCCCCCCCCCCAAGGGACCAGTCACAATACCAGTAGAGTGCCAGGCACCCAGTATTACTGCTGCACAGGTTAAAACAGCACTGTCCAAAGCCAAGAATACAGCTTCTATGGGACCTGACAATATCCCTGGCTGTGTTCTACATGAAGTAGAGAGTGAACTGGCACCTCACCTATGTGCCCTATTCAATCACAGCCTCACCTCAGGCTTTGTCCCTACTGAATGGCACACTGCTACAGTCATCCCTCTCCACAAAGGAGGAGTGACTACAGACCCTGGGAACTATTGCCCCATTAGCCTGAATAGTCAGATATGCAAAGCTATGGAATGCATCATCATGGACCTAATAAACAAGGATATAGGGAATCTCCAAACTCTGGATCCCACACAGTTTGGTTTTGTGAAGGGTAGATCATGCCTGCTCAACTTGGTCAACTTCTTTGAGTGAGTCACCAGAGTTGTGGATGAAGGCAAGGTGGTTCATACAAGCCTACCTTGATCTGGCCAAGGCCTTTGATAACATTCCCCACTCAGGAATCATATAAAAACTCACTAAGCTAGGCATCAACCCCTATATCACTAGGTGGGTTGCAAACTGGCTCACAGGTATAACCCACAGTGTGAAAGTAGCTGACTCCAAGTCAGACTGCTGACCAGTCACAAGTGGAGTCCCACAGGGTTCAGTCCTGGGTCCTCTACTGTTTGGTGTCTACTTCTCTGAAGTCCAGGCCAACACAAAGGGACTCTGGCTCACAAAGTTCACAGACAACTGCAAGTTGGGAGCTATTATTAAGTCCCTGAGTGGTGTTACCATCCTACAGAAAGACCTCATTGAGACCAACGACTGGTGTCAGAACCATGGCCTTAAGCTCAATACCAAAAATATGTCATCCCCTTTGAGAAAAATCTGGTTCCCATGAATTACCACATCGATGGTAGTCCACTGGACACAGAATGTGTTATAAAACATCTGGGAACACAGGTTGACAGCAACCTCTCTTTTCACCACATTGCCACTGTAGTCAGAAAGTCCTTCTATGTAGCACATCTCATTACTAAGGATTTTGCATCCAGGAAGAAGGGTGTCATTGTCTCCCCTCTACTCTTCCCTCATTAGGCTAATCACGGAGTACAATGCCCCATTTGGCATGTAACTCACTAAACACCTGCAATAACTGGAGAGGTCACAAAATTACCTCACAAAGAGGATTCTAGGCCTTAACATTTGTCCTATATGGACAGACTAAAAAAAACTCCAACTATTCTCTGTCTCATATCGCCTAGTTAGAGGCGATCTTTGCTTGACTTACAAAGCAATGTCTGACCCAGCTCTGTTCGCAAAGCTAAATCTAAAGAAATCCCAATCCCTCTGCACTACACACTCCAGAGACCTCAACCTCATTACCGCAATCAACAGAACATGCTGGAGGGACAGGTTCATAACCCAGAGAATGCCCATGCTATAGAATAGACTTCCCATACATGTCAAGCAGAGCACCTCAATGGCCCTCTTCAATAGAAACCTTGAAGAGTGGATGGGAAATATTAAATTCACCCGAGGGATCACTCCAGTGGCTTTACTCAAAAGAGGCACTGGGAACTAAGGTCGGGTGGCACAATGCCAGGGTATTCTTATGGGCAAGGCTTGTAAAGGCCCCAGGGCCATTAGCCTAGTACACACCTATGAACCGATATGACCTGCAAGAGGAATATCATGGGCTATGGCTAGAAGCGCCAGACAGTAGGCTCTAGGCACTACCAACTGCAATATCCTCTCACCTTCTAGCCCTTCTTCAGGGGTCCACTCTCTATACAGTAACCCATTATCCCAGTATAGAGATTCACCCTTCCCTTGAGAATCAGGTGCCTTACTAGCTACCTGCCTCAGGCCTTGTAATGTAGGGTTTGAGAGCTGAGCCTGTCTCAACTCTCTCTCTTTGTAACCCTTCCCAGCTCCTCTTCCACAGGAAGTCTGGCATTACGCAAGAAAAAATCTTCACCTGGATATTGCAGCCAACGATGTAAAATTGTAGATATCCAGAGAAAAAAAAATGGTAGCACACAGCAGGTACATTAGCAAAGGTACATTTAACATAATAGAACACAGAGAAAGTAAGCGCTTTCGTGGACAACTCCTGCTTCATCAGACTAACTTAATCTGATGAAGCGTGAGTTGTCCGCGAAAGCGCTTACTTTCTCTGTGTTCTGTTATATTAAATGTACCTGCTGTGTGCTACCAACGTTTTTTTTTCTCTGGAAGTCTGGCATTCTCTGACAGCAGTGCCTTACTGTCAAGTCTGGGTACTACTACTCACTTCTACCTTTGCAGTCACTATGTCCAAGGGACCATCAGTACCCACAAACAGCTGTGGCTCATTTCAGTCTCAGTGCTACAGGGTAGCTCCCTCCCTGAAGTAACCACCTCACCAGTCCTGGCTGCAAGAAAGCGGTCTGAGTGGTTATGCCCCAGGCTACCAGGCCCACATGCTTGTCTCCTAGTCTGACTGCATGTAACTGCATTAACACATGGCACTGCCTCATCGAAATCCTTCCCTATCAGGACATCTGCAGGATGGTAGGTTAGTACCACTGCTGTCTTAAGACAATCTACTACTGGCATTTTGTCCTTCCCACTTACTGGCTCCCTCAACTTTTGTTCCCCACCTTGCCTACGTGGACATCTATATGCCACATGGCCCCACTGATTGCATTCAAAACATTTAACCTGAGGTCCTGGACATGTACCTGGACTAGTGGGTTCCCCTGCTACTGGCAGATTCTGTTGGCGCTGTTTGAGCTGCCCACCATGGGTTCCCTCAGAGCACTAGGTGTCCCTTTCCTGTGCAGGGATGCCCTGCTTGCTAGGTATAGGTCTCCCTTCTTCCCCAACTCATCTGAAGTAGCACACTGTCTATCAGCTAACCAGATGTTCATGTCTCAGGCAAAGTGCTGAGGGCTTGTTCCTTCACCAAAAGGTCTGCCAGCCCTTCAAAAGTGGTGACCTGACATCTACTCATCCACCTATAAAAATAAGTGCTCAGTTCAGCAACATATTCACAATCACTTTCATCTGCCTTTGGTATATGCTCACGAAACATTTTTGTATAAGTTTCAGGTGTTAGCTTAAAAGATTCTAACAAACAATTCTTTACAGCATTATAGCTAAAACAGTCAATGTCAGATCATTTGTAAAGTACATCTACAGCTTTACCATGGAGTAAGTGGGTCAAAAACCATGCCCAGAGCCTTTGGTCAACATCATACTGTTTACATACCCTTGCAAACACATGAATGAAACTATCAAAATTATCCCCCTCTATAAACTGCGGAAGAAATTTACTGACCTTTTGTGTTTCTGGGGTCCAGTTACTCCCTTCCCCATTACCTCCATGAATCTGGTGAAGAGTCAGCATCTCCTTTTCGTACTGCCTCTGCCTCTCCTTCTCCTCAGCTAAGATTTCCAAATGCCTGGCCTCCAACTCAAGTCTCTTTAGCTCCAGATGGATTTTTAAGTCAGTGTCAGTGTGGGAAATGTTCAAAAATATGCAAAAAGATTACATTTGTTATGATTTTGTAATTTTGATTACAGGCATGCACATCAGCATCAAGGAGGATACTGAAGGTGCACCAGTATATTAATTATTTAAGCAGCTGTAGCATGGCTGGGCAAGGAGCTAAGAATATTGGTTTTAATATGACAGAAGATAATCATATACTGCACTGTAATCAGATGCATGCAGTTAAGGTACCTGGCGCAATGGTTGCATGACAGGAAGCATGAATCTGCACATGATGCAACTGAGTTTCATATTGCAAGTACAGACCAACATTGCAACTGAGGCTTTGCTTTTGCTGAAAAAAGTAAAGGCAACATATGTAGCACTGATCAAAGTTCAGTGTCCTCAAGTCATACTGGGATTGTCACAGATAATTATATGATAGCAGTAGCAGTACGCAGGGGATGCAATGACTACACTGTTTTATGGAATATGTCATGGTAATATACACAGGGATTCCACTGTCATGCAAACCTAAGCACAGATAGGGCAATGTGCTCATGACACATGAGGGAATTAGATGCCTTTACCAGTAACATTATGACAGACTTGGAAGAGTTAGCCTTACATGAAAATGCATGTAGGGAAGGAGTGAGACTTCCCCTCCAAGGCAATGCTGGAAGCAAACATTGACAAAGTATGGTCAAGAAACAGTCTGGCCTATTTAATGGATGTCTAGAATACCCTCTAAGTGGTGAAATGGTATCATTATAAGCAGCTTGTTAGAGCTCTATGACCCAGAAGACCTGAATTTAATTAGTGGCACAAGTAATGATGGGGCAAACTGAGGAGGATAGGTAAGCCCATCATGGGGAGAGGGGTTGGGTCCAGGCTAATCTTAGTCTACCCTGCCAGACATAATCCTTGCTGGAGGGCAAGGATTGTGTCTGGAAGGGAAGACAGACATACAGACAGAATTCTACACAAGTCTAGATGTGGGAGCCAAGGCATGCAGACATAGATGTTGTTACTCAAGTGATAATGGTAGCCACTGAGGGCCATGTGTATGTGGTAGCATGATGTGAGCTGTTAGACTGGTATATGCAGTTCGTACAGTGCTGTAAGTCATATCTTTCGATTGTCCAGATTATTGCCTCATATTTTTGATCTGTTTCTCATGAAATTGTGGGTTTCAGGCAAATGACAGACATTTGAATTTCAAAATTCATGCTAATGCAAAACCTGGTATTTTTATAAATTTTATAAGTTTGTAAGAGCAATATTTAAAAAGTGTACCTATTTTTGGGCCTTTGTCCCCCCCCCCCCCCCATTATTTATATTTTTGTCCAGACTTCTTGCTCTAAGTGGTTGGCAGGTATGCTGTACGTGCCCAAGTCACTAACCAAAGAAAGGGGCTTAGGGACAGTCATCACAAATAGTTCACATTTCTGACATGCCAGTGAGAGTACCAAACACCCTGGAATGTGTCTGGATGATGGTCCCTATGGTTGGCTCTCACCTTTGGAGATCTGCAAAGGGAATTCCCCACTTTCATAAGAAACCAATGGGCTTAAGTCCATTTGGGGGTGGATTGATGGTCAATAGGCAGAGGGGGAAAGCAGCTAAAAAATAAATAAATAATGGCATTAGTACAGTGAATGCATGGAAACACTGACTACTGCATGTGGAAGGGAATCAATAAAAAGTCTCTCTCTCTCCTCCTCTCTGAATAAAATGGAAGCTTGTTTCTGAAACTGATCATTGTAAAGGTCTTCCTTTAATATTGTTAATAGGCTTTCCAAAAACTTTATACCTAGAAAATTTTAGTTTATTAGAGATTTCAGTTCTAATTTACTGAAACTGGCAGGGAATAAATGGCTTTGGATAACAAATAGCAGTTAGCAGTCATTTCTTCCAAAAAATGGTGTCAGTCTCTTTTGTTAAAGTTAAGCACGTTTTTCGTAACCAATGGTCATCCTGTGAACTGTGCAAATTTCCTATGAAAAGCAATCATTTGTGAAACCTGTAATAAATCTAATACAAAAGCCTAATAAAGCTTTGCAGTGGTACGAAACCAAATCAGAGAAAAGCATACTTTGTGGACTTCCAAGATGGCTGCACATTGCGTAACAGTTTAATTTTAGCTATATCAGTGTGAAAACAGAAACTTGGCAGAGAAAGCCAGTGGACCTAGTTTTCTGGGTAAATTTCAGTAACTGGCTAGGAAGTGCACTGCCTGAATACTAGGAATAAAGAAATATAGAGGACCTGAAGGAAAATCAGCTACAAAGGTTGATGAAAAAATACTGACTGGGAAAAGTGCTGCAGTTGTTCAGCAAAAAGCAGTGCAAGCTCCAGACATGAGTTCCAGTAACCTAGAAGAAAGTATAAGGCAACTGCACAGAGACCTGACTAAAATAAATGAAACATTGATGGAGTATATCAACTCAAATAATAAAAGACTGGAAAAAATGGAAGAATGTTTAAACAGATGTTCAGATAAAGTGATAAAACTGCAAAGCTCTGAGGTTGAAATAAAGGAAAGGCTAGCTAAATATGACACTACACAAGAAGAGATGTTTCAAAAAATAACAGAGCACATAGGGAAAACATGAGATTTTCTGCTGTACCCGAGAAGCTGGAAGGAACAGACAGTATTGATTTTATGAAAGCAGAACAGACAGTATTGATTTTATGAAAGTACAAATAAGCAACTGCACTGGTATTCCACAACATGAACTGTTAATTTAAAGGGCACATCGTGTGTATGCTCCAAACCTGGCTATAAGAAAACAACCTAGACCTTTAATAGTAAAGATGCAATCTTATCAGAAGAAAGAATTGATTCTGACAAAACTGTGGAAAAAGTACTAAAAGTGGGAGACAGCAGTGTGTTTGTGGAGAATGACTACTCATTGTACACCAGGTAGGAGAGGATTAAATTTATTCCATTATTCAGGGAATGTCGAGAAGCAGGCGTGCGATTCAAACTGCTATACCCAGCTATCTTCAAAATATTTTTTCCCCTGGAGGAACAAAATAATTTTTTGATGAAGTACAAGCTAAGGAAGAAATATAAAAGTTTGTCCAACAAAATGTGAGCTGTGAAACAGAAGGAAATTCTGCTTCTTGTTCTTCTGGTAACAAAGACCACAGACAGACTGTGCCAATGAAACCTTTTCCAGTGTTTCTATGTAAAATGCTTGAGAGGGGGGAAAAAAGCACAAGAGCTGACAAGAAGACTCAAGAGTATGTTGGAAATGAAGCAGACACAGGGTTTGGGAGATGGAGATGAACAGGAATAAAACTAGAAAATCTGGAAATATTGGACTTTTCTGGATTTTGCTAAACTTAAAGGGGACTCTAAACCATATGTCCTACTTTATGTCATTATTGTTTGGAGAATAAACTCAGAAACTTGGAAATTGACAAATGTGGGATTACAAAGCAATAATTATATTTGTGCAACATGACAGAACAAGAAAATCTGAAACTATTGTACTTTTTTGGACTTTGTTAAACTTGTAGGAGACTGTATAGCATATGCCCTGTTTCATGTTATTAATGCTTGGAAAAGTACTCAGGAGAGGGGAAGAGGAGGGAGAAAGTTAATTGTAAGTAAACATTTTTCTTAATAGTACTGTTTTAATGGTGCATGATTTTCTTTGCATGCTATAAAGTTCTTTTTCAGTTATTCTTGAGTGTAATACATATACTAATGTAATAGGTACTCCTGTTTTTTTTTTCTCTCTCTTTTTTTCTTCTTTCTCCCTTCCCTCTTTCTCTTTGTTCACTTTTAAGAAATGCAGGCACTGCAATGTAAAAAAAAAAAAAAAAAAGATATGGTTAAAAGAACATGACAAAAGAAAACTTCCTGTGCTTTTTCTCATTCTAGGGACTGGGTTGAGGCCATTAGCTTAATCTAGTAACAAGTTTTATGAGAAAGCATGTAAATGAAAAAGAATATTGAACATTATAAGTTTTTTTTTTTTTTTTTTTTTTTTAGTAAACAGTTTTGTGCCTGGTCCTCATGTCTCTAGCAGACAATCTGATGAAGAGAAATGGCTTAGAGAAAATGTTTTCTGAAAGCATCAAAGTGTTTCACCAGCTGAGAGAGAGCTATAAAATTAAGACAAAGCCTAACAGCATTTAACAGAACCACAGGCTGTACAACGCGTCTTAGCATGGATAAAGTTTCTTTTAGGTTATTCTCAAGTCTGTGTGTATATGTCTGTCAGTTTTGAACATCTGTTCCTATTAGGAGGGTAAAACGTCAATATTTGAAGATGTACATAGTTTTGTGGGATCTTTTTAAGTTAATAGGTTTTAGAGGGTATTGGGGCTGTGTATGAATTTTTGTTTGAGGGTTTTCAATTAAACAAAAAGTTCTGTAAGATGTGAAATAGGCTCAAATGCAGATGACAAGAAACAACTGTATAAAAGATTAACCTGCCAAACAGTACAAGCATGTAAAACCAAAAGCTGGAACTAGACATTTAACAAAAAATAGTTATACATAAAAGGTGGGAAAAATAATTTTTCAAGAATATGATGCGTTTAAATAATGTCTTTAAACATTAATGGTCTCATAGATAAATACAAAAAGAAAGAATAGTGAACTATATTAAAAATGTAGAGTGTAAAGAGTTATGTTACATGCGACACACTTGGAAAGAACTCAACATGTGAATTTGATAAAGAAAGGTTTTCAGGATGGTTATTCAGCAGAATATCTGGGACAAAGGAAAAGATGATTACTTATATTAATTGCAAGAGGAGTTCCAACAGTGATAGAAAGAGGATAAAAAAGATAATTGCAGATTTGTAGTGCTAAGGGGCTACTGACAAGGAAGGATAATTACACTATGTAATTATATTCCACCTAAAACTACTATAATGGAGCTTAAGAAAATTCTGGGAGAAATAATTAGTTTTCAGCAAGGATTATTACTTATAGGTAGGGACTGGAATTTGATTTGTAGCAGTGAAAATGTGTCTGGGGGACCCAGAAGGGAAAATATAACAAAGGAAGGTAGATTTTTAAAAGAAATTATAAAAATATTTGGCATGGAAGATGTGAATTCAGTACTAGTAGTTTGGAATGAGTTTACAAATTATTCTCCAAGATACAAAAACTGGACTAGTGTAGACAGAATTTATATTTCACAGGAACATGTGTATTTAATTGAATGTCTTGATATGCACCAATAATAACTAAAATAAAAACACAGGGTAATGAAATAAAAATTAAACTCTGGTGCTTTCCCACCTATCTGTTGAAAAGAGAGGAATTTAAGTAATGGATAGCAGAAATTATTCAGGATTATTAGAGAACTAAACCACTATAGCATTCAAGCAACAATGTAACCAAATAAAACAGTATGAAAATGCTATTGGATGCTGGATGTCTCAGAGAAACACAAACACCAACAAGTTGTATTCCACAGGTTTAATATATTTGTGTCTTTCGGCTTTTCCCGGTTAGGGGTCGCCACAGCGGAACTCCAGTCCGCTAATGATTGGTAGTGGATTTTTACGTGCCGGGTTACCAGTCCTGATGCACAACCTTCAACGAAGGCACACCTCATTCACGTATGCCTCCACACAGAAGATGCTCTAGCTGAGAATCAAACGGGATAACATCTTGCTATAACTATTTAAAATGATGTAAGATTAAGTGCTTTCATCCACATGCAATGTGGACTTCTTCAGAATAACATCTATTAATCAATTTGCCTTTTAAATATTCTTTTTGGCACCAAAAGTTTATAAAAAACAGCTTCATTTAAAGAAAAAGTGCATTTATCTAAAAACAGTACGTTTTTATAAAATATGCATTTAAAATCACATGTACCAAATAATAAGAAGTTATGTACCTACCATAACGTTCCATGTTAGTTGACTTCTTCTCGCCTTCTTTCTTGCTGGATGGGTTCGGAGCCGAGGATCGGCTCCGACTCGGCCAATACTAAAGCTCGAGAGCTAATTCCACCAGCTCGAGGCTCCCCTATATCCCACAATGCTAGGCGGTAACTACTCAGATCTCGTTTGCTAGCTAGACCAAGCAATTCTAGTCTCCATAGAATGGAGAAGGGTAACCCACCTCTATATAAACCTGAGTGTAAGGTATCCTAGACCTAACAAAAGGTGAAATAGAGGTGGTAGAACGTGTGGGAATGACAACTTCTAGAGGAAGATCACAAAATGAATTCCTATCGGTCTGTCCAGGCTTGGGGGAAGGAGGGTGGGACGCAAGAAAGAAGGCGAGAAGAAGACAACTAACATGGAACGTTATGGTAGGTACATAACTTCTTAATGTTAAGTTGTCTATCTCGCCTTCATTCTTGCTGGATGGGACCGCGTCCCTAGCACCTTATCCCGGGTGGCCTATCGGAACAGACTCTTGAGAACAGTGGAACCAAAGTTGGCACGGTTTCTGGAGACCGTGTCTAATTTGTAATGTGAAATGAAGGTATGAGGAGAAGCCCAGGTGGCTGCTGCACAAATGGAATCTATTGGCAGCCTATCCTGAAAAGCTACGGATGTAGCTAATGCCCTAGTTGAATGAGCTCTAGGCCTTGAAGGTAGTTTTTGATTTCTGACCTCATAGATGAAGGTAATTGTAGAGGTGAGCCATCTTGAAAGGGATACTTTAGTAACTGGAAGGCCCAATTTCCCTTCCGCATACGATAGAAAAAGCTGATCAGACTTCCTGAATTGTTTAGTCCTGTCTAAATAATATCTAAGTTGGCGGTAAACATCCAGAAAATGTAGCTTTTGTTCCGACCTGTTGGAAAAGTTAGGGAAAAAGATGGGGAGATCAATCATTTGGTTTAGGTTTGTTTGAGAGGAAACCTTAGGTAAAAAGGATGGATTAGTACGGAGGGATACCCTATCTTTGTGAAACACTAAGTAAGGAGGACGACTGCACAGAGCATGGAGTTCAGATACCCTTCTTGCTGAAGTTATGGCTACCAGAAAAAGTGTCTTCCATGAAAGCAACTTCAGAGAACATGAAGCCACTGGTTCGAAAGGGGGAAGGATTAAGGATGCCAGAACCAAGTTCAAGTCCCATGGAGGCGGGGGATCTTTGATTGGAGGTTTGAGAAGAAAAACGCCCCTTAAAAAGGCTTTGCAGAGCTTGTGAGCCATGATGCTAGACTCCGAGACACCTACATGATAATTAGATATAGCAGCCAGTTGAACTCTAATCGTAGATGAAGAGGAGCCTAAATGAAAGAGTTCTGCTAGAAAGTCTAGAATAGACTGGATAGGTGCAGTGAAGGGATCTATATTTTTTGATGTTGCCCAAAAGGAGAAGCGTTTCCATTTGCTATTATAAATCTTCCGGGTAGAAGATTTATGAGAGGCTATCAAGATATCTCGGACCGAGCGAGATATTAAGGGAAGCCTGGCTAAGGTCGGAATTGGAGAAACCACACTGTGAGGTTGAGAGAATGAAGAGATTGGTGCAGCTGACCCGATTGGTGGGTCAAGAGATCTGGCAATGGGTCCAGATGCCAAGGCTGCTCCAAAAGGTAACGATGAAGAAACGGAAAACATATCTGTCGAGGCCAGTAAGGGGCAATGAGGATCATTGTCACTCTCAAGGCTATGGCTTTCTGAATTAGTTGAGTTATCAGTGGAAAAGGGGGAAAAGCATACAGAAGTCCCCGGGGCCAATCGTGGACTAGAGCGTCTCTGGTGGGATGGCCTGGTAACGAGAAGAGAGTGAAGAAGTCGTGACACTTGCTGTTTTGGGGAGTAGCAAAAAGATCGCAGCAAGGCTGGCCCCATCTTTGGAATACTTCTTCCAGTACTGATTTCTTCAGAGACCACTCGTGGGGCATGAGAATTGCCCTGCTCAACTTGTCTGCAATCACGTTGGACTTCCCGGGAATGTGCGTTGCTACCAGAAAACGCTGAGAAGAGATCACCCATTGCCAAAGTCTGAGTGCCTCTCGACATAAGGGGTATGATCTGGTTCCGCCTTGTTTGTTGATGTACCACACTACGGACATGTTGTCCGTCTGAATTGCAATAGTCCCTGTGGGAAGAGAGTCGTGAAGGGCTTGCAACGCTAAAAGCACTGCTCTCATCTCTAAGACATTTATGTGCAAGTGGCACTCGAAAGGTTGCCACGTGCCCCGGACTGTCCTGCCCTGATAATGCCCCCCCCACCCGATCAGGGAGGCATCTGTTGTCAATGTGGCGACTGGGGGGGGGGTAAGTGAAGGGTCTTCCCTGGAGAACCTGAGGTGATGTGATCCACCAAGACAGTTGATTCTTGCATGATTGAGTTATCAATATGGTGTGGGACATCGGGAGCTGTTGGAAGGACCATTGTGTGAACAGCATCCATTGGAGGATCCTCATGTGGAAGCGAGCTAAGGGGAGAAGGGGGATAGCTGCTGCCATGAGTCCTAATACCTTCAAAACTAGTCTGGCTTTGACTTTGTTGCATTGAAAGAGGAGGAAAACTTGCTTGCGGATGTCTGACACTCTTTGCTCTGTAAGTCTGGCTGAAAGATTGAGTGTGTTTAATGTGGCGCCTATAAAGGTAATAGATTGACAAGGCGACAAGGCAGATTTTTCAAAATTTATTGAAATGCCTAGAGCTTGGCAAGTCTGGATAGTGAAGTCTCTGGATAGAAGAATTTGATGTCTGGTGGTGGCAGTAAGGAGCCAGTCATCTAAATATGGAAACACCTGGAATCCTTGATGTGTCAAGTGAGCCGCGACTACTGCCATGCACTTGGTAAACACTCTGGGGGCTGTAGTGAGACCAAAGGGCAGGGCTCTGAACTGGTAGTGACTGGCTCCCAGCCTGAAGCGGAGAAATCTCCTGGAGCGTCTGTTCATCTTGATATGGTAGTACGCGTCCTGAAGATCTATGGAGCACATCCAATTGTCCTGACCCAAGAAGGGTAGAATGGACTGTAGCGTGACCATCCAAAATTTTGTTTTTCTGATATACTTGTTTAAGTTGCTGAGATCCAGAATGGGTCTTCAGTCCCCTGGTTTTTTTTGGTACCAAAAAGAATTTGGAGTAGATTCCGGATCCTTGTTGGTCTGCTGGGACTGATTGGATAGCTCTTTTTGATAGCAGCTTTGAAATTTCTAGTGCTGCTTGTTCCCTTAGACTGGGTGGAACGTCTGGAAGGGATCCTTTGGGTTGGGATGGGATGTGAAAAAGGGGAATTTTGTAACCCTCGGATATGATTGACTGTACCCATTTGTCTTGTGTAAGGGAAAGCCAGGCTTTTGGGTACAGGGATAATCTTCCCCCGACTGCCTCCGAAGGTGAACAGCCGGGCAGCTCCTCAGGGATGCTGAAAGGGTTTATCAGAGAAAGTTTCTCTGCTACCCTGGTTTTGCGGACCTCCTCTGCCTCTAGGATGGCGTCTATTGTTATTCCCCCCTCTGCCTCTAGAGGGAAATCGACCTTGTGCGTCAGATGAGACTCCCTGGGTTTGTTTGCGGAACCACATTTTTCCTCCCCTCTGACCTATGGGATAAGGCCTAGAAGGGGTAGAAAAACGGACTCCCACGGCAGAGAGAGTCTTACCTTCCACCTCGCACCTAGTCAATGTATCCTTCACCTGAGGACCAAACAAGGATGATCCATCAAAAGGGGAATTGGTGAAGGACGCCTTGAAAGGGTCTGCAAAGTTGCACAGCCGCATCCAGGTGTGACGTCGTAAGGCAACGCCTGTGCCTGCGGCTCTACTCGCCCCATCCGCAGCATATGATATAAGCCGCATGGAGGAGTTAACGATGGAGTTCAGGGTTGCCAACTGGCAGTTCATTCTGTCTTGGAACCCCTCAGCTGTTGGATCCTTTATCGCTTCACTCATATCCTTAAGTAAATCTCTCTGGAGACGAGTGAAGTGACATAAGTAGTTCAGCGACCGCATTGAAAAGGTCGCTGATGAGAACATCCACTTACCGTACCTGTCCATGGTCCTAGATTCCTTATTAGGAGGATGGACAGGTACCGAAGGATCAGCTAACTCCTTCTTAGTGGCCGCGGCCACCACCATGGCATCGACGGGGACACCTTTTGATAAAAAATCTTTATCTTTAGGGGCAGTAATAAACTTTGACGGCCTCCTCGGGGTGGGTTCCACTGAATCAGGAGCCGTCCAGGCCTTCCTTGCCACCACTTCCATAAGGGGGTTAAAGGGAGGGGACACCCAGGAGGTAGAAGGGCGAGAGCCGAACGCCTCAAGGTACACTGACTCATCCTCTGAAGGGTTAAGGGCTGGCTAGTTCCCCCTCTGTTTCAGGATCTCAAGGATGTCAGCAAAGGAGACATCCTCAGAGGGTGATCGAGGGGAACCTTCAGATTCCTCTAAGTCAGTGTCAGAGGTGATAGACTCAGGGGAGTCAATGTGCTTCCTCTTGCACTGCCTCTTCCTAAGGGGTTCTCCTACCGGGTCAGGAGAGGCCTCGGAAGAGGAGGAAATTCCCAATGGGGAAACTTGAGGAGTTGGCTCTCTGCGGTCTGATGCAAGGGGGTGGGTAGAAATCACCGCAGGCACTGAAGATGGAGGGGCTGACGGAGCCGACTGTGGGGCAGACACTGGTTCTAGCACGCTCTGCATGACCTCGAAGGCACCCCTATCGGGCAAGGCCGGAGGTCTCTGCTCCGAAGAGAGAAGGACCCCCCCGGCACCGACAGGGACGGCTCCGAGGCCGATGTCAGAGCCAAACTCACCAGCGCCAAAGCCCCGAGAGGGAGAGCGGGGTCGGACAAGGGTCCGATGCCACTCGCCCCCTCGGAGCCAATGAGGGAAGCCCGGCGCCGAGATCCCTCCAAAGAGGAGATCGGAGCAGACGACGGAGCCGAAAGGGAAGGTATCGGATCCGACGCGCCGACAGTCATGGCTCCAATGAGCCCCGGCTCCGAGCTCAAAGGAGTCGGAGGAGGAAGACATTGAGGGACAGAAATAGCCACTGACTGATGAGTCGGGCTATGCAGCATTTGGGCCAGTGCCTCGGACTTGAGAAGTCTACTCACTACCCGTTGCAAATTGTGGTCAGATAGCCTGGAAGACCGTGAGGAATGCGATCTGTGGCTCCGTTCCGAAAGAAGAGGGGATCCTGGTGCCGAATGAACGGAGCCGATGGAGGGGGACCTAGACCTCTTCCTCGAAGGTTGCTCCGATAAGAGTATCAGAGCCAACTGAGTCTTATCAGCCTCGGCTCCGGCCGGAGCCGAGGTAACAGTATAAGGCTTGGAAACATCGGCTCCAGCCGGAGCCGATGTCGAAGCAGTTTTGATGCTTCCAGAGGACGGCTCTGAAGCCGGAGCCGACTGTCTGGAAGTCTTAGAAGGCTTCCCTGACACAGACTGGGTCGGGGGGCCTTCAGGCTTTAATAAGCCACGCAAAATCAATTTATTTTTGTGTTCCTGCAGGACTCTAGGGCTGAAACCATGGCACACAGTACACGAGTCCTGCAGGTGCAAAGGTCCCAGGCAATACACACAAGAAGTGTGACCATCTGTCAGAGACATTTTCTGACAGCACGAGTCACACTTCTTGAAGCCTGAGACCTTGGAGTCCTTAGACATACTAAAGGCCTAAGTAAGAAAAAAACACTCTCACACACACACACACACACACAGGCCTTTAAGAAATATATAATTTCCAGTCACACTAAAGGACTAGGAGAGGAAGGGAAGGGGCCTAAGGCCTAAAGTTAAAAGGGGAATAAAGGAAGGGATTATGAGTAAAAAAGGTGTCGATCCAAGGAAAAGGAGAATTAAAACTAAAGTTATACTAAGGTAGGTAATAGGGGTCTAAAGATTTGTGAAAATAGAAATAATTTTCCACTAACCTGCCAGAGCCGGTAGAAAAGCACCTCGTCAGCTAAGCAGCAAACGAGATCTGGGTAGTTACCACCTAGCATTGTGGGATATAGGGGAGCCTCGAGCCGGTGGAATTAGCTTTCGAGCTTTAGTATCGGCCGAGTCGGAGCCGAGGATCGGCTCCGAACCCATCCAGCAAGAATGAAGGCGAGATAGACAACTTAACATTGCTCAATTTCCTTATTGTAATTCATGAAATATAATATATTATTTGTGTCTTAAATTTTATAATTTTATAATGTATTATAATACCTATGGTTCGTACAATAATTTATTAATTCAATATTGTGATTTAAGTTGTAATTCATCTCAATTTCATTACCATCTTATAAAAAAAATACCAATGTCAAATGAAATTAAAAATAAAAATGAGAATAAAAATAAAAATAAAATCAAATTCATTAATGTCAATTGGAATATTATTCAACATTCATTTTCAAAAACAAAAAAGTGAAATATATTTCAATCCATACAAGCATCTTCTTACGAATCCTACATATTAACCTGTAAAATAGGTTTTATTGTAATGTAGTCATTTAAGCCAGGTTCATTTGAAGCGTCACTTAGTATCTGCCATTTAACTTCCTTCAAGCCTAACAATGCTTTATAGTTGCCTCCTCTTTGTCCTTGCCTAACTTGTTCCAAGATAGCAAATCTGAAGACATGACTTTCCCCATGTTTGTCTATGTGTCTAAACAGGGCATTAGATTTATCTTTTCTTTTTATGGCATACAAATGGTCATAGATTCTCCTTTTAAGCATTCTCTCTGTTTTACCTATGTAGAAGCTCGGACAGGTCATACATTTGGCCATATATATAATATACCTCGTGTTACAATTTCCATGCTGAAATGTAATTCTGGTCCTATTTATGTTCTCCAGAATAATGCCTTCATTTTCTAGTATGACTTGACACTATCTGCAGCTACCACATTTGGTAGTGTGTCTATTCTGCTGGTTGATGTTCCTGACCATGTTACCCCTCTCCAAAATCATCTTTACATTTTTCCCCATTTTATATACAAACATTGGGGTATCTCCTACTATATTTTTATTTCATTATCTGTCGTAAGTATATTCCAATTCCTATGTAGGATCCGCTTTATTTGATTAACTTGGGGTGTGTATTCCAAAATACAAGCCTTATTGTACCTTTTGTCCAATTTATCAGTCACGACAGTGGTTATTAACTGTTCTCTTCCCAATACTGGGAAATATGTCTTACCCCATTCACCAACTACATATTCCTTAACATTGTTCAACAAGTGCAGTGGGTACCCCCTGGCACTGAACAATGTTTTTATAAATTCGATTTCTTCAAGCATTTCTGAATATGTGGATGTCATTCTAGCTGCTCGTATACACTGTCCTTTAAATATATTTCTCATCATTTTTTGAGGATGGTTACTAGTATACTCCAAATAATTATTGGAGAATGTATCCTTCCTGTGTATATGAGACTTGAATCCATTGGCTGTACTAGATATGAACATATCCCAATACGCTATACCTTCTATACTATAGGAATGTGTAAACTTTAAGAATTCACCTGTGTTGTTCATGTATGCAATGAACTCATCTATTTTGTGTACTGGACCTTCCCATATAATAAGAATATCATCCAAGAACCTTGAATAATATCTTACGCACTTAAAATATTCACTTTTGAAGATGTTCTTAGTCTCCCAATCTAGCATGACCAGATTTGCAAAAATGGGGGCACAAGCAGCCCCCATTGCTACTCCTCTGGACTGCTTGTAATATTCACCCTCGAAATATATATAATTATGTTCCAGTACAATAGACATAAGTTCCATTATTAAATTAATTTGTTCCCATTCTAAGCCTGAGTACTGCCTAATACTATTACAGAAACTTTCTAATCCTTCTTGTTTGGGAATGCATGAAAATAAGTCTATCACATCCACTGTAATATAAACAATTCCTTCCTTCCAAACTTCAGGAGTTAAATTACCTAATAAAGCCCAAGAGTCCTTTATTAAATGGGGTATCCTGGAGTATATATGCTTAAGCCATTTGTCAATAGCAGTACCCAGTGGAAATGTTTTCGAATGGCTACCAGAAACAATAGGATGGAATGGAGGATCAGTAATGCTCTTATGAACTTTAGGTATACCTACTATAGTTGCTAATATCGGATGTTCTATCTTTAGATATTTATAGGTATCATGTGTGATACGTCCATCTAATAAAAAGTCTTCCAGGTACATGTCGAATCGTCCATATCCTACACTGATTTCATTTTTTGATACTATACTGTAGTTTCCTGACTCCTGTAAAAATGTATACATCTTGTTCGTATATTCAAATGAGTCGTATAGAACTACACCATCACCTTTATCAGGTTTCATCACCCTGATGTTACTTTTGCTTTTTAACTGTTGAATTAGCTGTGTTTCTTCGTCCATAAGGTTATTCAATACTTTTTGTAAACAATATATTTCCCTAGGGATGATTTTTTTCATACACAGCTACACTTGGGTGTATGGGAGGAATGTAAATGAGAAGTTATGTACCTACCATAACGTTCCATGTTAGTTGTCTTCTCTCGCCTTCTTTCTTGCTGGATGGGTTCGGAGCCAATCCTCGGCTCTGACTCGGCCACTTACTAAAGCTCGAGAGCTTATTTTACAGGCTCGAGGCAACCCTATATCCCATGATGCTAGGCGATAACTCCCTAGATCTCGTTTGGAAGCTGAAAAACCTAGCATGGGCCAATAAAACAAAATCCTCCAACTGGAAAGGAGGAGGAAGAGGGATAAAACCCCCCAAAGATCGTTATCTACGCTATATATATCCTAGGACACCTAGATGGTGAAACAAGGGAATATAAGGACCCTTCAAGGAAGGGAAGATCTTCTCGGTCTGTCCAGGCTAGGGGGATGGAGGGTGGGATGCAAGAAAGAAGGCGAGAGAAGGCAACTAACATGGAACGTTATGGTAGGTACATAACGTCTCAATGTTAAGTTGTCAATCTCACCTTCATTCTTGCTGGATGGGCCCGCGTCCCTAGCACCTTCATCCTGGGTGGCTCATTGGAACAGACTCTTGAGAATGGTGGAACCAAATTTTGCTCTGTCCCTGGAGGCCATGTCCAATTTGTAATGCGAAACAAAGGTATGAGGAGAGGCCCATGTGGCTGCCGCAAAGATAGTGTCTATTGGTAGTCTAGCTTGAAAAGATGTAGATGTAGCTAGTGCTCTAGTTGAATGGGCTTTTGGCTTAGAAGTTTAATTCCCTGCCTCTGAGTTGATAAATAGATGCAATCACAGAAGACAGCCACCTAGATAGGGTTACCTTAGAAACAGGAAGGCCTTTCTTATTTTCTGCATACGATAAAAACAGTTGATCAGACTTCCTTATTTGTTTGGTTCTATCCAAATAGTATTGGAGCTGGCGGTGAACATCTAGATAATGTAGCTTTTGCTCCGCTCTATTAGTATAGTTTGGGAAAAAAACTGGGGGATCAATTGATTGATTTAAATTTGTCTGCGAAGCCACCTTGGGTAAGAAGGATGGATTAGTCCTTAGAGAAACTCTGTCTTTATGGAAGATTAAGTAGGGAGGACGAATGCAGAGGGCGTGAAGCTCAGATACTCTCCTAGCAGAAGTAATGGTGACTAGGAAGAGTGTCTTCCAGGAAAGAAATTTCAATGAACAGGAGACCACAGGTTCAAAGGGGGGAAGAATCAAGGATGTTAAGACTAAATTAAGATCCCACTGAGGTGGAGGGTCTTTGATCGGAGGCTTAAGTAAAAATACACCTTTAAGGAAAGCTTTGCAAAGCTTATTGGACATGATATTGTGGTCCGATAAGCCTGTATGAAAATTCGATATGGCTGCCAACTGAACTTTTACTGTAGAGGCAGAAGACCCTGAATGAAAAATTTTGGCTAGGAAGTCTAAGACCGAATGAATTGGGGCAGTAAAGGGATCTATATTCCTTGCCATTGTCCAGAAGGAGAAATGTTTCCATTTACTAGTGTAAATCCTTCTGGTGGAAGATTTAAGGGAAGCTACTATGATATCCCGGATGGGATTAGAAATCATAGGAAGCCTGGCTAAGGACGGAAGTGGAGCAACCAAGCAGTGAGGTTGAGAGAATGTAGGGATTGGTGCAGCTGCCCCGACTGATGGGTCAACAGATCTGGAGCTGGGTCCAGATGCCAAGGCTGTACCTAAAGATAACGATGTAGGAATGGAAACCATATCTGTCGAGGCCAATAAGGGGCAATGAGAATCAACTTGGCTCTCAAGGTGGTTGCTTTCTGAATTACTTGTGGGATTAGAGGAAAGGGTGGAAAGGCATAGAAAAGTCCCCGAGGCCAATCTTGGACTAGAGCGTCTCTGAGGGGATGGTCTGGAAGGGGGAAGACGGTGAAGAAGTTGGGGAATTTGCTGTTTTGGGGTGTAGCAAAAAGATCGCAGCAAGGAAGGCCCCACTTCTGAAAAATCTCTTCCGCCACAGATTGTTTGAGAGACCACTCGTGTGGCATGAGTATAGCTCTGCTCAACCTGTCCGCTATGATGTTGGACTTCCCGGGGATATGCATTGCTATCAGAAACCGCTGAGAGGAGATTGCCCATTGCCAAAGTCTGAGTGCCTCTTGACACAGGGGATAGGACTTGGTTCCGCCTTGCTTGTTGATATACCACACTATGGACATATTGTCCGTTTGGATTGCAATAGTTCCTAGGGGAAGAGAGTCGTGGAGGGCTTGCAACGTTAAAAGCACTGCTCTCATCTCTAGGACATTTATGTGCAGGTGGCGTTCGAAAGGTTGCCAAGTGCCATGGACCATCCTGCCCTGAAAATGCCCCCCCCACCCGATCAGGGAGGCGTCCGATGTCACCGTGGCAACCGGGGGAGGAGGAACAAAGGGTTTGCCTTGATGGACTTGAGGGGACAATATCCACCAGGACAGATGACTTTTGCAAGTTGGAGTTATCATGATCTTGTGGTGCATGGGGAGTTGCTGAAAAGACCATTGGGCGAAAAGCATCCACTGTAGAAGACACATGTAAAAACGTGCAAGGGGAAGAAGTGCTATGGCGGCCGCCATAAGGCCCAATACTTTCAGGACATACCTGGCCTGAATTTTGTCGCTCTGAAGAAGAACATGGACATGGTTTTGAATATCTAAGACCCTTTGATCTGTTAACTTTGCTGAAAGTTGTACGGTGTTCAAGTTGGCACCTATAAAGGTAATAGACTGACAAGGCGACAAGGCAGACTTTCCGAAATTTATAGAGATTCCTAGCCCTCTGCAAATGTGAATGGTGTAAGCTCTGGCTTGGAGAAGTTGATGCCTGGTGGTGGCAGTGAGGAGCCAGTCATCTAGATATGGAAACACCTGGAATCCTTGCCGTCTCAGGTGAGCCGTAACCGCTGCCATACATTTGGTGAACACTCTGGGGGCTGTAGTGAGACCAAAGGGCAGGGCTCTGAATTGGTAGTGACTGGCCCCCAGCCGAAAGCGGAGAAACCTTCTGGAGCGCCTGTGAATTTTGATGTGATAGTACGCATCCTGAAGGTCCATGGAGCACATCCAATTGTCCTTGCCCAGAAAGGGTAGAATGGACTGTAGCGTGACCATCCGAAATCTTGTTCTCTTTACAAACTTGTTTAGTTTGCTGAGATCTAATATTGGTCTCCAGTCCCCTGTCTTTTTCGGTACCAAAAAAAACCTTGAGTAGATTCCGGATCCTAGTTGGTCTGCTGGGACTGGCTGGATGGCTCTTTTTGCTAGCAGTTTTGATATCTCTGGTACTGCTAGTTCCCTTAGACCGGGTGGAATGTCTGGAAGGGTTCCCTTTTGCTGAATTGGGGTTTGGATAAAGGGAATTTTGTAACCTTCGGATATGATCGACTGTACCCATTTGTCTTGAGTAAGGGAAAGCCAGGCTTTTGGGTACAGCAACAATCTTCCCCCGACTGCCTCCGAAGGTGGACAATCGGGCAACATCTCAGGGATGCTGGATGGGTTTGTCAGAGAGAGGCTCCCTGCTACCCTGGTTCGGCGGACCCCCTCTGCCCCTAGGGCGGCGTCTGTTGTTGTTACCCCCTCTGCCTCTGGGGGTAAACTGACCTCTTGCGTCAGGCGTGACTCCTTGAGATTTGCGGAACCACATTTTCCCACCCTTCTGACCCTTAGGGTATGGTCTTGAAGGGGTGGAGAAACGGACTCCTACGGCAGAAAGAGTCTTGCCATCTTGTTCGCATCTGGTCAAGGTGTCTTTCACTTGAGGTCCGAACAAAGCCGAACCATCAAAAGGGGAATTTGTGAAGGACGCCTTGAAAGGGTCCGCGAAATTACACAGCCGCATCCAGGAGTGACACCTTAAGGCCACTCCTGTGCCCGCGGCCCTACTCACTCAATCGGCTGCATATGAAATTAGACGCATGGAGGAGTTAACAATCAAGTTTAGGGTTCCAAGCTGTGAGTTTATTTTATCCTGGGACCCAGCAGCTGATGGATCCTGTAAGACTTCTCCCAACTCTTTGAGAATATCTCTCTGAAGGCAGGTGAAGTGACACAAGTAATTCAGCGACCACATGGCAAAGGTCGCTGAAGAAAATATCCGCTTACCGTACCTATCCATGGTCCTAGAATCTTTATTAGGAGGATGGATAGGTACTGAAGGATCAGCTAGTTCCTTCTTGGTGGCTGCAGCCACCACCATGGCATCTGCCAGTACATCTTTTGTTAGGAATTGTCAACTGGTGCTGTGATGAATTTAGATGGCCTCCGAGGGGTGGGTTCCACCGAATCCGGGGCCGACCACGCCTTCCAAGCCACTACTTCCAAAAGGGGGTCGAAAGGCGGAGACACCCAGGAGGTGGAGGGTCGAGAACCAAACGTCTCCAGGTACACCGACTCGTCCTCGGAACGATTAAGGGAAGACCAGTTCCCCCTCTGCTTTAGGATTTCTAGGATGTCTGAAAAAGAGACATCCTCAGAGGGGGACTTTGGGGATCCCTCCAACTCATCCAAGTCGGTGTCAGATGTAATGGACTCAGGGGAGTCCACATGCTTCCTCTTACATGTCCTCTTACGTGGAGGCTCCGCTGACAGGTCAGGAGAAGCCTCGGAAGAGGAAGATATTCCCAGTGGGGAAACCTGAGGCGTTGGATCTCTGGGTCCGGGAGCAAGAAAGTGGGAAGAGACATCAGCAGGCACTGTAGTGGGAGGAGCTGATGGAGCTGTCCGTTGACTATGCCCTGGGGCTAGTACACTCCTCATCACCTCAAAGGCTCCCCTATCAGAAAGGCCAGAGGGCCCCTGCTCCGAAGAGGTAGGAACCCCAGGCCGCACCGACAGGGAAGGCTCCGAGGCCAATGTCGGGGCCGAGCTCACCAGCGCCGATGCTCCGAGAGGGAGAATGGGGTCGGACAATGGTCCGATGCCACTCGCCCCCTCGGAGCTGACAAGAGAGACCAGGCGCCCGGATCCGTCCAATGAAGGCATCAAGGAGGAGATCGGAGCAGAAGACGAAGGAGCCGAAGGGGGAGGTATCAGCTCCGATGTCACAACAGTCACGGCTCCGAGGAGCTCCGGCTCTGAACTCTGAGGGAGAGTCGAAGGAGGAAAAATAGGTGGAGTCGTAATAGCTATCGTCTGATGAGACGGGCTACTGATCATCTGGGCCAATGCCTGAGACTTTAACAGCCTACTTACCACTCTCTCAAGGTCGTGATCTGAAAGCCTGGATGACCGAGAAGATTGGCACCGATGGCTCCACTCCGAGAGCAGGGGGGATCTCGGAGCCGAATGGATGGACTCCAATGAAGGGGATCTTGACCTCTTCTTAGATATGGATGGAGTCAAAGGAGTCGAGGACACGTCGGCTCCAGCCGGAGCCGACCGTGAATGCATGGACTCAGAGGTATCGGCACCGAGTGGTGCCGAGACAGGAACCTGTGACTCAGAGGGATTGGCTCCAGCCGGAGCCGATCTAGTCACAGACAAAGAGCCAGCAGCCGAAGGCTTAGTACTCGGAGCCGACGGTTTTGCTGGTTTCAAAGGCCTCCCTGACGCAGACTTAGTCGGGGAGCCCTCGGGCTTTAACAAGCCCCTCAATATAAGTTTGTTCCTGTGCTCCTGCAGGACTCTAGGACTGAATGCATGACACACAGAACAAGAGTCCTGCAGGTGCAGGGGTCCCAGGCAGTAAACACAAGAAGTGTGACCGTCTGTCAGAGACATTTTCTGACAGCACGAGTTACACTTCTTAAAGCCTGAGACCTTAGTTTCCTTTGGTTCCTTCGACATAACAGTGTCAAGTGATCACAAAAGGAAAGAGAAAACACACACACACACAGACACACACAGACACACACACACACACAAAACACTCAAAAAACAATAAAAATATTAATTGGGATACTGACACACCCAAACACTCCACAGGATCCCTAAGAATAATTAGGAAAGGGGCAGGCTTAAGGCCTAACCTAAGAGTGGAGGGGGGGGATATAAGGGGAAAAAAAGGGAAGGTATTAACAGGAATAGAATTAAAGGTAGTTGCTAACTACTAAAAAACAACTGGGTGAAAAACTAACCAAAAAGGGTGACTGAAAACTATGTATTCAAAGACTTACCAGGAGCCGTTAAAAATACGTACCTCGCAAGCGAAAGAGGCAAACGAGATCTGGGGAGTTATCGCCTAGCATCATGGGATATAGGGTTGCCTCGAGCCAGTAAAATAAGCTCTCGAGCTTTAGTAAGTGGCCGAGTAGGAGCCGAGGATCGGCTCCGAACCCATCCAGCAAGAATGAAGGCGAGATTGACAACTTAACATCACTTTTTTTCCTCAACCCATCCTTAATACCTGAACGTGGTTTGTTGTGAAAAAAAAAATGGCTAAATAAATTTTTCTAAGAAATAGCTTAATTTCAGTTAGGCAATCGACTACATGGAATTTTGTCCTAGGTATGTATTTCATACCTTTCAAGAATAATTTAAAGTACACTTCAACTGCATTGCTGGTGTAATTGTATATATTAAAGTCATCCCTATTACATACAATACCATCTGTACTCATCTCTTCTACAACTGGTTCTGCAGATGTATAATTGTCACTACTGGTCACATCCTCAATACCTATCTCCTGTTGTTCCCCCATTCCTGGTTCATAAAATTTTTCTGTCCCCATCCCTGCCTGTTCCTTCTCCACTTCCAGTTTTTTTTCCAATTCTGCTGTGATGTTTGTTTCCCACCTACGTGAAAATTTAAATTTCCAACTTCATAATGTCCATCCTGTGTAAAACTCTGAAGTCCATCTATATCTTTATCATTAAATGCCTCAGTGTTTCCCCTTATGTTTTCTTTCCAAGGGTATACTCTATTGGACTTGTACTCAGCTACATCTCTATTTATCTTTTTGTTTTTCTTCGCTTGCATTATCTGGGCTTTCTTCTCTGCTAATGTGCATTGTTTTGTACAAAGCTTTTCCCACTGATCAAATAAGAAACCATTTGTTATAGCATTATTTAATTTCGCCGCTTGTGCAGTGAGCTTACACAATTTTTCATCATTTTTCTTAATTGAAAGACGCATATAATCAAAACCAAAATTATTAAACAAACTATCAAATTCTTCACAAACTTGATCGTTCAAAAACACCCCATAGGTATTTTAAAAAAAATGAAGTTCAAATAAGCATTGTCTATCTTTACACCTTTTATTGCATTCACTGTTTTTCCAAATGACTAAATAAGCTATTTTTTATGTCCCATTAACTATATTTGCTTGAATGGGTTCAGGCCCATTTGCCTGACTCAATGTATTGAAACATACATCTCTTTGTAAAAAATCTTCCAACTGAGCGATATACTGTCCCGTATTGCATTTAGCTGTATTGTTACAAATAACACTCACTCTGGGACTAGAACTATGTCTTACAGTACCTTTCATATTAGTCATACCACTGTCCACTGTTGTTGAATAAGTTTTTCCTGCCATGGTACGTTTAGGTTTGGTACCTGTTCAAAGAGATTCTTCATCCTGATTGTAGAGTGAAAAGTCAAAAGTAAAATCTTTCTCAGATTACCTGCTGTTGTCGTTTGCGGTTCCATGCATACCCATGTTTTCCAGAGCTGCAGATGCATCAATAACTGCCCCCTGGCCATTGGGAAGTTCGGAATCCAGTATACTACCAGCAGATTGATTGGACCTCTGCACATACATTGCGATGCCTGCCCTTTCAGGCCAAGTTGTGTCATTAGTTCCAATAAACGAGTTACTTCCCCTTTGAGAATTGAGACTTCAGAATGCAGTCTCTGCAACTCGTCCTTGCCAGCCGGGGAAGACTTGTTGGAAGGAAATTTGTCCAAGGTATCCATGCCAAATGACAACTAAACCACACTATAGCATTCAAGCAACAATGTAACCAAATAAAACAGTATGAAAATGCTACTGGATGCCTCACAGAAACACGAGCACCAACAAGATATATTCCACAGGTGTAATATATAACTATTTAAAATGATGTAAGATTAAGCGCTTTCATCCACATGTAATGTGGACTTCTTCAGAATAACATCTATTAATCAATTAGCCTTTTAAATATTCTTTCTGGTGCCAAAAGTTTAAAAAAACAGCTTCATTTAAAGAAAAAGTGCATTTATCTAAAAACAGTACGTTTTTATAAAATATGCATTTGAAATATGCATTTAAAATCACATGTACCAAATAATGCTCAATTTCCTTATTGTAATTCATAAAATATAATATATTTGTGTCTTAAATTTTATAATTTTATTATGTATTATAATACCTATGGTTCGTACAATCATTTATTAATTCGATATTGTGATTTAAGTTGTAATTCGTCTCAATTTCATTACCATCTTATAAAAAATATACCAATGTCAAATGAAAAAGGTGTTTTCAGTTTTCGTTTTTATGGGTTTGATGAAGACACATTCGAAGTAATGCATCTTCGATGTTGTGATATAGACCCTTTGTTATTTGCATTATATTTAGAACCAAAACAAAAAAGCCGCTGAGACTAAAATAAGAAGTTATGTACCTACCATAACGTTCCATGTTAGTTGTCTTCTTCTCGCCTTCTTTCTTGCTGGATGGGTTCGGAGCCGACCCTCGGCTCCGACTCGGCCAATACTAAAGCTCGAGAGCTAATTCCACCGGCTCGAGGCTCCCCTATATCCCACAATGCTAGGCGGTAACTACTCATATCTCGTTTGATAGCTAAAACCAAGCAGTTCTGGTCTCCATAGAATGGAGAAGAGAGAAAAGGAACCCACCTCTATATATAAAACTGTGGGTAAAACTACCACAAACATAAAAAGGGAGAATAGAGGTGGTAGAACATGTGGGAAGGAAAAAATCCCAATGGAAGATCCCAAATATTCCTATCGGTCTGTCCAGGCTAGGGGGAAGGAGGGTGGGATGCAAGAAAGAAGGCGAGAAGAAGACAACTAACATGGAACGTTATGGTAGGTACATAACTTCTTAATGTTAAGTTGTCAATCTCGCCTTCATTCTTGCTGGATGGGACCGCGTCCCTAGCACCTTATCCCGGGTGGCCTATCGGAATGGGTACCTATTACTTGATCGACAAGTCAAAACAGCGACACTCACATGTTCGACTCCACATCATCGACACTTCATAACATCGACGTTTCAGGTAAGCGATCTTCCCCCTCACAGGACCCATGGTAGCACTCGTTTCACTATTAAGAAGGTAAGGACAACGCTGTCAGAGTACATTTTGAAGACTGACGTAAACCTTGCGCGTTAAAAGACAGAAACGAGTGCTACCATGGGTCCTGTGAGGGGGAAGATCTCTTACCTGAAACGTCGATGTTATGAAGTGTCGATGATGTGGAGTCGAACATGTGAGTGTCGCTGTTTTGACTTGTCGATCAAGTCATAGGTACCCATCGGAACAGACTGTTGAGAACAGTGGAACCAAAGTTGGCACGGTTTCTGGAGGCCATTCAAATTTGTAATATAAAATAAAGGTATGAGGAGAAGCCCATGTGGCTGCTGCACAAATGGAATCTATTGGCAGCCTGTCCTGAAAAGCTACAGATGTAGCTAATGCCCTAGTTGAATGAGCTCTAGGCCTTGAAGGCGGTTTTTGATGTCTGATTTCATAGATGAAGGTAATTATAGAGGTAAGCCATCTTGAAAGGGACACTTTAGTAACTGGAAGGCCCAATTTCCCTTCCGCATAAGACAGGAAAAGCTGATCAGATTTCCTGAACTGCTTAGTCCTGTCTAAATAATATCTAAGTCGGCGGTGAACATCTAGAAAATGTAACTTTTGTTCCGACCTGTTGGAATAATCAGGGAAGAAGACGGGGAGATCAATCGTCTGGTTTAGGTTTGCCTCCAAGGAAACCTTAGGCAAGAAGGACGGATTAGTCCGGAGGGACACCCTGTCTTTATGGAAAACTAAGTAAGGAGGACGACTGCAAAGAGCATGAAGTTCAGATACCCTTCTAGCTAAAGTTATGGCTACTAGAAAAAGTGTTTTCCATGAGAGCAACTTAAGAGGGCATGAAGCCGCTGGTTCGAAGGTGGGGAGAATCAAGGATGCTAGGACCAAATTCAAGTCCCATTGAGGTGGGGGATCTTTGATTGGGGGCTTGAGCAGAAAAACACCTCTTAAAAAGGCTTTGCAGAGCTTATGGGACATGATACTGGAGTCTGAGACACCTACATGAAAGTTAGATATAGCAGCTAGTTGTATTCTAATGGTAGATGAGGAAGAGCCTAAATGAAAGAGCTCTGCCAGAAAGTCTAGGATAGACTGGATAGGTGCAGTGAAGGGGTCTATATTTTTTGATGCTGCCCAGAAGGAAAAACGTTTCCACTTACTATTATAAATCTTCCTGGTAGAAGACTTGTGAGAGGCTATCAGGATGTTACGGACCGAATGAGAGATTAAGGGAAGCCTGGCTAGGGTAGGAATCGGAGAAAACATGCTGTGAGGTTGAGAGATTGAAGGGAGTGGTGCAGCTGGCCCGACTGGTGGGTCAAAAGATCTGGCACCGGGTCCAGATGCCAAGGCTGCTCCAACAGGTAATGATGGAGGAACGGAAACCATATCTGTCGAGGCCAGTAAGGGGCAATGAGGATCATGGTAACTCTCAAGGCAATAGCTTTCTGAGTTAATTGAGATATCAGTGAAAAAGGGGGGGAAAGCATACAGAAGTCCCCGGGGCCAATCGTGGACTAGAGCGTCTCTGGTGGGATGGCCTGGTAACGGGAAGAGAGTGAAGAAGTCGTGACACTTGCTGTTTTGGGGAGTAGCAAAAAGATCGCAGCAAGGCTGGCCCCATCTTTGGAAGACTTCTTCCAGCACTGATTTTTTTTTAGAGACCACTGCTCAACTTGTCCGCAATCACGTTGAACTTCCCGTGAATGTGCGTTGCTATCAGAAAATGCTGAGAAGAAATCGCCCACTGCAAAGTCTGAGTGCCTCTCGACATAAGGGGTAGGACTTGGTTCCGCCCTGTTTGTTGATGTACCACACTACGGACATGTTGTCCATCTGAATTGCAATAGTCCCTGTGGGAAGAGAGTCCTGAAGGGCTTGCAACGCTAAAAGCACTGCTCTCATCTCTAAGACATTTATGTGCAAGTGGCACTCGAAATGTTGCCACATGCCCTGGACTGTCCTGCCCTGATAATGCCCCCCCACCCGATCAGGGAGGCGTCTGTTGTCACTGTGGCGATTGGGGGGGGGGGAATGAAGGGTCTGCCCTGGAGAACTTGAGGTGATGTGATCCACCAAGACAGGTGATTCTTGCATGATTGAGTTAGTAGGATGATGTGAGACATCGGGAGATGTTGGAAGGACCATTGAGTAAACAGCATCCACTGGAGGATCCGCATGTGAAAACGAGCTAAGGGGAGAAGTGTAATAGTAGCTGCCATGAGTCCTAATACCTTCAAGACTACCCTGGCTTTGACACTGTTGCATTGAAGTAGAAGGTAAACTTGTTTGTGGATATCTAACACTCTTTGCTCTGTAAGTCTGGGGGAAAGATTGACTGTGTCTAAGGTGGTGCCTATAAAGGTAATAGATTGACAAGGCAGATTTTTCGAAATTTATTGAAATGCCTAGAGCTTGGCAAGTTTGGATGGTGAAGTCTCTGGATAGAAGCAGTTGATGTCTGGTGGTGGCGGTAAGCAGCCAGTCATCCAAATATGGAAACACCTGGAATCCTTGACGTCTCAAGTGAGCCGCGACCACTGCCATGCATTTGGTAAACACTCGGGGGGCTGTAGTGAGACCAAAGGGCAGGGCTCAGAACTGGTAGTGACTGGCTCCCAGCCTGAAGCGGAGAAACCTCCTGGATCGTCTGTGCATTTTGATATGGTAGTACACATCCTGAAGGTCTATCGAGCACATCCAATTGTCCTGACCCAAGAAGGGTAGAATGGACTGTAGCGTGACCATCCAGAATTTTGTTTTTTTGATACAATTGCTTAACTTGCTGAGATCCAGTATTGGTCTCCAGTCCCCTGTTTTTTTTGGTACCAAAAAGAATTTGGAGTAGATTCCGGATCCTTGCTGATCTCCTGGGACTGGTTGGATAGCTCTTTTTGACAGCAGCTTTGATATTTCTAATGCTGCTTGTTCCCTTAGACTTGGTGGAATGTCTGGAAGGGATCCTTTGGGTTGGGATAGGATGTGAATAAAGGGAATTTTGTAACCCTCGGATATGATTGACTGTACCCATTTGTCTTGAGTGAGGGAAAGCCAGGCTTTTGGGTACAGTGATAATCTTCCCCCGACTGCCTCCGAAGGTGGACAGCTGGGCAGCTCCTCAGGGATGCTGAAAGGGTTCATCAGAGAAAGTTTCTCTGCTACCCTGGTTTTGCGGACCACCTCTGCCCCTAGGGCGGCATCTATTGTTATTCCCCCCTCTGCCTCTAGAGGGGAATCGACCTTGTGCGTCAGATGAGACTCCCTGTGGTTTGCGGAACCACATTTTTCCTCCCTTCTGACCTCTTGGATAAGGTCTAGAAGGGGTAGAAAAACGGACTCCCACGGCAGAGAGAGTCTTACCTTCCTGCTCGCACCTAGTCAATGTGTCCTTCACCTGAGGTCCAAACAATGTTGAGCCATCAAAGGGGGAATTGGTGAAGGACGCCTTGAAAGGGTCCGCAAAATTGCAAAGCCGCATCCAGGCATGACGTCGTAAAGCTACACCTGTGCCTGTGGCCCTACTCGCCCCATCAGCCGCATATGAGATAAGCCGCATGGAGGAGTTGGCAATCGAATTCAGGGTTGCCAACTGGGAGTTCATTTTGTCTTGGAACCCCTCAGCTGTTGGATCCTGCATGGCCTCACCCATATCCTTGAGCAAATCTCTCTGGAGACGGGTGAAGTGACACAAGTAGTTCAGCAACCGCATTGAAAAGGTCGCTGATGAAAACATCCGCTTGCCGTACCTGTCCATGGTCCTAAACTCCTTATTAGGAGGATGGACAGGTACCGAAGGATCGGCTAACTCCTTCTTAATGGCTGCGGCCACCACCATGGCATCAACAGAGACACCTTTAGATAGAAACTCTTTCTCTTTAGGGGCAGTAATAAATTTTGACGGCCTCCTTGGGGTAGGTTCCACTGAATCAGGGGCCGTCCAAGCCTTCCTTGCCACCACTTCCATAAGGGGGTCAAAGGGAGGGGACACCCAGGAGGTGGAAGGGCGAGAGCCAAACGCCTCAAGGTAAACCGACTCATCCTCTGAAGGGTTAAGGGCGGGCCAGTTCCCCCTCTGTTTCAGGATTTCAAGGATGTCAGCAAAAGAGACATCCTCAGAGGGGGACCGAGGGGAACCTTCAGATTCCTCCAAGTCGGTGTCAGAGGTGATAGACTCAGGGGAGTCAATGTGCTTCCTCTTGCACTGTCTCTTCCGAGGGGGTTCTCCCCACGGATCAGGAGAGGCCTCGGAAGAGGAGGATATTCCCAATGGGGAAACTTGAGGAGCTGGCTCTCTACGGTCTGTTATAAAGGGGTGGGTAGAAACCACCACAGGCACTGAAGAGGGAGGAGCTGACGGAGCCGACTGTGGGGTAGACACTGGGTCTAGCACGCTCCGCATGACCTCGAAGGCGCCCCTATCAGCCAAGGCCGGAGGTCCCCGCTCCGAGGAGACAAGGACCCCCCGGCACCGACAGGGACGGCTCCGAGGCCGATGTCGGAGCCGAACTCACCAGCGCCGACGCCACGAGAGGGAGAACGGGGTCGGACAAGGGTCCAACGCCACTCACCCTCTCAGAGCCGATGAGGGAAGCCCGGTGCCGAGATCCCTCCAAGGAGGAAATCGGAGCAGACAGAGCCGAAATGGAAGGTATCGGCTCCAAAGCACCGACAGCCACAGCTCCGATGAGCCCCGGCTCCGAACTCAAAGGAGTCGGAGGAGGAATAAAATCAGGGATGGGAATAGCCGCTGACTGTTGAGTAGGGCTATGCAGCATTTGGGCCAGTGCCTCGGACTTGAGAAGTCTACTCACCACCCTTTGTAAGTCATGGTCGGACAGCCTGGAGGACCGAGAGGAATGAGACCTATGGCTCCACTCCGACAGAAGAGGGGATCCCGGAGCCGAGTGGATGGAGCCGATGGAAGGGGACCTAGACCTCTTCTTTGAAGGTGGCTCCGATAAGCCTATCGGAGCCAACTGAGTCTTGACCACCTCGGCTCTGGCTGGAGCTGAGGTAACGGTATGAGACTTCGAAACGTCGACTCCAGCCAGAGCCGATGTCGAAGCAGCTTTAATGCTCCCAGGAGACGGCTCTGAAGCTGGAGCCAACGGCCTGGAAGTCTTAGAAGGCTTCCCCGACGCAGACTGGGTCGGGGGGGCCTTCAGGCTTTAACAAGCCTCTAAGTATGAGCTTGTTTTTGCATTCCTGCAGGACTCTAGGGCTGAATGCATGGCAAACAGCACATGAGTCCTGCAGGTGCAAAGGTCCCAGGCAATAGACACAAGAAGTGTGACCGTCTGTCAGAGACATTTTCTGACAGCATGAATCACACTTCTTGAAGCCTGAGACCTTGGAGTCTTTAGACATCCTGAAAGGCTGCATGAAAAAACACAAACACAACACACAGACACACCCTTTAACCAAATAAAAATCCAGTCACACTGAAAGGACAGGGAAAAAAAAAAAAGGGAGTGGGCCAAAGGCCTAAAAGTTAAAAAGGGGATAAAACGGGAATTCAAACACAAGGTGTACCCGATTTAAACTAAAGGTATACTCTGTATAAAAACTAAACTAAATAGAAAAAAAAAAATAGGGGTAGAATTTGAAGTTTTTAAACAAGAAAACTTACTAACCTGCCAGAGCCGGTAGAAGAAGCACCTCGTCAGCTAAGCGGCAAATGAGATCTGAGTAGTTACCGCCTAGCATTGTGGGATATAGGGGAGCCTCGAGCCGGTGGAATTAGCTCTCGAGCTTTAGTATTGGCCGAGTCGGAGCCGAGGGTCAGCTCCGAACCCATCCAGCAAGAATGAAGGCGAGATTGACAACTTAACATCTCTGGTTACACGCTTTTAATACTTTTAAACGTTTAAATACTTTTAAACATTTAAATACTTTTTAACAACACTTTTCGTCCAACCTAATGGTTGAACTTCCTCAGAAATGAAAGACAAACATTAACAACCTGTTTCCAAATTGAATATATAAAGTATCATAATTGGTAAGCCCACCAAAACTCAAATTACAATCCTCAGTGCTTAAAGTGAAAGGTTTCTTAACTTAATGCATGCCTTTCAAACAAATCGTGGATGCTGATACAAGGTTGACATGCTAAATATACTTTGACTTGCATAGTTTATCCTGGCTTTAATTATAAAACTATAATCGTAAAAACTGTATCATTAAACATTTTTTACATGACAATAAAAACATCATATATCATAATAATCATAAAAATCATCACGATAATGATGATGAGTGCATGCAGCTCATGTGGCTCTATTTGCAAATGATATTATTTTATACCTGACAAAACCAGAAAGGGACATTGCAGTGTTGTGGAACATACTGAGGCAGTTTCATATCTTTTCAGGATATAAAATTAATGAAGCTAAAACAAAGGCAATAGTGGTAAATTACTTATCCACACATGAACTGGTTCAGCAATATCTATATTTATTGGGTCATGATAGAATAAAGTATTTAGGAGCATGGATTAAAAATGATTCCAGTGTGGCAGCTAAGGATATGTGGGAAGAGACTAAACAAAAGATAATATAAAAACTAAGAAAATGGAAGTTCTGTTATTTGGATATTGATAGAAAATATAAGCAGTTAAAATGTTTTTAGTCCCTTTAGTTTTATACACAGGTCAGGCATATTTTTATCAACCAGAAGAGAAGTTGTGGATAGCAATTAATAAAGAGCTGAAGGACTTTATCTGGGAGAGGAAGATGGCAAGAGTCATGTAGGACAAGCTTATTCTTCCAAGAGAAGAGGGAGGATTGGAATTACCTGATCTAAAGGGGTATTTCAGAGCAACACATTAAAGGCTCCTATACATAGCACGAGCAGGAAACTACAATTCAAAGTGGAAAGAGATAATGTTGAAACAGGGAGGAAGCTCAACAAACAAGGAGAGACTGGTATTTTGGATACAGAACTTTGAGTATAACTATAATCATGCAGAATATTATATTTATAAAGAAGCAGAAAGTATTCTAAGAACTCAGCCAACATGGGAATGGACAAAGGAGATTCTGCCGATAGGGATGACTGCAATTAGGGATACAGACAATAGGCATGAGGGGGCTGCAATTTATTGGAGAAAAATGGCAAATGAACCAAAGTATTGGGAGCAAATAGAGAAGGAAAGGTTATAGAATGGGAAGACATCAAGAACTTATTTAGATTGCAGGTTAGAGACTGCCTTCCCTATCAAGGACTGATATCAGAGTATAGACAAAGAGAAAGAAACAGGAGGGTTCTGAATGAAAGATGAGCACTGGTAGAGTTTTTAGTAGAATCTAGAACAGAAGTTGCTGTTAAGAAAGGAACAATTAGTACAGCATACAAAATATTGCATGACAACTATAAAAATCAATCAGATGAGGTTAGAAAGGATTGGAAAGAGAGATTTGATAAGCAATTCACAAAGAAAGAATGGGAGGATATATGTATATCTCCAAAATATGCAACAAAGTCTAGAAGATTTAGGATCTTTGCTTGAAAGTGTTTACATAGGTATATTACTACCCAGTCACATTGCTGCAGATGGAAGTAAATACATTGGAAGTGTACCACAATCCAACACTCTGTGGTAAAGCAAACTGCAATATTACTTATATAGCTTGCTTATATAGCTACACGAAAACTAATACAATTGATCAAAAACCATAACCTATTCTTACTTATAACTGGTAAAATATGCTAGAGAATATTATTAGATCAGTTGTGGTTAGATCATTTTAGAACACTTGTAATTATATAAAGTGATAAGACCACTTAAATGTACCCCATATATGAATATATCTCCCATAATGCAGTCTAGTGCCATTTGCCAGTGTATTTGTGATGACTGAACAATTATCATCATTCTGAATGTGCTGACTTCTTTTTGGACAGAAAGAAGGTACTTTTTTAAGAAATGCTGGTGCATTCTGGTGTTACTGACACAGACATTTGCCATGACTGGATAACCAAATATGCACATTATGACAATGTGTCACAAGAAGGATTTTTAATATGAGAAATTAAAAATGAAAATGCCATTCCAGTCAGAAAACTATGTCAAAAAAACATAGTGTCTGCCAAGCTCAGAGTAAGCCATCTATTTTACAAAACCACACAGTTTTACCTCACAAAGAGGTCATGATACTGGTTTTATGCTATTCAGCTCCAGTTGTGTATTTGCCATAATAATGACAGATCATTTCATTCTAGTCCATCCAATTTTATTTATTTGTCTTTGTTGACTAGGAAAAGTCCAGCTGGGTAAAACCCATTTTTTTGTGGAGGCCCAGGGAGAAAAGCTCCACATTTAAGCTACACATTATGTACCATTTATAACTGCAGGGTAAAAGCATCTATAAGTGAGCTTATTTACATGATTTTTAAATATTACTTACATGAACAGAGCATTTTAACACAAAAACATTAGAGAGAGGTTAACTTAGATTGGCTAATTACTGAATACAGAAATAACATACATTTACAGTTAATGTATTTATAGCATGATAGCTGTAGGGAAAAGTTCAAAATGGGATGTTTTTGAGTTTAGAGATAATTTAGACAGAAGTAGAAAGTAGATTAAAAATTGATAAGAGAATTAAGAAAGGAGAAGTTATGGAAATGAGCAGGAAGATAAAGGGACAAAGGAGGAACTGTACTTCGTGGTGGGTTGTGAGAGAAGGAGGAAAAGTATGGCTTTAGGAAATAAGTGCAGTATGAGGAGAAGAAATAAGGTACAAAAAGACAGGAAAGCAAAGTGGCTGTAAGAGTTGGAGAAAAGAAATCTGAGTAACCCTAGCTAGGTATGCAGGAAGAGCAAAGTCATCTTTGGCACAGGTGCTGTTTAAGCCAAGTTTTGAAACTATTTAAATTTTCTATCAGCTTTAACTTTGTGGGGATTTCATTCCAGAGTCTCCAGCAGTGTTGAATGTGTTACTGATACATAGTAAAAGTGGATTGCTAGAGCAAATGTCTCTAGTTGGGGGAATAGTAGAGCAGAGTATTTTGCAATGCTATGCATTCGTCTGGAGGGTATAATAAATTGTTGGCAATGATTAGTTGTGTGTATGTCAACTGGTTTGGGAGTTTATAGGTTCATAGGTAGGTACTAGGCTATTGGCCCTAGGGCCGATATAAGCCTAGCCAAAAAGGTACCCTAGCTTTCAGCACCCAAAAAAATTATTTTCCTGTGCCTCTGTCAAGCAGAGCCACAGAGGTGATCCCTGGGATGAACTTCCTATTTCCCATCCAATCATCAAGATTTTTTTGAAGAGTGCTAATGAAGAGGTTTGTTTGATATAGATAGGTAGTTTGTTCCAGAGTATGGGAAGTCTCTGGGACAGGAATCTATCCCTCCAGCATGTTCTGTTTATTGTGGTGACAAGGTTTAGGTCCCTAGAGCATGTAGCTCTGAGGGATTGGGATTTCTTTAAGTGGAGCATGTCCAACAGCTCTGGGTTTGACATAGCTTTGTATGTTAGGCAGAGATCGCCTCTGAGTAGGCAATATGTGACGGAGTAAAGATGGAGTTTTTTGAGATGGTCTGCGTAGGGCTTAGGGTAGCTTAATCATTTTAATGCAAGGCAGTGGTGTGTTTTGTAAGGTTGGTTGGTTGCAAATTTAGCTATTTTGTAGTACGAGGAGGCTAGTTTAGTTTTTATGCAGTGTTGATATTTGTAAGAACAGGGGAGGCATATAACAGAGCAGGAAGGACCTATGTTACTGGCAAAGTAATCATTGCTTGATCTGTCAGGTAGTGTTTGGGCCTATAGAGGGAGACAAGTTTTTGGTGAGTTTTCTTGATGGACTGAAGTATGTGGTGATCAAATATGAGGGTGTCATCTATTATGACTCCAAGTAGCTTGGTTTAGCTTACTAATGGATTCTATTTTTGTGTTATTACTTGCGGTTATATGAAATGTGTGTTTCTGGTTAAGGTGTTTTTATGTAAATAACATAAGTTTTTTTGGTATTAAACAGTAAGTTAGAATTTTTTAGCCATATTTCAATGTCAGTGAAAGATCTTTGAGTGATTTCCTTTAATTATGTTATGGATGGGACAGAGCAGATAAGGGGTGAATCGCCAGCATATTGTTTGAGAGTGGAAAGTGTTGTAGTGGTATGAAGGTTATTAATGAAAATATTAAATAGAAGAGGGCTAAGTACTGACCCTTGGGAAATTCCAACAGAGACTGGTTGAAATGCCGAAAGTTTCTGTTATCATTTAGCTGCCTGCTGATAACTGCATAAATAATGATGAAACTAGGAGAAGGAAGGATAAGTAAGCCCTAATGTTGCAAGTTCAGAGAGGAGCTTTTGGTGGGACACTGTGTGAAATGTTTAGAAATGTCAAGGAAAAGTGAAGAAACAAGACTGTCCTCATTTCTGTATTGGTTTACTATGTTGGCAAAATAGAGGAGGGCAGTAGTAGTACTATGGTTAGTCCTGAAACCGTGCTGCATGTTGGAGAGGAGGTTGTGTTTGGTTATATGTTTCAAACTGAGAATGAATACATTTCTCATGGATTTTAGATAGGTGTGATAGGATAGCAATAGGTCTATAGTTTGTTAACTCTGTTGAAATACCGCCTTTGTGAAAGTGCATAGTAATGGATTTTTTTTTTCCAGTTGAATGGGACAAAGTTTACTGTTACTGACTGGCTGATTAGAGTGGATACAGGAAAGGCTAGTGCTTCTGCACCCATTTTGAGGAATTCAGTGGGAAGGCTATCAGCAGCTCATGTTGATGCTTTTAATTTGGCTAGCAATTTTTTTTTTATGGTTGTTGTTGGGATGGGCTGAAAACTAAAAGACAGTGTGCTGCTTTCAAGAAAAGATGGAAGTTGGAGTGGCAAACAGAGGTGATCATTGATTGGTGATAAAACTGACTGGATAAAATGAGTGTTGGAATGAGTTGCAATGGACTATCTGTTGTTTAAAGTATAAGGACAGAGTGTAGTGGTATGGTCAGGGTTTAATAGTTTATTTTGAAAGCACCAAAAAAAGCTTGGGGTTGTTTTGGTGCTTTTTTGAAGATTACTGTAGTAGGATTTCTTATCTGATTTAACAAGGATCTTGGTATGGTTTCTAAAATTTTGGTAGGCATGCTGTGTTTTTTTTTCTTATACCATTCTTTGCCTGCTTCATCTCTTTGCAGCATGAGCTGTTTGGTCTCTTTTGTCAGCCATGGAGCAGTGTTAAATGTTACCCTTCTTGTCCTAACTGATGTTAAAACATTCAGTATTTTTAGGAATGTGTAACTGAAGTGATTAACTGTTTCATCTAGGGGCATTACTCAATATATTCCACCTGTAGTGGGACAAGGCCGTAATAAATGTGTCTTTGTCAAATGTGGTTAAATTGTGTATTTGTTTATAAATTATTTGTTTGAGCGAACTATGCTGATTAAATAGGGTGGGAGGTGGCCACTTATGGTATCTGGTAATCAACCAGAAGATTTTATATTATGGGGTTTGTCTGCCAATATCCAGTCCAGTGTGGTATCTGTAAGTACTTTTGTTGATTCTCATGATAGAGCTTACTAGCTGGGCGAAGTCAGATAGGTGACTAGAGTCCTTGGAGCTGGTGCTGTTTATGGATTACCAGTCTATATTTAGATCACCTAAGATGAAGGTTTTGTGGGGATGTTGTCAGATAACATTGCTGCCTGGTGGGAAATACACTGCTGAGATATCTACAGATTTCTTTTGGTTGATTTTGGGGTATGCAATCCAAAGTTTAGCATTATTAATTTTTTGGATATTTAGATATGTTGTAGTTATTTTGAAGTTGTTTTTTATATAAATAATAGCAATACCACCTGCTCTTTTAAGAATTATGTCCATTCTGATTATGTTAAAACCTGGGGGGCATAATTTTTTTTCAGTTATTTCTTGTTTTAGCCAGGTTTCAGTTTTGATTAGAAGGTCAGGGGACTGAAAATCTAGACATGCATGGATATTGTGAATTTTGTTGCAGATGCTTCTGGTGCTAATATTGTAAAGAATGAGGGCAGCTTCATTACCTGATGGGAGCATGGAAAAGTAATGAATTGACCATGGTGGGTAGTTGATGTGTGCGTCTGGAATTAGGGTGAATAGCTCCACTACGTTTCAGGATGGAAGTGGGGTGAGTAGAGGTATGGAGCCATTCCTATTTGTGCCCGACTTTCAATATTGCTGATAAAGTTTTATTCTTAACTTTAATACATCTAGAAGAGAACAGATCTGAGAATGAATATTGATACAGAGGATATAATATGATATATAGGTCGTTGATTCACTGCTCATATCTGGGAGAAAGTGTGTTCCAGCCTCAACCTTTTAAGAAATATTCCTTCCCATAATCACTCCGTTCCTTTAGCTACCTCAGAACTTGTTTGATGTTTGCATGCCAGAAACCTGAATGAATTGCCTCGCTTTGGATCTAGACATTAAAGATGGTGATCCTTCAGGTCCTAGATGGAATGGAACAGGAGGAAGGGGTGTCATATCGGATGAACTGGAATGAAAGTATCTACTGTACGGTAAGTACATCATTTTTGCATCCTCTTTATTCTGTCCGTCCGTCTGATCTGAGCTATGGTTCAGAATCCCTAGCTACATATATCTCCTGGTTGAATCATGACAGGTCCTCTTAGAGAATGGAGGCACTGAAAGAGGCTCTAGGTCTGAAACTGCAGTTCAATTTATAGCACTTGTTAAGGTATGCATGGACGTCCAAATGGTTGCCTCACTGATGCCAGCAAGCAAGTGAGCTCTGAAAAAGGCAAAGGAAACTGCCACTGCTCTGGTTCTTCCAGATAAAGACTTATTGTGAAATTCACAGATAAAGGAAATGCAATTTGATAGCTATCTTGAAAGGGTGAGTTTAGATACTTTCTTGCCCAACTTATTCTGTGCAAAAGATACGAACAGTTGTTCATCCCTCAAAAAGCAGCAGTCCTATGAAGCTAAAAGCATAATTGTCCGTGAACAGAAATTTGCTTTTTCCAACGTTTTGTGGATGATTGCTTTATGATATGGGGTGGTACATTGGATGAGTTAAATGCATTTTTGACTTTTTTGAATTCAACTACGAGTTTTTTTAAAATTTAAAACGGAAACATCTGCTAACACTATAGTTTTTTTAGATGTTAGGTTACAGATGCATGAAGATGTTCTACATACTAGTTTACATAGGAAAGATGTTTATTCTGGTAGATACACCCATTTTGGTAGCATGCATGCACCGCATATATTTAAAGGCATTGTTAAGTCTCAGTTTAGTAGAGTAAGCAGGTTAAACACTGATGACACTGTTTTCTCCTGGCAATTGGAGGATATGATAAAAGATTTTATATCTAGTGGATATGATGAGCATCTTCTATCTGGTTTGAAACATAATGTGATGATAGATAGAGACATGCCTGAAACCGACATTTTAGAAGGTTTGGCTGGTACAAGTAATGACTATGTAAGGAATAAATCTGAGACAGCCATTAGATATGTTACTTCATTTAATGTAAAGTCAGGTTCTATCAAACAAATTATATTTAATAATTGGACCATTCTTATGGCCTCTGATGAGTTGAAGGCTATCTTGGGTGATAAACCACGCTTTGCATATAGAAATATGAAGACACTTAAGAGCATGTTATGTTACAAGGATTTTAGTAGATCTATGCATGTACCCTTTTCAGTGAACTATGGCACTTTTAAGTGTTTTAATTGTATGTGTTGTGCTGATATTATTAGTAATGATAGTGATACTTTTATACATCCCACTCATGGTAATGTTTTTAAGTTTAAAGTATCAGCCACTTGTATTACATCTTCTGTGGTCTATGTGGCTACATGTGTCTCCTGTCCTTCGTTTTACATGGGTAAGACTACCCGTAAATTGAAGGAGCGTATTACTGAACATATATCGGAGATTAGGAGATGCTATGATAAGAATGCCTTATATAAACATATATCTATTTTTGGTAATGAACATAAATTTAAGTTTAGGGTGATTGATATTGTATATCCTACATTAAGGGGTGGTGATATCAATAACCATTTAGAGACTAAGGAATATGAATGGATATTGAGACTTGCTGCTGATTCACCACCAGGTTTGAACAGTATGGTTAGCCTTAAACCGATACTAGTTAAACTACAAAATACCAAATTGTGATGTAATTGTTCATGAAATATGTATGTTATATAGGATAGACTCTTATGCTCTAAAGTTTTATAATATGTTTACATTTTGTGTTTTATATTTTGTATTTTATTTTGTTTTTTGTGGTCACATGATTTCTTTTGGCTGCTGATCATGTGACTGATGACCTGTATTTAAAGTGTGAAATGTTTGATGCTATGTTTTAGTATTGAAGAAGGGTTCTGCCCGAAAGCTTTGCTTTATAAAGTGGTTTTCTCTACCAAGTTTTTGTGTAACATCTAGGGTATGTACAAGGTATTCCACTTTGTTTTAATAATTGTGAAAATAACAGATAAATTAATAGGTTGAGACAAGTTATGTTTGGAAGCCACAGTAAGTACTAAAGCGGAATTAGTTCTCGATGTTACCCTGTCCTTGTGAAAAACAAAGTAAGGGGAAATCAAAGAAAGACCATGCAACTCTGACACCCTTCGAGCAGATATAATTGCCATCAAGAAAATGTTTTTCCGAGATAAAAATAAATTTCAAGGTGGTGGCAGACTCAAAGGGAGGTTTCATCAGGGCTTCCAGAATGAAATTCAGATCACATGGTGGTACTGGATCTTTGTCTGGAGGAGGGTGAAGAATTAGGAAAGTTCCTTTGGGAAAGACCTTGAATAATTTATGGGATGTCATCTTAAACTCTGAAACAGAAGGATGAAACTGCCACTAATTCAACTTTAATGATGGAGAAACTAGAACCTGTCTGGAAAAGAGAAAATGCAGATAATCTCAGATAGAGGATAAAAATGGGTTAACATTCTGAATGGCAACTCACATTACAAATGCTGCAAATCTCTTCCACTTACTGTGATACATCTTTCGTTTCTGAGAGGCTATTAGTATGTGAACTACTACTTGCGGAAGGGAGGAGTCCCTTGCCATCAATGGAACTGGAGAAACCATGTGGTTAGTTTCAGGCTGGGAAGGTCTGAGTGAGGCTCCCTAGAGGGGTAAGATATAAGATCTGCGAGCAAATCCAAGAGCCAAGGCAACTCTCTCAAGTGAGGATGTAAGAGGGGAAACTAGATCTGTCACGGCAAATATGGTATGGGGCAATGAAGATGAAAGTAGTCCTGCACTGTAGAGCATTCTGTAGGAATCTTGGGATCAGGGAAGTGGAGGAAATGTATAAAATTGCCCGGTTGACCAATGCCGCAGCAGAGAGTTCCTGGGTGTCTGTCCCAAATGGGGAACCATGGCAGAGAATCTGCTTCAATTGGTGTTGCCTTGGGTAGCAAATATGTTTCAGCATGGCTTGCCCAAGTGGCTAAAATTATGTACTCACCATAATGTTCCATGTTTGTTGCCAAGTATCTTACCTTCATTCTTGCTGGTTGGGTTCGGATCCGAATCTCGGCTCTGACTCGGCCGTATACGAAAGCCTGAGAGCTTCTACTGGCTCAAGGCTATAACCTATCCCATGGTTCTTAGCAGCTGTTCCCCAGATCTCGTTTGAGGGAGAGAGCTCCCTATGATATGATTAACATACAGAAAGAGAAAATATATGAAATATATTAGTCATAAAGGTAAAAGAAAGGCAAGATGAGAATTAGACCATATTTGTCAATTGTAAAAATTCCTCTAGATCCTCCAGGAGGGGGTTGGCTGGGTGGGATACAAGAAAGAAAGCGAGATACTGCACAACAAACATGGAACATTATGGTGAGTACATAACTTCTTTATTTTATGTTGTCCTATCTCACCTTCATTCTTGCTGGTTGGGACAGAGTCCCCAGCACCTTTCTCTTGGGTGGCTCAAAGGAATAAACTCTTCAGGACAGTGGAACCAAAGGATGCCCTGTTCCGGGAGGCCATATTGACTTTGTAATGAGAGATAAAGGTGCGAGGATTGACCCATGCAGCAGCAGCACAAATTGAATCCAATGGAAGTTTGGATTGAAAGGCAATGGAAGTAGACACCACTCTAGTTGAATGTCCTTTCACTTTCCCTGGCTGTTCTTTATTATGAGATTGATAAACATATTTGATCGTCTCAGTAAGCCATTTGGACAAAGTAACTTTTGAGACTGCCCAGCCTTTTTTTGTTTCTGAACAGGACACAGACAATTGATTTGATTTTCTGAAATCTTTCATCCTGTATAAATAAAAGTGCAGTTGTCTATGTACATCCAATTGGTGAAGCTTATATTCTCCCTTGTTGCTATAATTAGAAAAAACACGGGCAATTCTATACATTGGTTTAAATTTGTTTCAGAACAGACTTTTGGTAAGAAGGAAGGATTTGTTCTGAGAGAAACTCTATCATTGTGGAATATCAAATAGGGAGGACGGATGGATAAGGCCTGCAACTCTGAAACCCTCTTAGCTGAGGTAACTGCTGTTAGAAAGAGAGTTTTCCAGGATAATAATTTTAAAGAACAAGAGGTTGCTGGTTCGAAGGGGGGAAGAATCAATGCTGATAATACTAAATTTAGATCCCATGGGGGAGGAGGTTCTCTTAATAGGAAAGTACCCCTGAGGAAGGCCTTGCATAACCTGTGGGACATTACAAGTTCCCCCACATGATAATTCGATACAGTGGCTAGTTGAACTCGAATAGTAGCCGCCACTGCTCCTTGATTAAAAATTTCTGTCAGGAATTCCAAAATTGCAGGTATAGAGGCTGTAAAAGGATATATGTGTTTTTTTTCCACCCAACAAGAGAACCTCTTCCATTTGCTTGCATAAAGTTTCCTAGTTGTCTTTTTGTGCTAGGAGACCAAAATGTGGCACACTGCAGGGGATAATTCTGGAAGCCTGGCTAAGATTGGAAGTGGAGAAACCAAGCTGTCAGCATGAGGTTCTGAAGGGCAGGATGGAGCATTCCTGACTGCTGCATGAGAAGATCCGGCACTGGGTCCAGGATCCACGGGTCCTCCTGAAGGTGGAGCCAAAGGAAATGGAACCAAATCTGACAAGGCCAGTAAGGAACAATGAGGATTAACCTGCGACTCAATGACTTGGCTTTCTGAATAACTTCTGGAATCAAAACGGCGGAAAAGCATAAAGAAGTCCCAGGGGCCAATCATGGACGTGTGCATCCCTCGGTGACTCTCCCGGAGGGGAAATTAGGGCAAAGTAGTTGCTGCATTTGGCACTGAAGGGAGTGGCAAAAAGGTCACAGCAAGGCTGGCCCCATTTGCAAAAAATTTGATTTGCAGCTTCCTGATTCAGGGAGGCATGAAAATAGCTCTGCTTAGCCTGTCTGCTGTGACGGTGGATTTTCCCAGGATGTGCATTGCTGTCAGAAAGCATTGGGAAGATATCACCCATTGCCAAACTCTCTAGGCCTCTCGACATAGGGGATAGGATCTGGGATGTGTCCGTGGTTAATGTAGTGACAGGCTGGGGAAGTACAAACGGTCTGCCCGTTACCTGAGTGGACTGGATCCAACAAAGCAGATCCCTTTTGCAGTAGTCTGTAATGAGAATCTCATGAGACATAGGTAACTCCTGTATGGACCATTGAGCAAAGAGTAGCCACTGTAATATTCGCATGTGAAGTCATGCCAGGGGAACTAGAGTTATTGTCACTGCCATAGAGCCTAGGACATTGAGGACAAATCTTGCCTGTACTTTTTCTTGTTGAGCAAGATAAGCACTTGACTGCGTAACATTTGAATCCTTCCTTGAGGCAGTTTTGCCAACATGTCGCTTGTGCTTAAATATGCACCTATAAAGATAATATGCTGTGATGGCAACAAGGCAGATTTTTCTGCATTTATAGTAATGCCTAGTTTTGAGAATAGATGGATGGTGTAGCCCTTGGCTTTGATTAGTAGCTGCTTGGTGGTGTCAGTTAGGAGCCAGTCATCTAAGTATGGAAACACCTAGAATCCTTGATGTCTCAGATGAGCCGTGGCTACTGCCATGCATTTGGTAAACACTCTGGGGGCTGTGGTGAGTCCAAAGGGCAGAGCTCTGAACTGGTAAAGAATGGCTCCCAACCGGAAGCATATAATTCTTCTGGAGTGCCTGTCCATCTTTATGTGGTAGTACGTGTCCTGAAGATCTAACGAGCACATCCAATTGTCTTGTCCCAGAAAAGGGAGTATAGACTGCAGTGTTACCATCTGCAACTTTGACTTCTTCACCGACTTGTTTAGTCTGCTGAGATCCAATATGGGTCTCTAACCCCCTGTCTTTTTTGGAACTAAAAAGAACCTTGAGTAAATTCCGGATCCTAGCTGGTCGGCGGTGACTTATTGGATGACTCTTTTGTCCAGCAACATTTGAATTTCTAGTGTTGCTTGATCCCTTTGACCGGGTGGCATATCTGGGATGAACTTTGACGGACAAGGTGAACAGTGAAAGGGAATGTTGTAACCTCCTAGATATAATGGACTATACACATTTGTCTTGAGTCAAATTCAGCCAGGCTTCTGGGTACAGAGATAGCCTCCCCCAGACTGCCTCCAGAGGCAGACAGTCAGGCCTCCTTTCAGGAGTGCTTAAGGGCCGACCAGAGAAAGTATCGCTGTCGCCCTGGTTCTGCGGACCCCCTCTGCCATGTGGACAGCGTCTTCCATTATTTCCCCCTCTGTCCCTGGGGGAAGGATCACCACGACCGTCAGATAAGGCTCCTTTGGACTTCCGTAACCACATCTTTCCACTCTTCTGACCTTTAGAGTAGGGTCTGGCAGGGGCGGAAAAACGGACTCCGATGGCAGACAGAGTCCTACCATCTTGTTGGCTCCTGGTGAGAATCTCTTTCACTTTCGGCCCGAACAAGGATGAGACATCTAAGTGAGCATCAATGAAGGAAGATCTTAAGGGTTTTGCAAACTTGCAAAGGCGCATCCAGGAAAGTCTCCAAAAAGCTATTCCTGTGCCTACTGCCCTGCTCGCTCCATTGGCTGCATAGGAAATGAGGCACATGGAGGAGTTAGTGATGGAGGTTAAGGTTATAAGCTGAGAATTAATCTTATCCGATAAATCCTGGGCTGCAGCACCTTGTAGTGCATCTCACATCTCTTTTAGGAGATCCCTCTGAAGTTGGGTGAAATGCGATAAATAATTCAGCGATCAAAAGGTAAGGGCTGCTGAAGAGAAAGTAGGCTTCCCATGTCTGTCCATCACGCGAGACTCCTTATTTGGTGGATGGACAGATGCAGACATTTCAGCTAACTCCTTCTTTGTGCCCACAGCCACCACCATCACATCTACTGGAAATCCCTTAGTTAGATACTGTCTGTCCTCTGGGGCCATTTGGCCTCTGCGGAACGGGGTCCACTGATTCTGGAGGTCCCACACCTTCCGACTCACTACACCCAGGAGAGGGTCGAAAGGTGGAGACATCCAAGAGGTGGAGGGGCGAGAGCCAAATGCCTCTAGGTATATTGACTTGTCAGCAGAAGGGGAAAGGGACTTCCAGCCGCCCCTCTGCTTAAGGATCTCCAGGATGTCTGAAAAAGACACATCCTCAGAGGGCAACCATGGGGACCCTTCTGAATCCTCCAAGTCAGTATCAGAAGTGACAGACTCAGGGGAGTCTACATGTTTCCTCTTACACTGTCTCTTCCAAGGGGCCTCCTAGGGGGGGATGTTCTGGGGAGGTATCGGAAGAGGGGGTTCCACCCATTGGGGTTTCCTGGGGCACTGACTCTCTACTCTGGGGGTGATGGAGGGATGATGAAGAGGTGGACACTGGCCCTTTTTGGGGAAGAGAGGCTGGAGCCGAAGGTGGAGCAGACTCAATGGAGAGCACACTCTGCATCACCTCAAAGGCACTGCAATCCTGGGCCAACAGAGAATCCGGTCCCGAGGGGCCAGGAGATCTCTCCGGCACTGAGGAGGGTGGCTCCGAGGCTGATGTGGGAGCCGAAACGCTGAGTGGGAGAGTCGGTTCCGACATGGATCCGGCTCAACTCTCCCCTCGGAGCCAACCAGGGAGTGTCGACCCCTAGGGTCCCTCGATGGAAGGCAACATCGACGAGATCAGAGCAGACATCGGAGCTGAGATATCAGGAGTGATTACTGGCTCTGCCGGTTCCAGCACAATGACTTCCATACTCTCTGGCTCCGAACTCGTCCGAGTCGGAGGAGGAATCGACATTATCTGAGGTACAGTTATCGGCTCCATGATCAGATGGGCCGGTCTTGAAGGAATTTCTGCTAGGGCCCGGGTCCAGAGCAACCTCTTCACGACCAGCTCTACATCATCATCTGATAATCTGGAGGATCGAGAGGAATGGCTTGACGATTTGTGGCTACCTGCCACAGACTGTAACAAAGAAGATTGTGACACTGAATGAATAGGTTCTGAGGATGGTGACCGACTCCTTTTTTAGCTCCGCAACAGTTCCGAGGAGACAGATGGAACCGAGGGAGGACCAGATTTATCAGAATTGATAACTTTCGGATCCAAGGATGCTATATCTTTGAAACTGCTTGACGGCTCAGACACAGGAGCCGACAAAGCAGCCTTTTTAGACTTATCCAGTTTTGAGGTTTGATTACCTTCTTCAGCTTTCCACAAGCCCCTTAAAATCAGCTTTTTTTTCCTCTCCTGTAAGACCTTTGCACTGAAGCTATGACAATTGGAGCAGGAGTCTTGGAGATGGACTGGTCCTAGACAGTAGACACAACTTGCGTGTCCATCTGTTATAGACATTTGTGCTCCTTAACAGATTCTTTAAACATGTTTACCTGTGAAAGAAACTAACACAACAGGAAATTTTAACTACTATAAAAGGTAGAAGCAAGATAGAAAAGGCTTTTTTTTTTACAAGAAAAAATGGAAAGGATAGGGAGAAGGAGAACTCTCTAAATTACAAGACAATCACCTCCAACCCAAGGAGACACCTCTAATTTAAATGGCAACTCTTTAAGAGAGGTAAGAAGGTGAAAGAATCCTCTAACTGAAACAGGCTCTTTAACTAGATAAGGGGAAGAGAGAAAAACAAGGCCCAAAAGGACAGCCGCATGGAAAATATAGCCAAGAATACTACAAACACACAAAAAGGCACTATATGTAACTGGGAAAGGTAAACTAAGAATAAGTATTAAGTTTTAGGAAAGTTATCCAAAAAAAAACAAAGTATAATACTAAATTATACTAACCTGAGCCAGCAAAGACAATCCCAAAGCTTCAAGCGGCAAACGGGATCTGGGGAACAGCCGCTAAGCGCCATAGGATAGGTTATAGCCTTGAGCCCTTCGAAGCTCTCGAGCTTTGGTATATGGCCAATTTGGAGCTGAGATTCGGCCCTGAACCCAACCAGCAAGAATGAAGGTGAGATAGGACAACATAACATTATTTGTTAGGCAACTGCTGTATTGAGGGACCATCCATAATGCTCCAGAAGATTCCTGCTGAGCCTGTCCACTAGAACTTTTGGTTTCCCAGGAATGTGTATCGCCATCAGGAAATGGTGAGAGGCTATCATCCATTGCCATAGTCTCACGGCCTCATGACATAAGAGGTAGGATCAGATTCCTGACCCCCCCTCCCCATTTGTCTGATATAGCAGACAATTGCCATACTGTACATCTAGATGGAAATCACACCTTGAGGAAAGCAGTCCTGAAGTTCCATCAACACAAGGAAGAATGCCCTCAGTTCAAAGACACTGATGTGAATTTTGCCCTTATTCTCTATCCAAAGACCTTGGACCATCTTCCCTTTGTACTGAACCCCTACCCCAGGGAGGAAGCATCCACATGGTCACTGTCACTGTCACTGAGGGTGATGCAAGATGAGAGAGACTACCTTTGTGTAGCAGAAGTGATGTGAACCACCACTGTAGATGATAACATGCAAGACTAGGTAAGAATTACAGTCTTGGAGAGAGGATGGGGAAACTGTGACCACTGAGCTTTAAGTAGCCACTGCAGTATTCTCATGTAATATTGGGCAAACTGAACCAGTAGTACAGAACAGGCCATTAGAACTACGACTCTGAGTATTAGAGACTGTTGGGTCAAACTGTTCTAAAGTAAGATTCCCACTGCTAAGGGAAGAGTTGGCATTCTCTCCTGAGGAAGGGAAACAGTGGAGGTTGAGGTGTATACATGACTTCTCAAGAAGATATGTTGTTGAGATGGTTGTAAGCCTGACTTCTGCAGGTTGACTGAAATGTCCAGGACATTGCATAAAAGTAGCAGGGAGTCTCTGGCTTTCTTGAGTGACTTCATCAAAGGGGCGGCTTGGGGCCAGTCATCCAAGTATGGCAATACTTAGAATCTCTGAAGTTGAAGATGGGCTGTGACGACTGCCATACATTTGAACACCCTGGGAGCAGTGGTGAGACCAAATAGTAGGGCTCTGAACTGATACAGTCTGTTTCCTATTCAGAAGCATAACCATCTCCTAGACTCCCTTGCTATCTCTATGTGCAGGTAAGCCTCCTGGAGAACTAAGTGAGTCCGTTTGTTCTCCCACATGCATGGCAGAATTGACTGCACTGTGACTTTTCTGAACCAATTATTTTTTTAAGAAGGTGTTGAGGAAGCTAACGTCTAAAATGGGCCTGAGGTCCTTTGGTTTTCTTTGGAAACAAAAAGAACTTAGAATAAAATCCTGATCCTTTTTGGTGGGACCTCCTGGATGGCTCTTTTTTTGAGAACAGTGAAAATCTCTTTCAAGGTGGTCTTTGATTGGTTGTGTGCGACATTTGGGAATGAAAATTCTATTTTTTTTTCCAAAAATGGAATGAAGTAGTCTATGAGTATTATCCCTCTTACCCATTTGTCTCATGTGATGGTGAACCAAGAGCCAGAGGAGAGGGAGATCTGTCCCCTGAATGCCTCCAGAAAGGATCAGTCAAGCAGACCTTTAGGGGTACTGTGGTCTTTGGTCAGATAACAGACTGCAGTACCCCTGCTTTTGAGGACCCTCTTTGGCCCCTGCACCTGAGCCTATTAAAGGCGCTACCAATTACATGCTCTCCTCTGTCATAAGATGATTTGAACTAGCATTTTGACCTGTAAAACCAGAGCAAATGAGGACTTTTTTTGGTTTCTATTAAAGAGCCATTGCAGGGCCTGAAAAAAGAAGTTATGTTCTTACCATAACGTTCCATGTTAGTTGTCTTCTTCTCGCCTTCTTCTTGCTGGATGGGTTCGGAGCCGACCTCGGCTCCGACTCGGCCACTCTAAAAGCTCGAGAGTTGGTTCCACCGGCTCGAGGCTCCCCTTATATCCCATAATGCTAGGCGTGAGTTACCTCAGATCTCGTTTGTAAGCTAGGCCCAGCCTATAATAGTAATAGAATAATTAGTAACAAAATCCACCTCTATAAATAAGGGAGAAGAGAAGGGTGACCTACATCCTGATCCAGGAAATATGCACAGCAGAGCATATACCTAAAGTACAGAGGTGGTAGAAAGAGAGGTCACAATCACAACTCCTCTAGGTCTGTCCAGGCCAGCGGGCAGGAGGGTGGGGCGCAAGAAGAAGGCGAGAAGAAGACAACTAACATGGAACGTTATGGTAAGAACATAACTTCTTTATGTTAAGTTGTCTATCTCGCCTTCATTCTTGCTGGATGGGACCGTCCCTAGCACCTTGTCCCGGGTGGCCTAACGGAACAGACTCCTGAGAACAGTGGAACCAAAGTTAGCTCTATGCCTAGAAGCTAAATCCAACTTATAATGAGAAATGAAAGTGTGAGGAGTAGCCCAAGTAGCCGCTGCACAAATGGTGTCAATAGGCAGTCTGTCTTGGAAGGCTAAAGAAGTAGCCAAAGCTCTGGTGGAATGGGCCTTAGGTTTATTAGGCAGCTTTTGGTGTCTAATTTCATATACAAGGGAAATCAAAGATGTTAGCCATCTGGATAATGATACCTTTGAAACTGAAAGTCCCTTTCTGCCTTCCGCATAGGAGACAAACAGCTGGTCAGATTTTCTGAATTGTTTTGTTCTATCCAAATAGTACCTCAATTGACGATGAACATCCAGGCAGTGTAATTTTTGTTCAGATCTATTGGAATATTCTGGAAAAAAGACAGGGAGGTCAATGCTTTGATTTAGATTTGACGTCGAGACTACCTTAGGCAAAAAGGACGGGTTCGTTCGTAAGGATACCCTGTCCTTATGAAATAATAGATAAGGAGGTCGACAGCTGAGTGCTTGAAGTTCTGAAACTCTTCTAGCTGAAGTAATAGCTACCAGAAAGAGAGTCTTCCATGATAGCAATTTTAAAGAACAGGAGACTGCAGGTTCGAAAGGGGAAGAAACAAAAAAGAAAGAACAAAATTTAGGTCCCAAGGAGAAGGAGGATTTCATATAGGAGGTCTGAGAAGAAAAACTCCTTCCAAAATGCTTTGCAAAGCTTGTGGGACATTAAGGCAGATTCAGAAATACCCACATGAAAGTTAGAAATAGCTGCCAATTGAACTTTAAGAGTAGAGGGAGATGAACCTGCATGGAAAAGTTCAGCTAGAAAATCAAGGACTATTTGGATGGAAGCAGTGAAAGGATCTATGTCCCTTCCTTGAGCCCAATATGTGAAGCGTTTCCACTTACTCAAATAAATCTTCCGAGTGGAAGATTTATGGGAAGCTATCAAAATATCTCGAACGGAGTGAGATAATTGAGGAAGCCAGGCTAAGGTTGGAACTGGAGGAACCAAGCAGTGAGGTTCAGAGAGGGGAGGGAGCGATGTAACTGACCCGACTGATGGATCAAAAGATCTGGAACTAGGTCCAGATGCCACGGTCGCTCCAATAGAAATTGATGTAGAAAGGGGAACCACACCTGTCGAGGCCAGTAAGGAGCAATAAGGATCAATGAGGCCTTCTGAGCGATAGCTTTCTGTATCACTTGAGAGATTAGTGGGAAGGGAGGAAATGCATACAGAAGTCCCCGGGGCCAAACTTGGACTAGAGCGTCTCTGCTGGGTTGGCCTGGTAAAGGGAATAGAGTGAAATATTCTCTGCACTTGCTGTTTTGGGGAGTAGCAAAAGATCGCAGCAAGGCTGACCCCACTTGAGGAAAATTTCTCTCACAACAGAGTCTTTCAGAGACCACTCGTGAGGCATGAGGATAGCTCTGCTCAACTTGTCCGCAATTTGATTGGACTTCCCGGGGATGTGCGTTGCTATCAGAAACCGCTGAGAAGAAATCGCCCATTGCCACAATCTGAGTGCTTCTCGACACAGGGGGTATGACCTGGTTCCGCCTTGTTTGTTGATGTACCACACTACAGACATATTGTCCGTCTGGATTGCAATCGTTCCCAAGGGAAGAGAGTCTTGAAGGGCTTGCAACGCTAAAAGCACTGCTCTCATCTCCAGAACATTTATGTGCAAGTGGCATTCGTTTGGTTGCCATGTGACCTGGACCATCCTGCCCTGATAATGCCCCCCCCACCCGATTAGGGAGGCATCCGTTGTCAGAGTAGCAACCGGAGGGGGTGGAACAAAGGGTCTTCCCAACAAGAGCTGAGGGGAAGACATCCACCACATGAGATGATTTTTGCACGCCTGCGTGATCATAATGGTGTGAGACATTGGAAGTTGCTGGTATGACCATTGTGTAAAGAGCATCCATTGAAGGATCCGCATGTGGAATCTGGCTAATGGAAGCAGAGGTATGGCCACCGCCATAATTCCCAACACTTTCAGAACTAACCTGGCTTTGATTCTGGTGTTGTGGAAAAGGAGTGAGACCAGTTTGTGAATGTCTGTTATTCTCTGATGTGTTAGTCTCGCAGACATGTCTACTGTGTCTAGATTTGCGCCTATGAAAGTAATAGCACAAGGCGACAAAACAGACTTTTCGCAATTTATTGAAATGCCTAACTTTTGACAAATGCGAAAAGTGTAATCCCTGGCCATCAGAAGGAGATGCTTGGTGGGAGCTGTGAGGAGCCAGTCGTCCAAATATGGAAACACTTGGAATCCTTGTCGTCTCAGGTGAGAAGCTACCACTGCCATGCATTTGGTAAACACCGGGGCAGTGGTGAGACCAAAGGGCAGGGCCCTGAACTGAAAATGACTGGTTCCCAGCCTGAAGCGGAGGAATCTTCTGGAGCGCCTGATCACTTTCATGTGATAGTACGCATCCTGAAGGTCTATAGAGCACATCCAGTTGCCTTTTCCCAATAGGGGAAGGATGGATTGCAGCGTGACCATCCGAAATCTTGTTTTCTTGACTGATCTGTTCAAGATACTGAGATCCAAAATTGGTCTCCAGTCCCCTGTTTTCTTTGGAACTAAAAAGAACCTTGAGTAGATTCCGGATCCTTTCTGGTCTGCTGGAACTGGCTGAATTGCTCTTTTGCAAGCAGTTTTGAAATTTCCAAAACCGCTAGATCCCTATGAGTCGGTGGAACATCTGGAAGGGATTTTTTTGATTGGATTGGAATTCGAAGAAAGGGGATAGAATAGCCTTCGGAAATGACGGACTGTACCCATTTGTCTTGAGTCAGGGATAGCCAGGCTTCTGGGTACAGTGACAATCTTCCCCCGACTGCCTCCGAAGGTGGGCAGTCGGGCAACACCTCAGGGATGCTGAAAGGGCTTATCAGAGAAGGCTTCCCGATTGCCCTGGTTCTGCGGAGCCCCCCTGCCTCGAGGGCGACGTCTACCATTGTTATTCCCGCCTCTGCCTCTGGCGGGGAAACGACTTTGTGCATCAGGCGAAGTCCCTTGAGATTGTTTACGGAACCACATTTTCCCACTTTTCTGGCCTTTGGGGTAAGGCCTAGAAGGAGTAGAAAAACGGACTCCGACGGCAGAAAGAGTCTTGCCATCAGTCTCGCACCTAGTCAAGGTTTCTTTCACTTGAGGACCAAAGAGAGATGATCCATCAAACGGGGAGTTAGTGAAAGACGTCTTGAAGGGGTCCGCAAAATTGCATAGCCGCATCCAGGCATGCCTACGTAAGGCCACACCTGTCCCTGTGGCCCTACTCGCTCCATCAGCCGCATAAGAAAGGAGGCGCATGGAGGAGTTGGCTATGGAGTTAAGGGTAGCCAGCTGCGTGTTCATCTTATCTTGAAAACCCGCAGCTGTAGGGTCCTTCAACATGTCACTCGCTTCTTTAATCAAGTCCCTTTGAAGACGAGTGAAATGGCACAGGTAGTTCAGCTTAACGATAGTAAATGTCGCTGACGAGAACATCCGCTTCCGCACCTGTCCATGGACCTAGATTCCTTGTTAGGTGGATGGACAGGTACTGAAGGATCAGCTAGTTCCTTCTTAGTGGCAGCAGCTACCACCATAGCATCCACAGAAACTCCTTTTGTCAAGAACTGTTTGTCTGCTGGTGCCGTTATGAATTTTGAGGGTCTCCTGGGAGTGGGGTCCACTGAATCAGGAGCCGTCCATGCCTTTTTAGCTACCACCTGCATGAGGGGGTCAAAGGGGGGAGACACCCAGGAGGTGGAAGGACGAGAGCCGAATGCCTCAAGGTACACAGATTCATCCTCCGAAGGGCTGAGGGCTGGCCAATTTCCCCTCTGTTTGAGGATTTCGAGAATGTCTGCAAAGGAGACATCTTCAGAAGGGGAACGGGGGGAACCCTCGGAATCATCTAAATCTGTGTCAGATGTGATGGACTCAGGTGAGTCAATGTGTTTCCTCTTACACTTCCTCTTCTGAGGGGGCTCTTCTGCCAAATCAGGAGAGGCCTCGGAAGAGGATGAAATCCCCACAGGGGTTCCTGAGGAGCTGGCTCTCTGCGGTCTGGGATGAGGGAGTGAGTCGACTTGACCTGAGGCACCGTAGAGGGAGGGGCGGACGGAGCCGACTGTGGAGTAGAGCCAGGCTCTAACACACTCCGCATGACCTCGAACGCACCCCTGTCAGGCAAAGCCAGAGGTCCCCGCTCCGAGAAGCTGAGAACCTCCCTCGGCACCGACAGTGATGGCTCCGAGGCCAATGTCGGAGCCGAACTCACCAGCGCCGAAGCTCCGAGAGGAAGAGTGGGGTCGGACAAGGGTCCGATGCCACTCTCCCCCTTGGAGCCGACGAGGGAAGTCCGGCACTGAGAATCCTCGAAAGAAGAAATCGGAGCCGACGACGGAGCCGAAGACACCTGTATCGGCTCCGACGCTGCCACAGTCTCAGTTCCGAAACGCCCCGGCTCCGAGCTCAACGGAGTCGGAGGAGGAATATATTGATGGACAGGGGCAGGCATCGACTGATGAGTCGGGCTCTGAAGCATTTGGGCCAGTGCCTCGGACTTAAGAAGTCGACTCACTACCCTCTGGAGGTCATGATCTGACAGCCTCGATGACCTAGAGGAGTGAGATTTATGGCTCCGTTCAGACAGCAGAGGAGATGCTGGAGCCGAATGAACGGGGCCAAGGGATGGTGGCCTGGATCTCTTCCTAGATGTCGGCTCCGAAGGTCTGGTCGGAGCCGACAAGGGAATTTCTACCTCGGCTCCAGCTGGAGCCGAGGGAACCACAGAAGCTGTAGACTCATCGGCTCCAGCCGGAGCCGATGCAGACATAGGTTTTGTAGCTTTAGGTCTCGGCTCAGTAGCTGGAGCCGAGGACCTAGAAGCCTTAGAGGGCTTCCCAGAGACAGAAAGGGAATCCTCAGGCTTAAGAAGACCCCGTAGGATCAACTTATTTTTTCTTTCCTGCAGGACCCTGGGGCTGAAGCCATGGCATACAGCACAGGAGTCCTGCAGGTGCAAAGGCCCCAGGTAGCCACAAGAAGTGTAACCGCCTGTCAGAGACATTTTCTGACAGCACGCATCACACTTCTTGAAGCCTGAGACCTTTGTGTCTTTAGACATCCTAGACAAAAAAGTGTAATCACACACACTCAACAGACACACTGATTACACTAATTTTACTTCTAAAACTCAAAAATAAACAATTAACTAAGTTTAGTTAAGAGTAACACACACACACCACTAGGGGATGGGGAAAGGCCAGAAGGCCCGAGAGAGAACTTTAAAAGTTCTTGTGGGAAAAAAATGGGATTTTTCAGAAAACAGGGGTAGAAATCCACTACACTAAGGGAAATAAATTTAAACTTAAAAATATAGGGTTTTAAGTATGCTAATTTCACAAAAAATACACTTACCAACAAGCCGGTAGAAAAAACCAACACCTCGATGCTGTAGCGGCAAACGAGATCTGAGGTAACTCACGCCTAGCATTATGGGATATAAGGGGAGCCTCGAGCCGGTGGAACCAACTCTCGAGCTTTTAGAGTGGCCGAGTCGGAGCCGAGGTCAGCTCCGAACCCATCCAGCAAGAATGAAGGCGAGATAGACAACTTAACATCTTGATTTCAACAGAAGATAAGGTCTTGATATCTTCCTCACTCTTCTGTATCTTTCTTTGACAGCAGTTCAATGTAGATCTGTCATACTTGTAAAGGATGCTTTAAAGTTGTCTACAAAGTCACATAACCTCAGCCAAGCATGGCAACTGATCATTGCACCTGTGTCAGCTGCCCTTGCCACTCCAACTGCCATGTTGTGAATCAAGCACATGGACAGGTTTGTGACAGCTGACATAGTCATCAGGATAGCTTGAACTTGCTTCTGAGAGTTTGTCATCATTGGATTCCTCAGAGCAGATAAGGCCTGATGCACTAGATCTCTCTGAAATGTATTCATATTAATGGAGTAGGTTAGTGCACGTAGAGTGAAAACGCACTTCATGAATCCATCCATCATCCTGGATTCTTTTTAGGAGGATGAATAGAAGAATCCTCAGACAACTCATGTTTGGTAGCTGCCACAATGATGAAGTCTACTGAAGGGGTCTTGAGAATGGCTTCCTAGGGACTGCCTCACATGCTTTAGACTCCTGCCATGCTCTCCTAACCCACCAACTCTGAGTTTGTCTGCCATGGGGACTGCCCAGGACACAGACGGTATCTTCCTATATGCCTCAAACAATGCTTCCTCATCCAGAGGGGAAGGGTCTGTAAGCAAGGATCCACTTTGGGGCATTAACTCCAGGATATTACCAAAGGGGTAGTCCAGTGACTGACCCTGAGGTGGAATGAGGGCAAAGTTGTTTTTTTTTTTTACTTTTTTGTTTAGGTGAAATGCATACAGGTCACAGCAAGGTTGGCCCCAGTGTTGGAAAATTTCATTTGTCACTGTTTGATTGAGGGATCACTCATAAGGCAGAAAAATGTTTCTGCTTAGCTTGTCTGCAAACACATTGGTAGCCCCTGGGATGTGCGCTGCTACAAGAAAGTGACAGGAAGACATTGTCCATTGCCAAACCCCCATGGATTCCTGACACAGAGGATAAGAAATGGTTAACCCTTGTTTGCTGATGTGCCAGACTACTGGCATACTGTCTCTGTCTGAATGGAAAGCACACACACTGGCAGAGAGTGTATTAATGTCTGCAACACTGATAGGACTGTTCTCATCTCCAGAACGTTGATGTGAAGATTAGACTCTGTGTCCAGGTGCCTTAAATAGTCTTCCCTTCATAATGCACCTCCACCTTAAAATGGAGGCATTTGTGGTGAGCACATGCAGTCATCTATCCTGAGTAGATGTAGAATGGACTGTACCATGACCATACTGAATTTTGCCAGTTTTACAAGCTGGTTTAAATGACCGCGGTTCTAAGCTGGCCTTAGGTCATCTGTCTTTTTTGGAACTAAAAAGAATCTGGGGTAAATGCCAGTTCCAATTTGGTGTGGTGGGACCTACTGGATGGCTTTTTTTCTAACAGCTTTTTGACTTTTACTGTGGTGGATTCCATTTGATAGGGTGATACCAGAGGAATCCTTTTTCTTGGCTGGGGAGGATAAAGAAAGGGAATTGTGTATCCTTTTGTGATTATCCACAGCACACATGAGTCTGTAGTGATGAACTTCCAGGTTTATTGGTTCAGGGATAAGTGCACCTTGACTGCCTCCAGAGTGCATCAGTTGGGCACCATGACACCCACCCCCACCACAGGAGTGTTATTCTGACAAAGCATCTTGGTTAAAACCCTTTCTTGGTGGCTGCCACTACAACCATATCATCTACTGGGGGACCTTTACTCCAATGTGTCCTATTTTTAGGAGCTTCCAAAATGTTGTCAGGTTTATTTGGTATTGGCTCTGCTGTCAGGTTCTTTCCAAGCTCTCTCAGCCACCAAATTAAAGACAGCAGCAAGAGCAGGAACCATCCTGGTGGGAGAACAGCTGGCTCCAAAAGCCTCCAGGAACAGAACATGGATTCTTCCAGGGAAGGTGTATCAGTGGACCACCCCACCTTCTCCTTCATCAATCCCAGGATTTCTCCAAAGGGGGACCTAGGGGAGCCCTACTCTTTATCCAAATCCATGTCTTCCATGACAGATTCAGGAGATAAATCTATATGTTTCCTTTTATAAGTCTGCTTCTTATGGAACTGGTGTTGGGTATCCTCAGTTGACTGGTCTGAATCAGACAGGGAGCTCACAGCAAGCACTTCCCAGAGACTTTTAAAAACTGACTGCCCTGTTGGTGTGGAGGTGGAAGCAAAAAAAGAAAGGGTCAAAGATGGATCCGAGCACAATGAAGGCACCACTTCTCTTGCAGAGCGAGAACCCTCTCAAAAGCTTTGAACGCTAAGGCAAAAGTTGGAATTCAGGGAGACTCTTGAGGGGCAGGAGGTGAGAGAATTGCACTGATGCTGATCCTTCCCAGATCCAAAGCCTAACTCACAGCCAAGCTATCAAGAAGGAATGCCATGAGAGGAAGAGAAGGATACAAAAGTTTTTAAGTCAGCCTGTCTTCTGCAGTTCCAGCTCTGATTCTCTTCCCAATCTAAAATGGGCAGAGTCAAAATAGAGTGGGGTAAAGTAAGAGTCAAAGTGGTGAGCACTATCAGCGCTGATGCAGTTGCTCCAGGTATGTTTAAATCCATGGACTGCAGATCTGTGGATCGAATCAACATTGTATTCCTAAGTGGAGGAATCATGGGACTTATTTTTAGGTCCATTTTATATATATATATATATATCCACACACACACACACACACAAACACACACGCATACAGTTTGGAAGTGGAATACACAGGCTACAATAAAGCACGAGGAGACACCAGTGATGTAAAAATAAAAAAGAAATTAAAAAATGACGATTAAATATGACAATCAGTATATACTAAAGTATAGTCTACTATGCAAGAAAATACAAATAAAAATATATACGTTCACCCTAAGAGTGGAGAGAGTGATGGTGTTGAAAGGTATAGATGGATAGTATGATGTAAGGTTAGGTTAGTAAAAATGTAAAGTATTTGTTAATATAGATAATACAGGTGAGGTGCATGGGCATAGCCATGACTTAGTGAGAAATTCTTTGAGAAAGAACTTAAATATATGGAGGCTACATATAATTATGACTGAATTCATTTATTGATCTTATTATACCATTCCTCTAGTTGTGATTTAAGAGAGATACGAATATTATTCAAAATAAATGAGCCATACAGAAGACAAATGTTAGCTACGGTGATTCTACTAGAAGGCGCAAGGATTTTCTTTTGCTCTATACAGTAGACCTAACTTTTGATGAGTTATTTTTATACAGTTTTGCATGTGACGATCAAACTTTAAGTTGTCATCTATGGTGCTCCAAACAATTTGGTATGGGTAACTACAACAGCTGTATTGTTTAAAGCGGTAATGTGGAAGTAACTGTTAGTACTGGGACTTTGGAAAAAAAACAGCAGTAATTTTGTCTTTTTGGTATTAAGTAAACGTTTGTTTTGATGTAGCCACAGTTCGATTGAGTTGAAGGCATTTTGTGCCATGGACTGTAGTTGGAAGGCTGTCAGATGAGAGGATGAGAGTTGAGACACCTGCGTACTGAATAAGATAAGCTTGCTGAGAGGAGGTATATAGGTTGTTGATGAAACTCTGATAGAGCAGTGAACTGAGAACAGAGCCTTGAGGAATACCTGTTTTAACTAGGAGAAAAGGAGAGAGAAAGAGAGAGAGAGAGAGAGAGGAGCCATTTGACAGATTTATATCTTTCAGACAGGTAGTTAGAGAAGCATAGAAGAGCTGGTTTTGAAAAGGTCCAGAGAAGACATATGAGTCAGAAGTTTCTCATATGACACTGTGTCAAAGGCTTTTCAGAGATCTAAAGAAACAGAATAGATAAACTTTCCTTGGTCTCTAGCCTTAGTAATGGTGTTAGAAAAGTTGAGGAGAGCTGTACTGGTGCTATGGTCTGATTAGAAACCATGTTGTGTTGGACTTAGCAGAACATTTTACAAAAGGAACTGAAGGAGTTTCTCATGAATACACTTTTCCAGGATCTTAGAAAGGGGGAACAAGATGTCAATTGGCCAAAAATTAAAGATTATAGATGAGTTACCTCCTTTATGGAGGGGAATGTACATTGTGTGTCGACATTCCATGTTTCAACATTTTTACGGACAGTCAATGAGTTATAATAGATGCTCACACAAACACACACACACATATTTATATATATATATATATATATATATATATATATATATACACATACACACACACACACACACACACATATATACACACACATATATAGACACACACACAGCTAGATAGATATAGATATTACACAGGCACACATATACTTACATATTGTGAATATGTATTATAGTTTGGGGCACATGCTGTGCGGAGTATTTATGTCCTCCCTGTATTCGCATGGTGTTTTGCTGGGTGCTCCAGTTTCCTCTCACATTTAAAAAACAAGCAATAGCTGGATTGGGTACTCTAAATTGGCTGTAGGTGTAAGTATGGGTGGTATGGAAAAACAACTGCTGTAGGGTTAGCCACCCAGTGGGCTGAATATTGGCTCTACATGATTGTCACTGTTTAAGTGACACCCCGACTCCATGTGCAAAAAATGGGAAAAGGGGGTTGTTAATTTCATCCGGAGTATGCCTCCATTTTCTACACTATAACTTTGCTATTTTAGAGAAATGTTAATGCATCCTGATATTATTAGCACTGACATCTGACATGACTGGGTAACCACAGGTACACTTCATGACACTATATAAGTGAAACTCATTGCCTTAACTTTCTCATGCTAATGACATGGATCTGAAAAGAAGCCTCATCCTCGATGGTCTCTCAGTAAAGTGGAAAAATAAACTTCAAGCATGTTAAATGCTTGGTAGTTCCAGCCTAGTAGTGTACAAATAAAGAATATTTTGTTGTCCCCAGTTAAGTAATAACTTTACTAAAAGAGAATCACTACCTGTGGTAAAAGTGAGACATACTCTGTGTTAGAAATGTACAACACTATTTCCATATGTTTTGGCCCTCTCCATTTCCTGCATCAAAATTCAAGCTCCCATTTTCTGTTCCCTTCTTTCTGGCATCTGGGGATGTAGGATGAGGGATGCAATGAACAAGTATTTGTGGCACTCAGCAGAGAAGATGTTTTATGCTCCTATTAGCTGCTGGGTGCAAGAAAATGCCCGCTACTCTGAGTCTTTTGTGAAGGCAATTTACCACATACTCGCCATACTCAGCTTAAGAAAGGTGAATTACATGGCTGTGCTCCTGCCCCTTGAATCCCACCTTTATTCACACAGTGTACATTTGAGGTTTTCACTCAGATAGCATGCCTGCAGCAAGACCTGTACTAATTTCATCACCCTAGGATGCCTGTAGCAAGACCTGAAAAATCCCATCACCCTAGGATGGGCAAGCCAATACTGGCACCTCCCCCAGATTCCGCTCTATTTAACTCTTCTAGTGCCTGTGCTATTAATCGAACCAGAATTACTTTATTACAGACAAATCTGGATTCCTGTGTGCCACAGAGCTGTCTGGGAACGGCACTGATTTTTTGTAACCAAGAAACTCAGCAAAATTAGCTGTAATACCATAAGCAATGTATGAATAGACACTAAATGAAGATGAAAATAAACAGCTGATTTTATCAGATGCCCCCAAAAAAATTAAAATAAAAAAGACACGTGGCTTATCTCTCACAAGCAATAACAAACAAAAAATTGGAATTGGGGATCTCTGCAATTTCCTAACTGTAAATACGATTTACTGCTTCGTATTACAGAATGTTTTCCCACCTAGCCAACACACAATATATCTGTTCCTTTGCCACTGTTTAAGACAAGAAGGGCTTCACTCAAACTTTCACAGACTAACTGGAATTTTAAAATGGAATACTGGCTCCAGGAAGCCACCTGTCATTCCAAGCCTCTTCTCCTTTGACCAGAATGGTTTATTTTTAAACGAACGCATCTGTAATTGAGACATGACATTTGCTGGCAAAGTCATTTGTGGGCCTTCTCTGTGGTGGTCCATGAAGATTGACAGGGCTAAATTTTCTGGAAAAGCATTCAAGGAATTATTGCTGTGGAACAAGAAACTTAGAGATGATATTTTGCTTCAGTTTCATTTACTTCACACGTGTGTCATTCACAACAAAACCATTTTATGAGCTGAGCAACTGTAAAACCATTTATTATGGCTCTTGATATAGCAAGTAATGCATGATGTAATAAAGGTGAGCTCAGACTCATGGCAGCTCTAGTGGGAGGCTATTAAGTAGTTTGCAGAGTCACGAAAATTGCTTGTCTGCGGTTTAGCCCTGAGAATCTAGACTAAGAACTACTAATAAGCCTTATCATACAATGAGACTTGGAGCAAATCACTTAAACAGTGTTCCCAAGTCATCCCTGAAAAGAAGCACTTTGCATAGTGGTTTTATCTGATAACAAATGATAGAATAACCACATAAATAATTAAAAAAACTGCATCATGAATGTCTATTTTCAGTTCCATAAGCAGAATTAAATGCTGTATGTTATTAGTTATTAGCTGATATTTGTGTGCATTAGTTTTAACTTCATGAATTGATAACCTGGTTCTGGAAAGTCTTTTGCATTCAAAATAACTTGAATGATTTTTAATTAGCCAAATAAAGTTACTCTTTTTATTTGTGGGTAGAGTGAGTAGGATGCTTTGCCAGTTTAAGGAGTCTTAGTTTTATAACTAGAATAGGAATTCTAAATTCTTTCAGCTGCTGCTCTGCCAATTAAATGCAATTAAATGCAGTAAACCATTACCCTCTGTTTGGAGGGCTATAATTTGGTTGGAATAGAATTTGTGCTTTATCATATCTGACATCCCACTTCAGCATATGTTACGGGCAAAGAGAAAAAACAAAAAAAGATTTAAGAAATAGCTATGGTAGCGTTTACACGGGAAATTTTGACAAGAGCGGCAGTTGTGATATTAATAGAATAAAATAAGTGCAGAAATGTGGTAAATAATTCAAATGGAAAGAAAGGCACAGTTGTGTAAGTAAACCTACCATAACAGTAGATGTTCAAATAGATCACTGTTGCAGAAGCATACAGCTGCATGGGATGTATCCTGCCAAGGACTGGACATCCAGTCAGTATATGAAAGCTTTTGGGTGCCTTTTACAAGCACATAAGCTTGATGGCATGCTGGAGTAAATGCAGATGTACATGCATCAAAATTCAGAGCTATCCTGCCTCTCTCTAAAAGGGAGTCTGCCATGTGGAAGGAATCTGACTGGGCTGGAGAATTAGGTTACTGATGTACAACAAGATAGGGCAGGGATAAATGGGACCCCCCGCTGCCCAAACATTTATACCCAGAAATGAATAAATACCAAAATGTTTAAGAGGATGGAGAGAGGGCTGCAGTACTGCAACACCGATTTATTTGAATGGTACTTTTACTTGCATAAGTGCACTATGCTCATCATTAGATCATTGTTGTAGTAGCATATCACTATGTGGGACAATTGCCAAAGGCTAGACAGCCAGTGAGGAGGACAGAGTTTAGGTGCAGTTGGAGATCTAGCAAATCCTGCTCTGGCCCTGTAGAATAAGTCAATCACATAATGTTTGGAGAATTGTGAATATAAGACCAAGTAGCTGCTTCTAGAGTAGTTCTAGAGTCCACCTCTTTCCAAAAGCTTTAGAAGTAACCAGAGCTCTAGCAGAGTGGGTCTTAGTCTTCTAAGGGAGGAATGCACCATGGCAAAAATAATATAAATGGACAAAAATGTATAACCAGTTAGAAGCTACCTGTTTTGACAATGGTTGTCTTTTTTTTTTCTTTCCACTGAAAAAAGATAAAGAAATGATCTGAAGCTCTAAAGTCTTTTGTTCTGTCAATGTAGTATTGGAGTTGTCTGTGGGCTTCCACAATATGTAGGATTCTCTCTCTCCTCTGTTTTTAGGCTCTGGAAAAAAAACACAAGATGATTGCATTGATTCAAACTAAATTTTGGGACCTCTTTAGGCATAAAGGCAGAAAGGATTAGTTCTTAAGGTTACCTTGTCCCTATGAAATATGCAGAAAGGCCGACTCACCTGCAAAACTTGCAACTCTGATATTCACCTAGCCAAAGTCAGAGCAGTGAATAAAGTAATTTTCCATGTCATGAATTTCAAATTAGCCTGATGAGTTGGTTCAAAGGGTGGCAAAGTGAGTTTTAAGGAAATAGTTGAGTTCCCAAGGAGGAGTCACTTGTTTTTGAGGTACGCAGATGTGCAATATCACTTTCAAAAATTGTTCTATTTGAAAAAAGAAGAAACTGTGATCTAAAGTCAGAAATGGCTGAAAGATCAATTTTAATAAATGAGAAGACAGCCCTGATCTGAGCAATTCACATGCACAGCAGAGAACCAGAGGGGCTTCTGCCTCTGATGGTTCCTGGTTCTTCTTGTGGCACCAAGTAGAAAACGTTTTCCATTTGGCTAAATAGGATTTCCTAGTGGCACATTTTCTAGCCTGCATTAATACCTGCTGCACATTCTCAGAAAAAGGCACCTTAATGGGATGAAAATTTTAACATCCAAGCAGTCACAAGAAAATTTGGGTGGATCAGTGATCCCTTGTCCTAAGTCTGTACATCCATTCTGTGCAGAAGAATTAATAATTGCCCTTGGGAATTTTCATAAGAAAGTAGAACCAGTGTTGTCTGAACAAAAAGGGAGTTACCAAAATGATTTGGATCTTTATACTAACCCTGATTATAAGAGGAAAGGAGAAAGGTATAGAGAAATATTCCCATCCATGGGAAGGAAAATGCAGCCATCTTCCAGGCTTTTTTGCAAGATGACTTTCAGCAGAATCTGTCTATTGTGAATGGAGATCTGTCTGGAGAGTTCCCCACAGATCTCTTGGAAGACCTTGAGGTTCAACGTCCATTCAAGTGGGTGTTACTTAGATTTGTTCAAGGTGCCTGCCACTGTACTCTATTCTGATGGAATATATGCCTGAAGGACTACATTATGCTGAGTTGCAATTTCCCAGTCTCTAGTTGGTGCACTACAATGGTGTTGTCTGTTATGACCAACAGAGGTCCAGGACTCCAAAATTAGTTCAATATCTTCAATGCAGTTATCAATCATTTCTTTGATATTTATGTTTTTTTCTTACGATAATGTTCCCAATCTCCATGTACTTTGAATCCATTAGAAACTGATTTACATGCAAAGTCTAAAGTACCAATGGTTACAGAATGAGAAGGGGATGGAGGGGTTACTGTTGATAAAGATGTTTTTACTACTATTCCCATGAGAATGGGTTGAGGTGGTTTAAGGAAATGTGTTTACTGCAAAATGAATTATCAGCTGGGGACATTCTACATTAATGGAGGCAATGAAGTTAGACCTCTATAAAATTTTCACCCATTTCAAAGGGGAGTATTATCTTCAACTCTCAGGGGCACGTATGGATGCAACGTGTCCCAATTTAAACTAATTTGGTCTTTTTATATTGGGAAATGCATTTTGTGTTTAATTCTAGTTACAGTTTTTTTGGAAGCTTTTTACAGATTTTTGGATGATGCATTTATTTTATGGAACGAGCCTCCTGAGATGCTGACAGCAGTTTTGATTTTTATTAATAAGACTACTACTTTTCTGATATTTTCACACCACTAGTCCATGGATAAAATTGAATTCCTGGACCAATAATACATCGGGGATTCTGACACTGTGACACCTTGTGTTATACTTCTGACATTTACTGTAAAAAAAAATTCTAATTCATACTTGCACACTGATAGCTATCATCTCTCCAAAAAAAAAAGTTTACTTAAAGGTCAAATGGTGCACCTATCAAGGGTGATATCCAAAAATGACAATTTTAAAAAAAGACCTGAGTTTTTATGTATGTTGTTTTGTGAGAGAAGATATCCTGATAACTTGTTAAATGATATCAAATTTTCAGTTATGAATGGTAAAGAAGGTAGATGTGTACCTATTTTATGGGATGGTTTTGTGTCAAGGTTGTGAGTACAGGAATGAAACTTAAATTTTTACACCTATGGATTTAACTTATTCCAGTACTGTAATCATTGTTAAAATATTATGTAAAACAACTTGAACCGAAAGACACATTTTGACAATTTTAATAAAAGAAAAATCAGACCACAAATTACTTATAGAAAATGTCAGAATTTAAAACCATTTTTGAAAATGTTAAAGATTATAAATAATAATGGTTTGAATGGGGCAACAACTTCAAACTGTGGTTGCTATCATTAATATAGACGCACTGCTGTAATACCTTAAAAAGAACATTAGTGCAGTGTTTAAGAAAAAAATTCCCTAAAGCCAACTGTAAAACCAAGGCGGTCATGTATGTTGCGAAATGCCCAGCATGTTCTTCATTTTATATTTATAAAACAGAGAGGGCTTTAAAGGAGAGGATATATGAACATTTATACAGTACACTGATCAAACATTTCCAAAAATGTAGTAATTTCCAAAAATGTGTATTTTTTTTTTTGTGCTTGACAAAAATGAATCCAACAATTTCAGAGGATGTTGGTAGACAAAATTAAAAGTTGAAGAATTAATGTGGCAGGTAAAGTCAGATGCAAGCTCCCCACTGGGTATAAATGAGAAAATTAACATTAATTATTTACTATGGGGGTAATCTTCTATGATTTGATATAAGTTTAGGCATTAACATATTGCTATCTGCAGACCATGCTTCAATGTTTATATTTTGTCTCAAATTTAATTATACGATTTGTACTTGATGTACACAATTAAGATTTTATTATTATTATGCCATACTGTAATTTTCTGTACTACTGTTTCAAATATATCTGATGTGCGATTGCTTTTTGCATTTAAAACCAAGTAGATTTGATTTAGGATTATTCTGATGAAGACTCATTTTCTTTGGAGAAGAAAGTATTAAATAAAATGTGTATCTCTACTTTGTTCCGCAAGGACTGGTATAGTTGGTCATTAGTTTGTACACCAATGGAGTTGTTTTTGTTTTGTTTTTGTTAATGGTAATGTAATGATACACATCTTTGAGGTCCAGAGTCACCAAAATGCATGGAGGAGTGATGAGAGTAAAATGTGTCTGAAGACTGAGCATGTTTTAAAACTTTTAAGAAGAGAATGAGAAAAAAAGTCCAGTTCAAGTCTCCAGGATTCCCCTTTACTGAGTACTAGCAATATCCTTGAATAAAATAATTTGCCCTATTGAGATTTTGATTCTATAACACACTGAGACAGTATATGGGAAAGGATGGGAGGAAGGAGATAGGTTTAATTTTTTGGATATGGAGGAGCTCCATGGTTTGGGAGAAAAGAGTTCCAAATGTCACTTGTGTCTGTTCCAGGCTATTTCTAGCACCCAGGGATCCATTGAGATTTTTCCCAAGAGGGAACTAGTAAGAAAGATCAGCTGCTAGATTTTAAGGGAAGAACATGGTGGGTTTGGGGAGGGGGGTGTAAGAAAAAGATAACTGTGCATTTTTCTTGGCCTATGATAGTGCTTGTGCTCCACCTACTTTTTCTCTCTGTATCTCCTTACCAGTATTTCTTCTACTGTTTTCTGGATTTTTCTTGGGAATGTTTAAAGGACTTCCTAGAAAAGGGCCCAGGATTTGAAGGGTAGTTTGTGTTGTACTTTGGAATAATTGATTAAAAAATCTGATTGTATCCTTGATTACATTTCCCCCTTTCATCAAGTCTTTTTAATACTTCATTTGAAAAGGAACAAAATAACACTTGTTTGTCCAAGAAAGCATTTGATATCTAGGCTTTCCCATCTCCAGGAATATTTTGAGATCAAAACTGCACATATCTGTGCATCACTTGGGGATATTACATCAGCTGCATTACATGAGCTTTTTAAGCAACGGTTTGTACTTTGAGAGACAGAAGAAATATGCAAAGCAGACAAGATTTTACCTCAGAAAAAGGTAACTCGTCAGTTGTTTTATTCATATCTGCAAAAGCTTCTGACAGATATTTTGCCCATATAAGCCTGACAGCTGACTGCCCTAAAGTCTAGGGTAGAATATGTATAGAATTGTTTCCAATACCTATCAAAAGCCCTTTCATCCTTGTCTTAAGGCACTGAGTTACTGTATCAATAACCAACAACGTTGGTGTGGTATACTGAAATTTACCCATGGCTGGTGTGGTTTAATCATGAGGGCAAAGCCTGAGTGATTAAATAAAGCCAACCGTGGGTAAATTTCAATATACCACAACCACGGAGTCGGCTATTGCTATTATACAATGACATTACTTAAGAAAAAAATACTTACTTTTCTTAAATAATGTCTTTGTATAACGGCGCATTACTGTTCTTCTGTGGTTGGTGGTATACTACTTCCTTGTGTTGATGTACTGCGCATGCATATAGAACTTGTATTCTCATGCATACCCAGTACATCAGTGTTCAGGAAAGTAAGCAGCGGAGAAAAGAAGATCTCCATTGCTCCACTTTTCCTTTCTTTTTTTTTTTTAAATTAAAAAAAAAAAAAAAAAGGTGTGGGAAGTTTAGGGTAGAAGAGAGAATGAGTGGAGGAAATACAAGCAAAATCAGGTACGTCTTTAGTTTTAAACAATGTACTTGATTTCCCTTGTATTTTCTGCATGGTCTCTCTCTCTCGTATGTCCGGACTACAGTTGTTTTATTTTTGTTGGAAAAAAGTTAAAATTAAAGAATATACCAACGGAAAAATTTCCAAGCAACCAGACCTTTTTCCGTTGGTATATACAACTGGCACGCTGGTTGGGCTGGCCAATCAGTGTGCTCATTTTAGAATGTTAATAGCCAGTCATTGTATAATAGTAATTAGCTGCTTGGAACACTAGTGCATGACTAAGGAAATTAACAGATGGGTCTGCTAAAGGGTTATGAATGAGGAGTATATGAGACTGAGGTACTTGATAAAGCCTATCAGGCCTTTTGGCTGCAGGGGACTGACTGGAGAAATACAGGCAATACTGAAAGTGTCATCCACAGTACCAATGATAGGGGGGATGGCAAGAGGTTTAGGGGTATCTACCTAAAGAGTTCATACTGTCTTTTTGTGTTTCAGTGATTTCATTCTCTTCGCATTGGAAGAGATCCCCCTCATCAAAGGAGACAGTAGGACTGGCTGTTAGACACAGTGATGGATGGGGCCAATAGGCTGAAATGGACCTTTTATCATGGGTCTAAGCAGGAAGTTACCCTTCAAAACAACTTTAGAGAGTTTGAGAGAGACAATAGGTAGCTGTAAGTGTTACCATATCCACAAGAAAATTCAAAATGGCTGCTAAATGAACCTTAACAGAGGAATAAATGAGACCAGACTGGAAAATATCTGAGAAAAATCTAAAAGTACCTCTAAAAGGCAGTGAAATGGTATAGTCCCTTAGCAGCAGCTAAAATAAAAAACCTTTTTCACTTGCTAGCGTAAATCTTTATGGTTAAAAGTTTATGGAAGGTGGAAATAATATACTCAACCATACTGGAAACCTTGAGTGAGCCATCACTAAATTGGAGAAACCAAGCATCCAACCTGAGGGATTTAAAAGTCAGGTAAGGCTTGCCCAAAGAATGGGATATCAAGTCTGGAACCAGACTAAGAACTCAAGGCGGGTACAACAGATGAGAAAACATGAAGAGGAACAATACTTGCCTGGGCCAGAAATGGGATATAAGGATCATAGTCTTTCTGCAATGGGCTGCTTTTCGTAGAAATGTCATTATTGGGGGTATATAGAAGGATATGCATACAGGAAACCAGGGGATCAAACATGGAATAGAATGTCTTAAGGTGACAGTCCATTAGGGGTGATCAGGGTGAATGAACTGTTGCATTTGGTGTTAAGAAGGATGCAAAGAGATGCAGCAGGGCTGGTCCCAATGCCTGAAAACACTAGCTGCCACTAACAAATTGAAGAACCATTCATGATGCATGACAATGCTCCTGCTCAAGGTGTCTGCCAGAATGTTGGATCCCCCTGGGATGTGCATTGTTTTCAGAAAGCATTATGAGGACATTGTCCATTGCCACATTGTCAAAGGAAAAATATACTTTAAAAATGATCAAAACACGGTAGGTTCAGGTTAAGGCACTTTAATCTTGCAGCAAGGAGACAAAACGTGCTAATACAGAGTTTGTCTAACCAGAAACAGGAAATACATTCATTTTTATAGATTCTCAAATTAATCTTGTCCTACCATGCTGACGTAACAGATTACCACCTTTTCATCATCATCTGCTGACCATCTTTCCCATGAATTTCTGCTGATTTAAACAATTTTTATGTGAAACTTCCTGAGGAAAACAACACGGCCTTGGTTACTTTCAGTTAGATACTTGTTATGTTACATTCAAGATACTATGGCTAAATCAAGCACAATGCTAGCAGTTCATTTCTCTAATAATCCTTTGTCTACTTTATCTCTAAATTATTGCAGCTGCAGAGGTTCCCATCCTCTGGACAAGGCTGTTTGTCTAGAATCATTACATTTATAATATAAGGCATTGTGCATTCATTTACTTCTGATCTAGCAGATTAAACACCTGCTTCTCAAGTACATTTCCACAAGGCATAAACAAGAATATTGCTGTGCTAGCAGTTACTAGGTCAGAGGGCAACTTGCAAGTTTCAGAAAGCATACTGCAGTTTTCAAAAAGCATCTTTTTCAGTCTCATATGAAACTCAATTTATATAAAACACAGTGCATGAAAAATAGAATGAAAAGCGTATTAGAATACTTGATTATTAATTTGGCATTAAGCATACACACATCAATACATATTTTTCTAACATTTCCCTCCTGTTAATACCTTTTATTCTATTTTCAAAAAAGAATAAACAGCTTGCTTATTTTCCTAACCGCTTCCATTCAGGATTTGCAGTTAAGAAAGTCATTCAGTTTAAACTTTTATGAAAGTGTTTCACATTCTAGCAGCTCCTCAAATTCAGTACTTTGATACATAGTCTCAGATACGGATATATCTATGAATTCTTTAATTAATCTCTTCATGCAGGGGATTCCGTAACAAATACAAACTCCTATCAGGAGTAATCCTACCCCAATAGCAATCAATATGTTCATAAAAATGGAGCCCCACCCCCCAAAGGCATTCTGGAAAAAATCTGTCGGAGGGTTTATGCCTGGCTTGGTCAAGGCCGACACTTGCTGAATTACCTCGAGATGATCGTTAATCTCATGCTGATGGTCAGGATTAAACGCACAGCATTCTTCTTTGATCAAAGCGCAAGTTCCGCCTCTCGCCGCTAGGGTGAAGTCAAGAGCCATTCGGTTTTGGAGCACTACAGTTCTCATGGCATTCAGTTCATCAGTTATCAGTTCAAGGGCAGAAAAAGTCACATTACTCATTATTTCGAGAAGTTTGGACAGTTTTCGCAGTTCCCATATTGATTTAACTCCGCCATACATGGATGATATACCTGCCCAGGATAAAACAGCATCACTCAAGTCCATGTGCACAAGTTTGGTTCCCACATCATGATGGTCTTTCCACCCTGCTTCAATTCGTCCCACTGGATTCTCAGGTTTCTTAACAGTCTTTTTGGTCATGTCTGGAGTATTTCGAATATTCCCCTGAGGCAAAGCTGTACTGTGTCGGATGGCCGGAACCAGGTACCCCAAAAAACAACTGCCAGACCAATTCTCAGCTAACCATTTATATGCTTTTTTATCACACACAAAATAACAGTCTTCTACCTTAGTTATTACTTTGTTACGAAATGACTGCCCTGCATGAAACATTTTCCTATCTATTACAGATAACTGTTTGAAAAGTACAGGATTGCGTTGTACCTGATCAAGAGTCTTATGCATAGATTTCAAAAATGAGTCATAATCTGTACTACAAGATCCACTCAAATCATTTGGTTTTCTATAACATTTATACTGTACTGTAATGTTGCATTTGCTCCATCCAACTTGGATGGTATCATTTTCATAAAAACATACAATTCCTTTTTGTATCACAGGCAAATGCAGTGCTACCTTATCTTGTGCTTTAATAGCAACTGTGTCAAAAAACAGATTTTCCCAGGTCTCATTGACCCCTAGGGGGATAGCAGTCATCAATAAACCCCCGTATGCTGTTGGTATGGCTGTACAGACCCAGCAGTTCGAAACATTAAAAGTCTCTGCGTATACACGTGTAATTGCCTGATAAGTGTTAAAGTTCGGATGCCAGTCTATGTTTGGTTCATTACGTCTAATCAGTTCAACCTTTGTGGCAGGAAAAAGGAACGGCCACAACAAAAAGAACAGTGTGATTAATATTGCAATAAAAACAATCATACAAGTTTTCTGAGGTTGCTCAATGTCTCTACTCACTCTGTACCTGGCCATTTTGTTCTTGTTGTGCAACAGTAACAAGGTCTCTGTCCAGTTCAAAGTTTTTAACCAGTTTACAGTGCGTCAAATGAATCCAGGAAGCTCGCTCCGCGATCTTGACTGCAGTGGGTGTTGACAGTAGTACTTGGTACGGACCTTCCCACTTCGGAGAACTCCAATTTTTTCGCTTCACAATCTTCACCCAGACCCAGGTGCCTGGAGCTACTGGTGCTTCCGATTTTGGTTGTTCTTTATCTGAAACAGAATTTAACTGCAAAAGTTTGTTATTCAAAAATCGCCTCATATATCCTGCAAGTGAACTGTCAGCCTCCTGCTCTGTCGACATGAGAGGTTTCCACTGAGGTGTATAATATGCCCTCCCAAATAAAGTTTCAAAAGGAGTTAATCCCTTTACATTTGGAACAGTTCTCATACTCAACAGTGCTAAAGGCAAACAGTGCACCCAGTTTTTCTGTGTCTCCTCTATCAACTTCCTAAGTTTGTTCTTCAATACCCCATTATGCCTCTCTACTAGCCCTGCAGATTGGGGGTGATAAGCACAGTGATTCTTTAATGATATCCCGAAATAACGACTAAGTTGCTGAATCATTTGGTTCACGAAATGTGTCCCATTATCACTATAAATCTTTTCCGGTATACCAAATCTGGGTATAATTTCTTTAACAAGGACCTTTGCAACAGTAGCCACATCTGGATTTTTAGTTGGAAACGCTTCTACCCATTTGGAAAGCATGTCTATAATAACAACGCAATACTTCTTATTTTCGCATTTATTCAATTCTATGAAATCCATACAAATAGTATGGAATGGATATGGTGGTGTAGGAAAATTCCCTCGCTTAGGCTTCAATGCCCCTTGTGCATGATGCTTGTTACAAACATGGCATGCTGCACAAAAATGTTTTGTATAATTCGTAAATCCGTAGGTTGTAAACACTCGATTCACTGTACCATCCTCCCTGTTGAGACATGGCTCTGCCCATGGCTCAACAATGCTGCATATCTAAATAAATTAGATGGCAAAATCATTTTTTTTTTCCCTTGGAGATGTACAGTCCCTTTTCGAGGATTGCTCCTCGTTTTATCCACTTCTGTTTCTCAATATTTGTAGTAAGTGTCTGCATTGTTTTTAACATTTCTAAATCTAAAGTCTCTGAGGGTTGTAATTCTTCACTCAAAAGAAAAGTTTCTGTGGCTGAGGCTACCTGCTTTGCAGCTGTATCAGCCCGTGCATTACCTTTTGAAATTCTATCCTGTTGTTTTGTATGAGCTACACATTTGCAAAAAGCTACTTTTTCAGGTAACTGAATTGAATCTAACAAGTCTAAAATAAGTTGCACATGATTGATCGGTTTACCAGTAGATGTTATCATTCCCCTATTTTTCCACTGTTGCACAAAAACATGTACAGTAGAAAAAGCATACTGACTGTCAGTATAAATGTTCACTTTCTTACCTTTTGCTAAGGTACATGCCGTTGTTAAGGCAATCAATTCTGCCGCTTGTGCAGATAAGTTGTGTGGTAAAGATTTTGCTTCTAAAGTTTCAGTATCAGAAACGACTGCATACCCCCACTAGGTTCTGTCCTGTAGGACCCCTCCTGCACGAGCCATCCACATAGCATGTCACCTCGGCATCATCCAAGGGAACATCCATAAGGTCTTGTCTAGGTAATGTCTTCTGCTCAATCTCCTGCAGGCAGCAGTGTGGTTTACCATCTGCAGGGGTTGGAAGCAAAGTTGACAGATTCAAAGTTGTGCATCGTTCAATTGTCATATGAGGTTGGCTCAGCAGTATGGTCATACAGGAAAGATGCCTAGCTGGAGAAAGATATGCTACTTTTTCTTGCAGTAAAATAATTGCGACTGCATGAGGCACTCTCAATGTGAGAGGGTGGAATAACACTACTGAGGCTGAAGCCTGCACTGCCATTGCAGCTGCAACTACTGCTTGTACACAGTGGGGCAAAGATTGTGCCACTGGGTCTAACTGCGATGAATAGTAAGCTATGGGGCGTTGTTTGTCCCCATGTTGCTGTGTCAATACTGATGTCATATAACCTTGCTTACAATCTACAATTTGAATAAAGTGCTTGTTATAGTTTGGTAAGCCTAGAACTAAGGATGATGCTATCAATTGTTTCAGCTTAAAGAAAGCTGCTTCTGCTTCAGGTGTCCATTGTAATAAATCCTGTGCTGTCATCGGCTTTTTAAATATTAAATCAGCCAGTGGAGCAGATTCCGAAGCATAGTTTGGTATCCAACTCCGACAAAAATTAGTAGTTCCCAGGAAGGACATCATTTCCTTCTTGGTAGTTGGTCTAGGTGCTTGTAAAATTGCTGTTTTTCTGTCTTCATCTAATATTCTACCTTCTTTGGATATTACATATCCCAAGTATTTAACTTGTTTTCTCCAAAGCTGTAGCTCGTCTTTGTTTACTTTATGACCTTGAGTAGCTAAAAATTCTAATAAAACTATTGTGTCCTCTTTGCATTCTTGCTGGGTGGGGGCTGCCAGCAGAATGTCGTCTACATAAAGAAGAATCTGACTACCTTTCGGTGGAATAAATCCCGCCAGGTTGCTTGCCATTTCCTGTGCAAATATTGTTGGACTTTCACAATATCCCTGTGGTAATCTTGTATATGTTTACTGCTTCCCCTGAAATGTAAATGCAAACCAATATTGGTTGTCAGGGTGTATCAGTATTAAGAAAAATGCATTACTAATGTCTACCACTGAAAAATATTTTTGCTCTGGCTTTAAATCATTCAGTAAGGTGTGTGGATCTGGCACCGTTGGTGCCCTGGGTATAACTGCATTATTTACAGCTTGTAAATCTTGGACCATACGCCATTCCCCGTTTGCTTTCCTGACAGGAAATAGAGATGTATTACATGGTGAATCAGGAGATTCTATTAAGACTCCTTCCTTAAGTAAGGCTGCTACGATAGGCTTGATTCCTACCTCTGCATCCTTTCTCAAGAGATACTGTCTTTTCTGGGGTCTAAATGCTGACTTTGGTGTTATGTTAACTGGTCCTGCTGTTCGTATAAGTCCTACATCTGATTTCCCTGCTAACCAGAGAATATCTGGTATGTCTCGCAAGGCTTTTTCCTCTTCTTCCAATAAGAGTAATACTCAGCTATTCTCACTAGCCTGTGAGTGTACAGCTGGGTGTGCCTGTGTAATCCAATTCAATTTCTGTTTCTGTACTCCTTGTTCGGACAGCTCTAATTCTGTCTGCTTCTCCCACCTTGTGACTTTTTCACCCAAGTCTGCCCATTTTAAGGTTTTGTTCTTAGTTAAACTAACGTGGCAGTCGATTAGATTTGTAAAGTGCTAAAAATTCCTGGGGCAATGAACAGCTTACTACACTGTTCCCCTCTGCATCCCAGTACAAGTTTTGCAATACTAGCCTGTTTGCATGGTTCTGAAACAATTCCTGTTCATAGTCTTTATCAGGTCCTGGTCTATTACAGTAATATAGAGTACAATGCAACAAATGCTGTTTGTCAATGTCGAGGGAGGGGAACTTGCTGATGGCTACGTTCATCAGTTCTTCGGTTACTGCCCCTGGACCAGTCGTAACCAAGTCCTGGCTGTACCAATAATAGATTTCACCCTCCGGTCGCAGTACAAAAGTATCCATTTGTCGCTGTGCTTCCATACCCTGCATGGTTGGAAGTATGGCTATGCCAAATATCTGCATCAAGTCTCTACCCAAAAGATTTACTGGGCATTTTGCAGAAACTACAATTTTACTTTTCTGGGTCATCCCTGAAACAGGGTCTGTTATTGTTATGTCATGGGAGAGTGGCTCCCGGTACAACTGTCCATTGGCTGCTTTCACTAGTATATAATCTGATGATTCTGTATCTTCCGGTAACTTGGAAGGGTGTATCAGGGTCCGTGAAGCCCCTGAGTCACACAAAAATTTAACTTCCCTCCCCTCTACCAGAAGTGTCACTTCCGGTTTCGTGTCTGCTAAGTAAGGCTCTAAGCTCAAAAGAGCTAGGTCTAAAATTTCATCTTCTTCTATTTCTGTGAATTCATATACATCCTCTACTCCTTGTGTCACATCCTCTACTCCTGCTATCATATTTGTACTTACGTTTTCTTGCTTACTCTCTTCCAATGATTCCTGACTATCATATAGTCATTCCTCATCCTCCTTATCTTCTGTAGTTGCCTTCTTATTTCTTGCTAGATGTCCTTTTTTCCCGCACTTAAAACACTCACCCTTTTTCTTTCTTTCTTCGAAATCTTCTGATCGTTTGTCAGATTGTTTATTTCCCTGGGTATTTTTCTTACCCTTTTTCCCAGTTTGTACTACAAATACTTCTGACCCATCTTCTGCCGAAAATACTTGAGTTTTCTTTTTCTTTTTACTATTAAAATGTCTTTCTGCATGTCTAGCATATTCAAGTAATGGCTGTAGTCTACTTGTTCGATGATCTACCATATGCTTTGTAATAAAGCTACTAATGGGAGTTATGCTACCCTTCAAGAATGCGTTCTTTAACTGTTGTTCATATGAGGAATCATGTGTCTGGTTTTCTGGTATCTGCATTCCGCAGTGATTATTAAAACACTCTAACAGTCTAGCATAATACCTATCAACTGTTTAACCTTCCTGTTGAATGCATTGATTAATGCAAGTCCAATCAGCCCCTGGCTTCCACTTTTCAGAGATTCAGTCTGTCAGACCTTTCACTCTGCCATCCAGTTCTGCATTAGTCTGTGGGAGTGGTCTAAGTTGTGCGTCACAAGGATTCCAGTCGCCACTGATCATGTGCCAATCTGGACCCACAATTTGTCTAACTACTTTTTCTACTTCCTCTCCATTTAAATGGTAACTTAATCTCATACCCTGTAAGTCTTCTAAAAATTTTCTAAAATTCACTTTTGGGTGGGGAATACCTTCCGTGGCTTTCCGGATATCTTCCGGTGTCCACGGTCTATAAACCAAAAGAGTCGGATCTTGTCCTGCCTGCCCTGCCTGAGGATTCGGTACTTCTATGAGCGGACATATCTCTTCTTCACTCATAACCTGTGATCTTTTATTTAATTCATTTAATTCAATCTCCCTCCTCAAGTCGCGTGTTCAAGACCTGGTCTCGATAGGATCCCTGACAAATGGTTGTGCTTTTGCAGGGACAGCTGGATATTGCGGAGGTGGATCAGCTCGTCCACTCGCTTCATATTCTGGTAACGGAAGAGGAGGGGGCGAAGGAGGGGCTGTTGCTATTACTAAGTTATTGTCTTCTTTGTCTAAGAACATTGTCTTTGAATTTTTAATTCTCTGCTCCCTACGGTTTGCTTCCTCGAGCCACCTATGTGTGCCTGAGGGACTCCTAATTGTCTCTGCTTTTTCAGTTGACCTTTCGCGTCTATTTTTAACTGTTTTACAAGTTTCATAAGTGCAAGTTTATCTAAATTACCTTCGAATTTATACTTATCAACCCATTTGGTTTAATATTTAACATCATCGGCATGCTGTAATTGCATATACTTCGCGTCTTCAGTTAGGGGCGTGTCCCGGGAACTTTTTGTGCACTGATTTCCCATTGCTGTCTTAGCTAAGCTGTAAATTGTTACGTAACCCTTTCTATCACGTGGTACCACAAATCTATACCTTTTCACAGTTTATCTAGAATAACTGTCTACCTATTCTGTTTCCCTGATCTATGACAAAAACAGTAACCCCTTTTTCTGTCCCTGATCTGCACATGCAAATCTACCTGACAAAAAACAGTTCTGTACTTAGTCCCTGATCTTAAAACAGAAATAAGGTAATTCCTCCTTACCTGCCCCTCCGTGAGTTGATCCACCGGATCGTTGACTCGTCCTCCAATCCCAGATCAGAAACAGTGGCTGGCCTCTTTCGAACGACAATTCAGTCGGAGGTCTTTCAAAACAGAAGAGCCGATTTGGCCTCTTCTCCATATGGATACATGCCACCGGGCCCAATTCTGACCTAGGCCTAGAGCGAGAGATACGTTTCCGGTCTGAAGGACCAATCTGTCAAAGGAAAAATATACTTTAAAAATGATCAAAACATGGTAGGTTCAGGTTAAGGCACTTTAATCTTGCAGCAAGGAGACAAAAACGTGCTAATACAGAGTTTGTCTAACCAGAAACAGGAAATACATTCATTTTTATAGATTCTCAAATTAATCTTGTCCTACCATGCTGACGTAACAGATTACCACCTTTTCATCATCATCTGCTGACCATCTTTCCCATGAATTTCTGCTGATTTAAACAATTTTTATGTGAAACTTCCTGAGGAAAACAACATGGCCTTGGTTACTTTCAGTTAGATACTTCTTATGTTACATTCAAGATACTATGGCTAAATCAAGCACAATGCTAGCAGTTCATTTCTCTAATAATCCTTTGTCTGCTTTATCTCTAAATTACTGCAGCTGCAGAGGTTCCCATCCTCTGGACAAGGCTGTTTGTCTAGAATCATTACATTTATAATATAAGGCATTGTTCATTCATTTACTTCTGACCTAGCAGATTAAACACCTGCTTCTCAAGTACATTTCCACAAGGCATAAACAAGAATATTGCTGTGCGCTAGCAGTTACTAGGTCAGAGGGCAACTTGCAAGTTTCAGAAAGCATACTGCAGTTTTCAAAAAGCATCTTTTTCAGTCTCATATGAAACTCAATTTATATAAAACACAGTGCATGAAAAATAGAATGAAAAGCGTATTAGAATACTTGATTATTAATTTGGCATTAAGCATACACACATTAATACATATTTTTCTAACACACATCCTCAAGGCCACTCAACACAGTGGTTAGGATTGACTCTCCCCAATCTTGTTTGGAAGTCCTGAGAAGCCTGCAATGCTAGAAGGACTGCTCTCATCTTCAACACATTGATGTGAAGAATAGACTCTGAAGGGGATCAGGTACTTTGGGCAATCTTCCCCTCAAAATGACCTCCACCCCAGGAGGGGAAATGTCTGCAATAACTGTGGCCTTGGGCTGAAGAAAAACAAAAGAATGACCCACTGGAACCTGATCTGACTTCAGCCACCAAGAAATGTGTTGACACTTTATGCTGTTGAGCTGAACTGAGAAGTTCATTGCATGAGAGAGCAACTGACCACTGACCCAATAAGGTCCACTGAAGAACCCTCATGAAAAACCTCTCCAAAAGAGCAAGACAGACAGCAGAGGCTGTCAGACTGCAAAGTCATAAAACTAGACAAGCTGGAGAAAATAGAACCCGAATGACTTGATGCTGTAATGATAAAAGTCTGGTGGTGTCCAGATGGCATCCAATGAATTCCAGGGCAGAATGGACTTTTTTGAAATTCGCGGTGATGCTCAAGGATAGGCACAATTTGAGCAGATAGTCCCTTGCTTGAATTAGAGACACCCTTGAGGTTTCTGTAAGGAGCCAGTAGAAAAGTACGGGAAGACAAGGAATCTCTGCAGCCTGAGTCAAGCTGCTAACACTACCATATACTTTGTGGACACCTGGGGGGCAGTGGTGAGGCCAAATAGCAGCACTTAAAACTGGTAATGACTGGCTCCCAGCCAGAAGCACAGGAACCTCTTGGAATGCCTCTCTATTTTTATGTGATAGTAGGCATCCCCCAGGTACATCCAATAATCCTTTTTCAGAAGAGAAAGAGGAGGCTTGCACTGCCACTATCCAGAACTTGTTCTGTTTTACATAGGCATTCAGTTTGCTGACGGCCACAATGGGCCTGAAGTCCTTGTTTTTCTTTGGCACTAAAAAGTATGTTGTGTAGACCCTAGATCCTCTTTGGTCGGGTCAGACATCTTAGATGGTTGTTTTGAGATCAGGGTGGAACATCTGGAAGGGATCTCTTATTTGACACTAACTGGAAAGGAATGAAGCAGCTTCCAGAAATCACTCTCAACACCTAGGTGCTGAAGTGATAGTCTCCCAAGCTTCTGAGTGGAAAGCCAAGCACCCCAAACTGCCTACAGAAAACAGCAGTCAGGTAGCCATTCAGGAGTGCTGGAAAGGCTGGTTTAGATAAAGTACCTTGGAAGCCTTGATCTGCAGACTACTGCTGCCCCTGGGGTGGTATTCATTGACATTCCCCTCTCTGCCAGAGGAGTGTCTGGAGGAGGCTGTTGGGATTTACAACATAAGAGTCATTTCCCTCTCTCTGGTTCATAGAAAAGGTATTCTGCAGGGCAGAAAAATAAACTCCCATGGCAGATAACGTCTTCCCTTCTTTCTCACTTCTAGCCATGTGTCTTCAGCTTTGGACTTAAACAAGGTAGATGCATCAAACTAGGCACTGAGAGAAGATGATGCAAAACAGCCTACAAAGTTACACAGACACATCAAGGCATGATGGTGCATGGTAATGTCACTGCATTCTGCACATGCATACCATCTGTTGCATTTGAAATAATCCTCATGGATACATTAGATATGGATAATATTATAGACAACTGAGCATCTAAAGTCTTGTGATCCTTGAGAGAGGGTTACAATGCCACTGACTTAGACATCTAAGTAATAGGGTCTCTCTGGAATTTAGTCAGGTAAGCCAAGCAGGCAAGAGCACAGAGGGCAAACATTACTGAAGCATATGCCTGTGAATTTCTATCTGGGGAGTGAACCTCTGCACTTCCATCAGAGATTTCCTTTTTTGTGTCTGCAGTGACCCAAATAACATCTACCACAGGACCTTTTCTCGAAAGCAATCTATCCTTTGGAGAAACCAACACATTGCCTGTCTTCTGGGGGACAAGCTCCACCATGTTGGTTTCTCTCCAAGCCCTCTGGGACACCAAGTCAAAGAGGGCTTCTACATAGGGTACCTGGATGTGAATGGGCCTGAGCCAAAGGCCTCAAGAAAGACTGTGTCCTCTAGGGAAGGGGCTTCACTGGTCCATCCCCTTCATTGTCTCATCAGTTTTAAAAAGTGAACAAAACAGACATATTCACTTTTAGGACCCTGCTCCTTCATCAAGGTCAGAATCCTAGGTGAGAGGCTCCTTAGGGGAATCAAAGTTCTTCCTCTTGCACTTGCTTTTTACATGAGCCACTTGGGGGACATGGAAGCAGAAGGAACCCTAGGGGCTGCTCAAGACCTAGAGATATGGCCTGTCCTGAGTGCAACATATGTATACCCGAGACCCTAGATGGACAGGAGGATTAGGATAGCTCTGACGTAGGAACAGAAACCACAAAGTCTGAATGAGACAGAATCCTTTCCATAATATCAAATGCCAATCCTCTGCAATCCAAAGATCTAGGAGAGGCTCCAGCTTCCATCAACAACCCATCAGGTCAGATGTTAAGACCAGGGATGAACTATCCAAAGCCAATGTGCCCAGTGGAAGTGATAGCTCCAAAAGCCAGAGTGTCAAACTGGCCATAGGCCCTTGGCTGTGACATCATGAATCTGAGAAGTACTCAGATCCAAAGAAACCAGAGTTAAGAACATACAGAAAGAAACCAGAACAGGGTGCAGCCAGCTGTCAGCCATGATAAAGGGGTAGGACAGGGCAGTGTTGCAATCATGGGCACCACTATGGAAAGATAAGCTGGAGGAGGAACAAGTGTTGGAACCAAAAGGAGGGAATCCTCTACCTGCAGAACTGAGGATGAGGAATGATCCTCAAGTCCATCTGGACCTTAAAGAAGGTACACATGAATTGCTCCAAACCCAATTCTCTGATGCTCCTGGAGGACGTTGGAGACCTAGTTGAAGTTGTATATGACAGTTTGATGGGTCAAGACAAAGGCATGGTAGTCTCCTGGATCTGAAAAGGAGATGGCTGGACCTGACCAAGGGGTGTGGTAGGGAGATGGCTCTGGGAAAAACTCCAGTCTAGCAGTAATCTGAATGAAGGGGGAGTGGAGCCAATCCACTGTGGGAGCTGCAGACAAAAAAGGACTTAAAATACTTAACGTTGATGATTATGATGACTCCTAAACCGCGGCCTTCAGAGAAAGAGACATATGCTGAGGGGTTACCAATGCGGAGTCCAAGTTTGGAGCAAGAAGGCCCAAAGGTCTTGAGACCGTAGGATAAAGCTGAACCTCTAGAGAATAAAAGGAGCATTTTCTGGCCTCTTTCTCAATATGTTTTGCCTTTTCTTTCTCTCTTCCAAACTTCTCTTTCTCCTTATGACCCCTCTGTCTTTCTCTTTTTGTCATCAGTTTTCGTGGATAGAGAAGGAGACATAGGCACCCAAGTAATACTCTGGCATCAAAAACATCACAGGCCTGACACTCCATGTCCAGGTGGGAGATACCCAGACAGTGAACACATTTCTCGTGTGAATCTTGGGCGGGAGGGCTTGTGCCCATACCTCACACATTTTTCAGACCCAAAGCCATATCCATTGTATGAGCTGAAAACAATCACAAAGCACACATACTATGCAGGCAACAACAAAGAAACCACTAGGAAAACAGCCACTATAATAAGCTAGGCAAAAGTCTTACACTCAGACACACTTTAAATCTTGAACCATAGATCAAAAGGGCAGAATGAAAGAAAGAGTATATATATATATATATATATATATATATATATATATATATATATATATATCAAAAAACAGGTTAGTTGCCCAGAATTATCAAAACAGCTCCAAATATCCCTTGCGACAGTCGACAATGAGCACAATTCTTTCAAATGATCACTGGAACGCGTACTTCAACGTTAAAACATTTAATGATAGAAAAAACACAAGAACATAAGCGCTTTCACGGAATCAACCGCTTCATCAGATTTACCATTACAAATGAAATTCTCTTCCCATATATACCACAAAATTCAAAAGTCAACGATCATCTAATTAGTTAATTAGTGCAGTTGAATTAAAGTGCTAGTGCTTTAAAAATAACAGCAAAATATACATCACACTCTAACTTATGCACATTCACATTAAACATAAATACTACAGTTTAAAAACATTCAAATTAAAACACCAATACTTCTTGAATTAATCAAAACAGTTAAGTTAAAATACTGGCGCTTTCATAACAATACTGGCGCTTTCATAAAGATAACAGCACAATAAACATCTCATTCTAATTTGTGCTGTCACCATACTGAACTAAACCTATATATTTTACAGCTAAAATTCAATGCAGAATACATCTAAAATGCTAACATTTCTAACAAACAACATCATGTAAAGCATTACACATTATTTAGTACATCAAACCAAAACATATACATATAACCAAAAAATCTAAACCATAAGCATAGAATTTAAATAAAACATAGCCTTATGGAATCTATGTCAAAGGTATATAAATTTACTATCTAAGTTTCCGGGCTTTTAGGATGGGTTTAATCGAAACACTGTCATTTAGGCCATGGCCCCTATGCGCACCCAGTCGAAAAATCCATTTCAACTCGGCACATTCAGTGTCATTAGTAATATTTCCCATTCTAATATTAACATACTGTACATGTAAAATCTGAAAAACAAATTGATGAGAGGGTCCTTCTTTCAATACATGTTTTGCTATTGCATTATATTCTTCATTTCTATTAATGCAATATATGTGGTCCCTAATACGTTCCCTAAGGGTACGATTAGTTTTCCCAACGTAAAAATGAAAACAAATTACACAATGGGCCACATATACCAAGTTCTTCGTGCCACAGTCACCATTAGTTTTCAATTCCCACAAACACCCTGTATCAGGGTGTCTAAAATACCTTGATTCATCAATATGGGCGCATTGACTACATTTCCCACATTTCTTAGTATTATAAAACATGCCTGACCCTCTAACCTCATGATTAATATTTAATCTACTGCGGTAACAAAGATTTTGTTTAAGGTTTTTTATATTCCGAAAAGCATACATGGGATGGTCTCCTACTATCCCTCGCGTTTTTCATCAATCAATAGAATGTGCCAGTTCTTTTCTATTGCATCCTGAATTCTATTTACATTATTACCAAAAGGTAAAACCAAATTCAATTCTTCCTTTCTTACATTCTCTTTCTTTTGTCTATCAAATCTACCACTAGAAAAATAGGGCCTGGCCTTCACATCCCTATTAGCTGTTACTTCTTTACAAATTGAAACAATGTCATTCTCATCATAACCCCTCTGCATGAAATCCCTTTTAAGATTATCAAATTCTTGCATTAACCTGTTCTCATCACAGCAAAGGCGTGCAAGCCTTAATGCTTGCCCTTTTATAATGTTATTAAATAACCTAGTATTATGCATGCTGGTACGATGCAGGTAAGTTGGACAATAACAAGGTTTCCTATATAACTCTGTTGTAAAACCTTTCCCTTTCTTTCTCACTGTGACATCTAAATAATTAATAGTAACCGCAGAAAATTCCATTGTAAATTTCAAAAACTCACTGCTACTGTTAATATATTCATGATAGTCTAAAAGCTCCTGTACAGTGCCTTTCCAAATCAGAATCAGGTCATCGACAAAACATCGATGGAACACTATTTTCGGATGTCCTATAATGTTTTGCTTTTCCCAGGCAACCATAATCAAGTTGGCATAAGCATTAGCACAACTGGTGCCCATTGCTATGCCTTTCCTTTGTTTATACAAATTATCATTGAAAAGAAAAATGTTATTTTCCAGCACTAATTCTATTAAAAAGCATAAAAAATCAGTTTTAACATTGTCCATGCCTGCATCAATTAATAAGAGGTCATTCAACATAGGAATTCCTACTTCATTGGGTATGCTTGTGAAAAGTGCTTCAACATCCATGGTAACCATTAAAAGATCTGTTGCATCCTCACATCCTGACATAAATTCATACAGCCCTTTCAGGAAATGTTCAGTATCTATCAATACTTGTGGATAACATGCAAGTACTTTTTTCAACTCCTGATCCAAGTATATGGACATAGCCTCTGTTACCCAACCTGCCCCGGCTACAATAGGTCTAAACTTGGGTAGGGTGGGATGTTTGTGTATTTTAGGTAGGCCATGGAGTTGCGGAATCACAGGAAAATCAACTGTAAAATATTCAAACAATTCATCTGTTAACACATTCATATTATTACATTCAACCAATGCTCTTCTAATATTATCTACAATTATATTCACATTACTCATATCAATATTTTCATATGCATCAGTGTTAAGCATGTCCATCATTGTATCAAAATAATATGAACTGTCCATAATGACTGTTGGCCCACCTTTATCAGAAGGCCTTATAACAATATTGACATTGTTCTTAAGTTCGTTTAAGGCCTTTAGTTCTTCTTTGGTAATATTATATTCTCCATTACCTACACCAAATGCAACATCGTTATAGACCTCATTCTCAAAAGCTTTGAGAAATGTCTCTACATGTGCAGGCAACTGCGGTATATATGAGCTTTTTTTCTTTAGACCTGCTTTAACATTGGTATGGGAACCTAAGGACATTTTCAGGGCAACATTCCTTGTAAATGTACGTATGGCAATGATAGCTTCACTAATATCAACACTTAGTTGGTATAAACCCCAACCCTTTATTAAGAAGTTGGAACTCAGTTTCAGTCAGTATATGACTGGAAATATTCCAGACTATACCTTTTGTGTCCACATCTTTTTTAGTGTACGCACCTGTTGTTGCTGCGGTACTTCCTTCCGTTTGTGGCCTCTCTGTATATCCAAGTCTATTGGTTTGTTCCTGCCTACTTTTATCGGAAAAAACGGAAACTCTTGTCCATTTGTTCCTTCAGCCAAGATTTTCCTCCTGACATCATTACCAATTCGAGCAGTTACGCCTTCACTTGAAAACGCCTCTACCGGTGCATCCATAGGTGTTGAATAGACTGATCCATTTGCCTGCGGTGTATTCAAGGCATTAGACATAGTTGCAGCTTCCGTCGTCGGCTCTATGGTAGTGCAACTAGCATTCCCTTGCTTCACGTGATCAAGATTGTTTGAACTACGCCTTTCTTTATTTAAAGTAGCAGGTGCAAACTTGTTGCCAGTTCCATAATCCTGCTGATTCATGGAGTTCCGTTGTGTCCGATTTACAATTCCAGTATTCTCATGTTCTTTTGGCCATAGGAACACATTTTGTTTGCTGAAATCATCCAAATCTCTATTCAGTTTTCTTTTTTTATATTCTAGCAACTTATTTTCATACCTTTGTATTTTCTCAATCAGATCTTGTAGAAAGACTTCAGTAGGACCATCTCCATAGATCCCAAACAGGTCATACTGTTGTTGCATAATGTCATTCTTTAAGTCAGTTTCAATAGGTTGAAAAAAGTTTATTAGAAGCTTCATATACTCACGACTAGTATTTAGATTGATTTGCTGCCATTTAGACAACAGCTCTGAATACACCGTTCCATACGACGGCATATTTAGTACTCGCAGTCCTCTGGGTACAATGTTCAGGTTCAAGCAAGCCTCCAGGTGGAAACGCTGGCATTGGAGGCGCTTGAACCTATACACATCATTTTCTAAGTTCTTTTTCAGGGTTCGAACTTCATGTTCATTGCCTTTATCCATAGGAGCACTAGTTACAGACTCCCCAATATCAGCATTCAGCAACGGATTCATCATATCCGTTAACAAACCTCTCAATCTCATGTTACCATTGTAACCACTTTCTCTCTCCGTTGTTGGTGCTGCCGCTCCCTCCATGCCCACGATACAAGTATCAAAAAACAGGTTAGTTGCCCAGAATTATCAAAACAGCTCCAAATATCCCTTGCGACAGTCGACAATGAGCACAATTCTTTCAAATGATCACTGGAACGCGTACTTCAACGTTAAAACATTTAATGATAGAAAAAACACAAGAACATAAGCGCTTTCACGGAATCAACCGCTTCATCAGATGTACCATTACAAATGAAATTCTCTTCCCATATATACCACAAAATTCAAAAGTCAACGATCATCTAATTAGTTAATTATATATATATGTGTGTGTGTGTGTGTGTGTGTGTGTGTGTGTGTGTGTGTGTGTGTGTACGATTTTAAGTGTGTCTGTTTAGAGTATATGCATATATATATCTGTGTGTGGCCTCTGCTAATGGACAGGAGGATGGGTAAAGCAGGCCCATGATCTATAGTATGGTTCTGCTGTTCCTATCCTTTCCTTCTTTCCTTTGTGCATGCATGTAGGTTTGTTGAAAACAGCTAAGCAGCAATATAGAACAGTCCTCATCTACTAGATCACTGAAAGTATTATCCTCTGCCACACAATCAACATTTTATGAGAAGAATGGCAACTGGATTTGGAGAACGGTCTGCTGATATAAAACCTGTAAGTGATAGACCATATGACTAATAGAACTGCATGTACCACAGTAAAGGACACTGTTCTGTATTACCAGTGTTTTAGCTATGCACTGAATGCCTGTCTGGCCATTGCAGTGAGACTAATGGGGGGAGACTTATGACTCCATCTATCTCCATGCCGGTTCCTTCTTTTGTAACACCACCTATATATAAGTGTGTGTGTGTGTGTGTGTGTGTGTGTGTGTGTGTGTGTGTGTGTGTGTGTGTGTGTGTGTGTGTGTAACATGCTCCTACGGCTGGTGGTTAGAGTTACTTGAGCTCATACCCTGTGCCTTAGGTACAGGAACCTGCATTCTCTACTCACACCGCCACTTGTAATCCAGGGAGTTTAGTCTGTTCCTCTTAAAATTTGTGGTTTTCTGGCAAATCAGTGAGAATGGAATTCACTAAATAATGATAGCCCTTTAACTTTCAGTCTTCCTATCTTTTTTGGAAACATATGGTAACACAAAGCACTGTTTTTAGCAACGTTCTAAGATTATAACAACAATATTTAAAATGTGTCCCTGGTTTTGGGCCTTTGCCCCCCCCCCCAAATAAATTATGGCTTTTTCTAGATTTTTTCTGCTGTGAAATTGAGAGATTTAATTCTGTCAAGTGGATGGTGCAGTGGTAGTTTTGTCACCTCACAGCAAGAGGTTTTTGGTTTGATTCTTGGCTGGGGTGCCTTCTGTGTGGAGTCTATATGTCCTTGCTGTGTTTGTGTGGGTTTCCTCTGGGGGCTCTGATTTCCTCCCATGTTACAAAGACATGCGTCTGGAACATTTCTCCCTGGGCCACTGCTGAAAATTGGCGTTGTTCCAAGTTGGACTTTCCTGGTAAACAAATGTTAAATAAATAAAAAAAAAAATCAGGGGAATGAAGTTTATTGCTGCTTATTCAGAGTCTGTTTGCATTGTTAGTAGCACAACAGGTAGTAGCCTTAGTTTTGATGCAGAAGGATGTGGGTTCTACTTCCACAGTATGCAGATAGATCGCTGATACTGTACTGTGTTGTACTTTAAAGGGAGTGGATGCTGCAGTCCTGTGAATGTCCTCCTTTGGAGGAATTACCTAGTAACTATGAACCTGTTATCAGTTTGCCATCCATTCCCTATTGCAATATTACTAGCTTATCATTTTTTAATGTAACATAGGCAATTTATTCTTCAAGGGCAACAGCCACTTTATTTGTACATGAAACAATGAAATATAAAGTTGTTTCCTAGCAGCAGTCTCTATATTAGTTAGATATCCCTTTAATGTGGAACTATTTAGATGACTTACTTCTGCACAGATTTTGCATATTTAATGATATTGGTGGATTGTAATGACAGAAGTTTGAGTGGCCTTTTATGGTTGAAATTTTCTGAAATGGGTAGTTTTATCATTGGTTCATACATTTTGTTTCATTGCTTTCTAGAAGACTGTTCAAAACTACAAATTTAAAACACAATCTAACAACTGGTTCTGTATTATGCAAGGAATATAAATTTAATACAATCAGGAAGGTGAATCAAAGAATGTATACATGTATGCATGACCCTAAAAATGTGCTTGAAAACAACCCAGAGGAAAGTGTGAAGGGCTCAATATCCTGGACAAATTTTAAGCTTTACTCTTGTTAACAAAGCAATGGATGAAGGCAAAACAGTTCACACCACATTACCTTGACCTGGCCAAGCCTTTTGACACAATCTCCTACTCAGGTATAGTACAAAAGATGAGTAATGTAGGATGAGCAAACACTTGCTTCACTAGCTGGATTGCCAACACAGGATGCAGGAGATCAAAACAGGGGAAGAAACCAGTCACCAATGGAGTCTCCCCCGGGTTCAGTGCTGAGACTTTTTCTGCTTGGCATATACATTTCAAAAGTAACAGGAAATACCAAAGGGCTTTGGCTGTCTAAGTATGAGATGACTGCAAGCTAGGAGCAGTTACTGAATCCCCAAATGACTTAACCATCATGCAGGAAGGTTTGTCCCAAACAATAACTGGTGTCAAAATCATGACAATGCCCTCTGAGAACTGACAAAATGGTTTGACATTTGGGAACTTGTTTGCACAGTGACTTAACGTTTGACCAACGTGTGCCCAAAGTCATAAGAAAGCCTTTCTATATTGCACAGCTTAGAAACAAATTGATTGTGACTAGATCTAGAGATGTTGTTCTCCCCCTTCACAAAGCTCTCATTAGGTCAATCATTTTGTATAATGCCCACTTTGGCATGCATCTGTCCAGCCTCATTCAACAACTGTAATACCTTAAGAGATACCTTACTTAAAAGGATACAAGTCATAAACAATAGGTCTTGCATGGACCACCTCAAAGATTTATTACTATATTCAGTATCCTACAGAGTGCTTCGAGGTGACATGTCTAGCATACAAGCATCTTCCCACCTAATACAGATGGATTTACTAAACATCAGCAAGTCAAATAGCATCAGAAATACTGAGTCCAGGTATCTACACTGAATGTTGTGGAGAGCTGGATATATACCACAGAGGCTACCACTGTTCCAGAACAGACTATCCATAAAAGTAAAACAAAGCTCATCCGTCCATATTCTAATGCAACTTGGATCTAAGAATGGGTAATAGAAAATGTAGCCTATCATTATCTGATGAAGTTTTTAATAAAAGGATGAAAGCACTAATGCAACATCATCTCTTGATTTGTTGTTTATTTTGTTGACTATATTAATTTGTGACTTTTTGGATGGTTGCCTTTCCCTGGTTCGTTCTTTTTTGTTTGGCTTTGTTGGTAACTTTCATCTTTTTGGTTAAGAGAAAATGTACTCCAGGATTGCCCCTCATGCCACTAATGGATAGAGGCAGTTCCTAAATGCTGCATCCATTATATTGGTCCCCTCAAATTATCTATGGAATGCTCACAGTTATTCTCACTAGGGCTAATATACAATTATCAGCCATGGGATAGGTAAGACCAATCAAAAAATGTTAATTCAAGAATCAAGCACCAAAAGGGAATTGGCTAAGCTTAAAAAGTCCTCCAAGTGAACCTATGTTGTGGTAGTAAATAGTTATAAAAAATTGCTCTTTTTAGATCACTAAGTGCCCCTCTCACCCCCCCCCCCCCTAGTTTTTAACAGCTTCTATGGCAAACACCACTCTGTAGGGACTTTTCTTTGGCCTCTTTTTATACAACTTTAATTGCTTCATTAAATAAATCCAGCCTGTCTAATACTGCAGAGTTTCTCTCTGCTATTAAAGAAGCACGATCACTATGATAAAACAAATCCTAATAAAATAGCAGTCTTCTATTCACAACAAATTTACTATAACAGTTTTATGTACACTAGTTACATCCACATTTACAAACTTCTGTGTCACTTGAACCTCACCATTTGGCAAGATCCACCATGCTGTGTTTCATTATGAAATATTATACCAATTTGTGTAAGCATTTAAGCAAATTAGGTCAGGCAGCATACATGCTTATGATTTGCCATAATGTGCCACAGCACATCAGTTGCATAAGGCACAACCTCCTGCCTTTGCTCACCTCTAACAGCTTGGGCTCACAAACTCATGTTGAAGCCTGCTCATGTACTTGGCATCATGGTACTTTGAGAATAACCTCAGAACAGAAATCACACTTTTGGTATGATTCAAAGGCCATCCCCTTATTCCTCATGAAAGCACACTATTTTCCAAGACAGTTCAGGGGTATAGTACCTTTTGCTAATGTCTGCCAGTGAGTTTGTGAGCCATGCATGAAGGAAAAAAAATGTTTTCTCTCCTTAACAGCCATTTCAGTGAATGCCTACAGGGTCCTTATTTTGGTGCATTTCAAAAAGCAGATGCCTGTTGTGACTCAGCTGAGGAGCCGCCTTCAGTTACAGGTATCACCAGGATGGGAGAACATTGCAGGCATCATTTTGATGAAGTGTAGTGCAGGAAACCTGATGAGCTTCATGTATGGGAAGTGGAGGTTAAGCTGGAATGCCCCAAATGATAGAAGTATTTTAACTTATGTCTATATTTTTATGTATTCTCTTTTATAATTTTGTAGGTTTTGGACTCTTATTGCTATTGACAAATTCATACATGGAATTAAGTCAGCTACTGTGTGGGTTATCCCAGCTATGTAACAATAGAGATGGTTGTGAAGTTGGCGGCACTGCACATGATATACCTAACTCCATTTTATACAGGTTTCTGAAAGGCTCTGTTTAGGGGTAGGGGTCATTTTCCACCATATCATGGTGACTGCATACTACGTGGCATGTCCTCATGTATAACTGTGCCATAAATACTTTATATATCTTGATGTATATGCGGGGGGACACACACTTCACAGATGTCTGTCACACAGCTTATGGGAAATATGAAATGGATTACATCCATTGTTCTAGCATTTCACTCCAAAGGTATCATGGTTCTAGCATTTCACCTTAAAATTATCATGTTTCTGTGCCTTTTCTTTTACAGTGTGACTAGAACATGAATCCCATTTCACTTTCTTCAGAAAGGATACAAAAGCATACCTATAGTCATGGACAGTTTCCCATCAGTGAGGTTAAAATGTCTGTTAAATTTTTCAGTCCAATATAGGGATAATTCCAGTTGTATCTACCTTACCTTCACCTTGTCTGCACTAGGTGGCAGAAGAAGCTTATGGCTAGCTATGATAAGTTCCCTTCAGCTGAAATGTTTTCTGAATTATTCAATCCAGTATCGGGACAGACTCACTTATGACTATCCTGTCCATGTTATCCTCTCCAGGAGTCAGGAGAAACTTATGGATTGCTATGTTTAGTTCACTTCAGAAGGGCTATAATGTCTGATAATTGTTCAATACAATATCTAGACAAATTCACTTATAACTACCTTCCTATTTTGTCTGTTCACTGCAAGTCCAGATGACAGATTTGTTCCATAGGCACCTCTGCCATGCTTTGCCCATGCTGAGGTTATGGTTAAGGTGCAAAAGTGAGACGACACTGAGAGCACCTTGCCAGAGATGGGTTCTTGCTCCTAATTGGCAAGCAGTGCACCTGCATCATGTGAGGTAGACCAGCCAAAGCTGGAGCAATTGAAGCAGACTGTGGTAAAGCAAGCAACAGATAGATATAAGGCTCCTATGGACAGCTTCTAAATAGCAGATTTGCTTAATCAGCTGGCCTCTACCATTGGGACATCATGGCGAAATGTGGTCGATGCTACTGGACACCCTGATCTATTTCATGGGGATGGATCTCTGTAATGTCATTCTGGGCTGGAAATGGGATGAAATGGCATCTGCACATACAGCAACCTATCCCTAGCTACATCTGGTCCTTTCTTCTTGTGCCCTACCCCATACCCTTCCCATCAGCATTTGTCTTTTCTTTGTATGCGTCTCTCTCTCCAATATCTTCTTGTCTTGGTATGTACACATCAACCCCGTTTGTCTGAGTTATGTGTTTTCTGTATATCTCTTCTACCCCAAAGAAACATCTATTCCCCTTTTCAATCCTGCTTTCCATTTCACTCTTCCCACTTCTCCCTTTCTCACTAAAAATGTGGGCTCTTCTCAAAAAAAAAAAAAAGAAAAAAAAAAGAAAAGAAAACTTCCTTCCTCCTCACCTTGCACACTCCTTTATGTTGTCCTTATGTGTAATCCCTCTGCTTGTACTTCCCCATTGCCTATTGTCCTATAATCCCCATTCATTCCATTTTATGGTTACAGTTTCCAGAAAGTGTCCATGTATATGAACATCACAGTATGCAGGGGCATATAAAATATGGCTGCTTAATGCATATGACAGCTTGTGCTGTCCTGCTGAAAGATGTGATAACATGAACATCTCACTGCTAGAAGCACTGCTTTATATTGAGATGTATCAGTCCGAGTTCCCCTTTTCTGTTTTCATGAGATTACACTATGTAGAACACAGCCACACAGTGGATTTTCTCTTGTGCTTTTATGCATGGATTTAACGACAAAGCTTGGACTGCTTGTACAGCTTCATTACATACTAAAGCTCAATTGGGTACTTGCTACTAGGCTCATTTATGTACCCTAAAGCACGGTTACCTGCCCATAAACTCTACATGTTTTCTTTGGACATTCACTACCCTTCTGTATCACTACACATTGCCACTTGCCACCTAGCTTTGCAAAACGTAGAGACGTGCAGTGCATTCCCATGAATATCAAATCATAAGTATTTATTTATTTATTTGACATTTGTTAGCCGGGTTAGTCCATCTGACCCAGACGCCCATTTTCAGTGGAGACCCAAGGAGAAAAAGCTCCAGAAATTTTACAGATACAAAGAAAATTTTGACAAATTTAACAATTAATCAAACACCATACACAGTAAAAATTCTGACATAGTTAACAGTTAATCAAACACAGCATAAAAGAGTATTAGTACAATCAAGAGATAATTACATGTACAGAAATATGAGAAATAAAATAAAATAAAGAGCATAATATGGTAATTGTAATGTCAGCAATGACTGGTGAATAATAGTGAAACATACCCTATACCTCTATTTTGTGTAATCTCCTAACTAAAAGCAGTTTATAGGCTTGGGGGGGGGGGGGTGAACAAGGTGTAGAAGGTTTGGTAGGGTCCTGACAGGGCAAGATTTTATGTTAAGTAAATGTAGTCTAAGCTCTTTTTTGAAGTGCTTAGGGTGGGCAATGGTTCTTATATGTGAGGGGAGTTTATTCCAGGCTTGGGCTACACTGCATTTGTAAAGTTGTCAAGGAGTTGTTGATTCAATGTTCGGAGAGTGGGGTTTGGGGTATAATAGGATACCAGGGAGGAGAGAGAGAGGCAGGAAGTAGGTTTATTTAGAACAATGTGTATGATTTGAAATTGAGTCATTTGGAGTTGTTGGGGGAATTCTAGCCATTTCAGTGAGTTGAGTGCAAGGCAGTGGTGTGAGTTGTGTGGTGAGTTAGTGGTAAATCTGGCTACTTTGTGGTAAGTCTGTTGGAGTTTAGCTAAATATGTGGAGTGAATGGAGGTGAGAATAGGGGCTGCATAGAGAAGGGAGGGAAGGAGGACAGACTGAGCTAATGAGAGTCTAGTGTCTGAGTTAAGAAATTTCTTATTTCGGTATAGTAGTCCTAGCTTTTGGTGTTTTTTTTTAAATATTTTGCTGAATATGCAGATTGAATTTAAGCTCATCGCCAATAATTGTGCCTAGGAGCTTTGTGTGGGCTTCGGCTTGGATGGTGGTCTTGTCAAGGGATGTAATGACAAAGGAAGATTTATGGTGAGAGAGAGGTTGAGGAAGGAACAGTAATAGTTTGGTTTTCTTTGGATTTAGGATGAGCTGATTTTTGGTGAGCCATGTTTCTATGGACAGGAAGGATTCTTGGGTGTGTGCGGAGGTCAGATATGTTGTCAGAGATGAGCACAGAATTGTTGGCATACTGAATGAGGGAGGATTGTTTACAGGATGTACGAAGGTCATTTATGAAGATATTGGATAGGAGGGGCCTAGGATGGATCCTTGGGGGACACCACATTTTATGGGTAAAAAGGAGGAACAGGAATTGACCCATCTGACAGAGTGCTGCCTGTTAGAAAGGTAGCTGGTAAACCAATTGAGAGAAGTAGCAGAGAAATTTAGATCACTGAGTTTAGAGAGGAGCAGGGAGTGGGAAAAAGTGTCAAAAGCCTTGGAGAGGTCGAGGAAAAGAGTGGATACAAGTTTGTTGTTGTCTCTGGCCTTAGCTACTCTGCAATGGTAATAGCCAACAGTGCAGTAGAAGTACTGTGGTTTGGTTTGAAGCCATGCTGGGTGTGAGTAAGTAGGTTTTCCTAAAGGAGAAAGTTAAGTAGTTGAGTATGAATGCACTTTTCAAATATTTTTGATAGTGGGGAAAGTATGGCCATGGGTCTGTAGTTTGATGGTCAGTGGAACTGCCGACTTTATGCAGTGGGATGGTGTAAAAGGCTTTCCAAATGTCAGGGATGGTGGCTTCTTCAATGGATCTGTTTATGAGTAGGGATACAGGGTAGGCTATGGATTCAGTGGCAAGTCTGAGAAAGACAGGTGGTAGGTGATCTGCAGATGGAGAACAGGGTTTAAGCTTTAGCAGGCGTAATTTAATATAGGCAGTGGAGATGGGTGTCAGGCAGAAGGGAGTATTGTTTGCTGGAGTAGGGGAGGTTAGAGAGGGGTTGGAGTTTTGATTTTTTGTGTGTAAGTTTTTGGATGGTATCAATGAAGTAATTGTTAAGGAGGGTGGGAGTTTCCTGAGGGGTATTATTTGGGAATGGGGAGGGAGGTAGAAAGATTGCCAAGGTGGAGGATCTTGTTTAGGGTGGCCCAGAAGTTTTGTGGGTTAGAAATTTGGTCAAATTGGGGTGAGCTGTAGAAAGATTTTTTTCTTGTCTTTATTGACTAGTTTTTTGGTGAGGTTGCATAGCTCTTTATAGTTCTGGAGAAGGGAAGGTGTTTTGTTTTTTGACCAGGCTTTCCATGCACTATCTCTTTTGTACATAACAGCTCGGGGCATAATTGGCTTTAGTTCTGATTTTCCTGGTAGGGGCTAGGGAACTGAGAATATCTAGGAACATTTTATTAAATGTAAGAGCAGCATCATTGAGAGGGAGTTGCCGGAGAAAGGGCCAGTTTATGCTAGCCAGAGTGGAGTTAAATAAGTTGGCATTAAAGTTAGTGAGTTTACGACATTCTTGGTAGGAGTGAGATTTGGCTGATTGGGGAGAGTATCTTTGGACATAGGTGGGCAGATGGTCACTTAGGTTGTCAGGTAGGGTGCATGGGTTGGGGTAGCAGAGTGGAGTGTTTGTGAGGATTCAATCTAGGAAGGGATTAGTAGGTGAGGTTTCGTGCATGCATATGGGGGATGTAATAATTTGGAGGAACCCATGTAAGTTAATACAGAGTTGTGCGGAGTCTGATGCTAGTTTTGACCAGTCAATATTGACATCCCCGAGTATGACTGTTTCAAATTGTATGTTGTGGGACAGCCAGGACAGAATAAGCTCAAGGATGGGTATATTATTTCCTGGAGGAATATATATGGAGGCAATGGTGAATTTTTTATGGAAATTTAAGTGGCAATTGAGAATAAGTAGTTCAGCTGGGTGGAAGTTAGAAATAGGGATGGTTATAGGTGAGAGGTTAAGATTGTTAGAGCAGAGGATAGCAGTGCTGCCTCCTTGTTCTGGGAGTCTGTCGTTATGGTAGATATTATAACCAGGTGGTAATATCTCATTGTTAGTGATGAGGGGTTTTAGCCAGGTCTCTGATAGGGTTAAAATATCAGGGGAGGTATGGGCAATCCAGGCGTGAAGATCTGTGATTTTGCTGACAAGGCTTTGAATGTTTAGGGAGTAGATAGCCAGGTGTTTGGGACAGGAGTTGGTAGGGCTGTTTGGGTGGGGGCGGTGGCAGGATGGGTGGGTGACAGGATGGGAGGCTAGGGGAAGAGTGTATGGGAGTGGTTTTTGGAGAAGTGGTAGATGGGCCAGGGTTGGGGTGAATGTCTCCAGATAGCAGCAAGGTGCTGGTAGATGTGTAGTGAGAAGTTTGCACAGCAAGGAGGGTGTAGAGCTTTAGTTTATGTTTGCTGGTGAGAGAGGTGTACTGATGAATGGTATGTTTATGGAAGCAGATGTTCGAGATGATGTAGAGAGATGGTGAGATTGCAAATGAATATAAGGTAATATATGAGTTATGGGTGCTAGTGATAATAGGATGAGTAAGGTAGTGACAGCGGTTAGTGTGATATTAAGTTGAAAATGTGAGAAGGGTTAGAAGGGGGATGGTTATGTAGAGGTGGTACACTGTAAAGATAGAAGGGTCAGGAGTTAGGAAGGTGTGGTAGGGGGAATGCTGGGAAGTAGAGTTGTTTTATGTGTGGAGTGGGTGTGGTTTGTAGGAGTGTCAGAAGGGAGGGAGTGGATTGTACTTGAGTTTGTAATTAGGGAGTGATTCAATGTCTATGGGAGTGGCTGTGGGGAGGAAGTGCAGTCTGACTGGAATGTAGGACAGGGAAGGGGAGTGTCTGAGGTATAACATTAAGGAAAGTGGGGTGGGTGGGAATACGGGTAGGATAGGGGAGCGAAGTGAGCCCGAGCGTAGCAAGGACGTACAGAGCGGGTCTACACCGAGAAAAAAAGGTGAACGCCAACAGAAACAATCTAATAAGCAGGTAAGAAATCCAGTAAGGAAAAAGGTAGGAAAGTAAAGGGGAAAAAAAAGCTTAGCTAGTCCTGGGAAGAAAAAGTAAGGTGGAGAGGGGCTTGAGCTGAGAGAAGAGTGCAGAGATGGACAGGGAGGCAAGCTGCATGAGGGGAGCTATTGGCAGAGTATGAGGGTAGTGAGCAAGACGGAGCATGGTGGGGGTGACAGAGATAGGAAAAAAAATAAAAATAAAAAAAGCAGTACGGTGATGTGCAAGCAGAAAGACAAGCTATGGTAGCAGTTATTGGCCAGGTACAGCAGTGGTTAGTTGAAGGTAGTCAGAACATACATTTACACAGTGGTACAAGCACCGTAGGAAGGACTGTAGTTCAGGAAGGTTCCAACCAAGAAGTGGGTAGGTGAGGCAGTAGAGTTGGCAGTGTGCACTATTAACCTAGAAAAAAAAGAGTGAGGATATTAAAATACTGTGAACAACTAGTTTTAATGCAGGTGCTATACAGTAATACTGTGAGGTATTGGCTAAGAGAGGCAGTTGTATGTGTGTCTGTGATTGTGTGTGGGGGGGACAGGGGTATTGTGTAGGTAAGGGACTGAGGATGCAAGTGAAGCCTAGCTGTGTGTGAGGGATAGCTATAACATAGAGAGCTAGGTAGGTCAGCAGGTAGTATGGGACTGAGGTAATAGGTGCAGGTAGGGGAGACAGAAACGGGAGGATATGTGCAGGATGGGCTCACAGAGGTAATCAAAGACTTCAATGTATAAAGCTTGCGTTTAACGGAAAGAATAAACTATACCTTCATATTTAAAGGCAGTTATCATAGTGTAGGCAATTAAAAAAAGGCTAGGCATAAACAGAAACTAAATACATAGCATGTGATATACAGTTTGAGATACAGTATTGCAACAGTAATATGATAAGATTCTAGCAGCTAGCAAAAATGAGAACACCTAGGCAGACATCTAGTAGGTTAACTAACTGTGTACTTGTGAAATGAATACAGGGCATACATATCCTTAAGTTGTGGTAAATGTCACTGTAAACTCATATTACAGAAAGGACTGTTTGATCATCTTACCTTTTTTTTCCTTGCGGAGCAAATGCTGTGCTTCTGCAGTGTTCTTTTTACTCTTCAAGACCCTTATCCTGTAAACAGTTATGCTTCTAGAAATTAAGTGGGTGTTTTCTTTTTTTCTTTTATGTATAAGAATAAGTAGACTGGTTTCAGTATACTCCAGATTATACAAAGGTGCACAGTTTTTTTTAGCAATGACCTGTGAGGACATCCCTCCTCATTACTATGAAGTATTACTTCTCCTGATTATCCATCAGGATGGAATAAGCAGGTGTGCCCTCAAACATTAGTATTATTGAGAGATGCTGTGATGGAGGTTGGGGTGTAGACCTGACAGGATACCATCATCATTTACCCAGGTGAGGAGTTATGCCTTCGCTCCTAGACTTCTGGGAGATAAAGTACAATAGGACTGCAGTACAGAGGATACACAAGGGCATGCTGAACAAATAATATCTTGTTTCACAGCTTACTTTATGCAGGACATCCATTCCAGTCTAGATAAATAACAATACTATGATGAAGGAAGTCACAATATTTTTTTCCTATGGCAAACTTCCTGATGACCAAGCCTGGTGCCTAAGGTCATGGTAACCAATATTACTTGTAGCAGTTCTCACCTTTTGTCTCCTCCTTAATCACTTTTCCACTGTCAGCTGCACTGATGTAAATATGTCTCACCTTCCCTCATATGTCTGTTCTTCATCCAAAGCCCTCTCATATACTAGTTTGTTTTGTGAAGGGCATGCCTTTTATACTGAACCTAGTAAATATCTTTGTAAAGGCCACAGAGGATGTGAATAGAGGTCACACTGTGAATGGTACTTATTTTGACTTGGCCAAGGCTTTTGACACTATCCCTATGCTGGTAGTATTATGAAAAAGTTAGAAAAAAAATAATGTAGACTCCTACATTATCCCCTGGATTGCAAACTGGCAATCCAACAGTTCTTAAGTGGTGAGAGTTGTTGATAACCTTACTGAATAAAATAAATTAATTAGCAGGGTACTTCAGGAATCAGCAGTGGACCTTTGGCATTTATTTTGCAGACATCCAAGTCAATATTCCTGACTTTTGGTTGACTAGGTTTGCTGATGACTGCAAGTCAAACACTGTTATTCACTTATCCACAAATAGTAAAATGTTCTAAAAAGGGCTAGAATATGCTCATACCTGGTGTACTGAAAATGGTCTCAAGCTAAATGCAAAAAACTGCAGCATACATAGTAACATTTAGAAAAAAAGCTGTTTCTACCTCATAGGGTATAAGTGTTACTCCTCTTCAATCAGATATGGTCACTAGAGACTTGTGTACTTATGTGGACAGCTCTCTCTCTCTCATTCAATCATGTTTCCACCATTGTCAGGAAATCATTTTATCTGCCAAAGTTAATTTCCAAAGGAATATCTTCAAGATTCAAAGAAGTAATCTTACCACTGTACTCTCTATCAGACCAACCCGTCATTGAATACAATGCTCCCTTTGAAAGATACAAACAAGTGTATTGCTGAACTAGAAAGACCCCACTGACTTTTAACCAAGACAATTAAAGGTCTTAAATCCTTCAATTATCCTAATGAATTAGCACAACTCTGCTTATACTCAGTAGCCTACTGGCTGCTCCAAAGTGACCTATGTATCGCTTTTTGAGCCATGAAAGACTCAATCCTATTTGCCCTCCTATTTCATCTTAAAACCAGTGGCTTTACAAACACTCATAGTAGGGTCCTAAATTTACACCAGTAAAACCAATACCACACAAGTGAAGAACAGGTGCAACGCCAACAAGAAAATGTGAAACTCCAAACACCACCAGCCAGCACTCAAATGTCAACAACAAATCTTTATTTCATATCATTCCATATCAATCCAGGAGCTCCTGGATTGATATGGAATTATATGAAATAAAGATTTGTTGCTGACATTTGAGTTCCTAAATTTACACCAACAAATAAACATTACTTGATAGAGGAATAGGTTCCTAACACAATGTATTCCCAGCCTATGGAATAAGTTACCACTGTAGGTCAAGAAAAATACTTTTTGTCTGCCTTTAAGGATAGTCTTTATGATTGGATGGGTAGAAATAAATTTACACCAGGATTATCATGTATGGCCCTGTTTAATTTGAAAGGAGGGCACTATTAAGCACTCAAAGGGTGGCAAGAACTTTTAAGTGCGTCAGCTTAAAGGTGTATATGGCTAGGCCTCTTATGGTCTAGACATCACTTAACTAGTATTGTTTGTGTGTATGACAACTTGTTGAATAGTGGTACAGTGAAAGTCATAATACAAAATCCTGAAATATGAAAATGCTGAAACTTTACAATGTTGAACTAAAAATTCCCACTAATAGCATATGTATACTATATATATTTATGCATATATATCCACTGTGCCAGTATACAGCCAGTAAACAAACATCATCACATCCCTTTTAGCGAAACTCAGAAACAAGCACCATCATGGGTCCTGTAGATGGGGAGTGATGACAAATTCTACACATGGTGAGGAGTAGGTATTTCGATTTCAGCATTTTAACATTTCAGCATTGCACATTCAGTATCATGACCTTCAGTATATTGCTTTTCAGTAAGTTGACATGGACTGATATTGTTCACATCTTCCTATCTTAAACATCCTTCCACTGAAAACATATACACTAATCTTCTGGTATAAAAGTCTCAAGTTATATAAATTAGGCCTAGACTGAGTACAAAACCAAAGCGCCACTTAGAACATTTCCAGTAGGTGTTAAATTATCATATTATATATAGTTGTTCAAAAGCCCAATATGAATTTATGTATTCATGTTGAGCAAACTATAATCATTATATGTAGCCTACACTAAAGCAGGAAAACAATGTAAGCATTTTTATCATTATCTCAAGCTGTTAGCATCAGATGTATGTGTCTTTGATTTGAACAGGTTTATCACCAGAATTGTTTAGTAAGCATTTTACTGTTGTATGTACTGCTTGCCTCGGTCACTGTTGACAGCGTCCTCACGTGAATCAACATACCCAGATAAAAAATGAAATAGGATAAGAAAAAAAATAACAGTGTCATAATAGCATAATGGGTAACAGGAATCTATTTTACACACCTCTCTTATCAGACACTGGAGGATAAGTTCAGAGCTAGGCTGTTTTCATTCTGAGTTCTCTTCTCACTCAGCCAAGACAACTGATTTCCAGACACTTCTCTAAAAAAGTTACAGAATAACTTGCTCAGGGTTAGATGGTTCCACAGGCTTCACTTCTTAATGCACACTGTTATTTCTAAAACCTTATTCACCATGTATGAATTTCATGTGACTGCAAGGGAGATGACAGGTGGTTATTTGTTGGTTCAGGAAGAAAGGCCAGAGTAAATGTTGTGGAAATGTTGATCATCCACCTTGAAAAGGGGAGATCAGCACTACTGATGCATTTCTGATTACACTGTAGAGAATCAGTGATCAGTGAACTATACTTCTCAAAAAATGAAAAAAAAAAAAAAAACTAAACTCCTTTAAAAATCATGTAGGCTGACATGCAAGGTTAGACCAAACCTCAAACAATAAAATAATGGAATAGCCAGTTTTATCAGCATATTGTCCTTCAATCTGAGGTGGGAACCATCATTAGTAATGGGTTATGACAACATATGCAAGCTGTCACAGTAAATTAAATAAAAACAGTTGGGGGAGTGTGAGAGAAAGCTGCCAAAAAGGAACTTCCTGTTTTTAAATCGGAAATTGCTGGATCTGTGCCACTCCTAAGACTTGCAGTCATGCATGATAAAACGAAAAAAAAAAAAAAAAAATTTCAGTGTGATCAGTGATCTGAATCCTAAAGAAACTTGTTTTATATTAAGACTTGTAAAAGGACTAAGCACCTGTGTCTCTTGGTACTACACCCTTCGAGATCTCAGCTTCCCATCAGGCCCAAAGGCCCTTCCGCTCCTTAATTAGTTTCATGATGTACATGATTAAAAGACAGCAGGCTGAGAGCTGTAGATAAGGAGCCTTGGAGATAGAAACTGGGAAACATTTTAATGTCAATCAGAGCACAAGCCTTCCTCTAACTCTATAGGAATGCATGATTGTGCTGGGGAATATTCTAATAAATTCACGGAACAGAAACTTAGGATATCACTGCAAATAAATGAAAGTCAGTCATCTTTTCATAGATGTAACACGTCTTTCCTAGAAACTCTATGCATGCCATCACTACAAAATAACAGACAAGAGAATTATCAAACATTTTATATTTTACAGGGACAATTATATCATAAAGGTGCATCTCCTCCCAAAAAATTCTGTAGTGTAAAATGTATAAATCAAGAGATTAGGAAGACATGTTTTGAAGATACACGATGGATGGCTTGGGGGAGATACGAGGAAGTATTATTTTACTGAAAAGGTCATGGTTTCAGAACAGGCTTTATACAGATGTCATAAATTCAGAAATGGTAAAGTTTAAGAATGCCTAAGCAGACAAAGAAAGTTTAATGAGAATGGGGACAGTGGGATATGAACTAAACTACTGATTGAAGAGGGTATGCAGGTAATCTTAAGAGTGCAGTACAGAAAATGGGTATACTAAGTTGGACAGGTGGTCCTTATCAGTGATCAAAATGTGTATTCACTTGCATTTTTCTCACACAGGTCTGTGCTAATAGGGAAATATTTCCAGTGAAGTGCATATAAAATATAAAAAAAATATGCTATTGTCTTAACATTTGTCCTGACAAGTTTTGAAGAATACTGAATAATTTTATTTAATCTAGTTTTTGTTCACCAGTTCACAAACTGAAAAATGGAACTGTGTACTTATGTCATACAGCATCTCTTTTGCATTGCTATATAATTCATTATTTATATTTCATAAAGAGGGCTGCAAAGACAAGGCATGCAAACCATTTAATTTAAGTGAAACCCTGGTCATCAAGTTTTTTTCTCTATCAGGACTAGGAGCTTCTATGTAATATTTACAGTCTTACATTAAAGCAATTTCTTTTCATTTTTTCCCAATAGGTAGTTAGTTTCTTTTTCTTGTTCACCTTACATGTATCCCATTGTCTAGCCTCAGGCTCCTTAATTTAACTTGCAATGGCTTCCACTGCTGCAATGGGTCCTGGAGACTTGGCTCCATTACTTTGTCTGGAGTATAGCTGTCTTATGCCTTTCACTATTCTAGTTAGTAAACTATTGCGCACTATGCCAATACTCAAGACTGCCGCACCTAAGCGATATTAATCTGCACCATACCCATAGTATGATAATTAAAACAAAACAAACAAAAAAACCCTGCAAGCTAATTTTGTACAAAGATTTTTTTTTTCTGAGCCTCTTTCTTGCCATACCTACTGATTACTAGCTTCCTTACCACAGGCTGACTAGTCCATTCATTCCCCTGCTCCATGATTCTTCTATTTTATTTGGTTAACCAGGTACGTGAACTGGTCTGAGGACCCTTTTCAGCCATGACTTGAGCCAGTGGAAATATAAACCAGAACAACAGCATGAATGAAAATACAGACATAAAATGATGATGGATAACAGTAATGGGTTATACATGTAAGAACAGCATATTAGGTATAAGGCAACTACAATGTGATGGGATTAAGAAATGGCTGAAGGACAGGTCAAGAGCCCTAGAAATCAAGTGTTGAGTTCCTTAATCACTTCCATGGTAGTTTGAAGTGCGCACTGCAGCACCAGTCCAGAAGCAAGTTCCTTCTTCCACAAATGCACAAAATCAAACTACATGTTATGCCTGCTTTGTACTTACTGTTCCACCAAGCCACTGTCATATGTCAGCAATGTTTTATTATGCCTACCCCCTTAGTTTGTATAGTGTAATTAATGGTGTTTCCAGGAGGATGTCTCAGGTGATGTCTAAAATGGCACACTGTTACCTTCCATGAGAAAAATAAAAGTCAAGTAACAATGATGATACCTACCCCCTTTAATTCTATTGTTTGTTCCATTAGTAAGGGGTGAGTTAGTGCCATCTTAAACCCCATCACCATCTCAAAAATTGCTCAGGAGTGAGGAGTTAAAAGGCCACCACCTACCTTACTATATTAAACACTACATGATTTTTTTCAAATAAATGAGCATGAAGTCTGTAGTATACAATATGCATTCTGAGAGCTTCATGGAGCAGCTCTATGCAAGTTAAGGCAATGGTAGGTATAGTAAAACAGTGCCAAGGTGTCAGTGTTGCACCGAGACCAGGCTGCCACCCTCCCTCAAGGATGAAAGAGCCAGCATCAACCCCTCACATCTTCAGAGTCCTGCTGACTAGTCAGACAGAGAACATATGGATCTTAGTCAAGGCCTATACCTATGACATGGAGCTGGTCATTGTACATTAAATTTTTTGCCACTCAGAAAAGAGAAACATGTTTAAGCAAGCAATAATGCTCAAGAGGGTGTGTGCTATTGTGGAAATAACACCCGCCAGGGGAATTCTTTCCACAACACACACAACCCGGAGGGCATTACTGTACTTAGAGAATGGGCTGTCTGTAAAATTGTTGTCTTTCAAACTTGCTGTAGTGTATGTTAATGGTGGAAGCATTTTATATCCAAAATATAACACTTTAAAAAATATCCAGGCATTTATTTTTTGGTCCCTTACTTCTAAAATGTTTGGTTTGTTGCCAGTCATTGGTGGTTGAAGTTACTAAATAATGAGATACATTTGAGTTTCAGACATTTTTCCTTCAGAAAATGAATGTGAAGACAAATTGTTTTATTTAAGTAAGTTTGCATTTTTATTAGAGCAATAATTAAAATCTGTTCCTATTTTTGAGCCTTTGTTCCCCCTTTATTTCAGGCTTTATCCAAGATTTCTTCAGCTGAAAGGTCCAGAAGTATGCAAACCTCTTTACTGCTGCTGCCAGTGGTCACTCTCTCTCTCTCTCTTACACACAAACACACACCCACCCCTCTGCTTCAGAAAATGCATACTAACACAAATCATTTAAAATGTTTGTATTTTGACCCTTTGTCCCCTGTTTATTTTAGGCTTATCCACATACCTTGAGAGCTGAGGTCGAGAAGTAAGCAAATATTTTAACTGCTGCTGCTGCCAGGGGGTTGCTCGATCATTCCCACTCTTCACTCTCTCTCTCATACACACACACACACACACACACACACACACACACACACACACACACACACACACACACACACACACACAGAGTCTCGTCTGGTTTCATGCACACATTCATTCACACGCAGACAGAAACAAACACACACAAACATTTTTCTGTATTTTTTACACTCGTTAAACAGCAAAAGCGCTGCTTAGTGAGTGTAAAATAGCTTGATCGATCTCTCACACATGAATACACTGACACACACACACACACGCACGTTTTCTTAATTTTTTTTATTTTACACCCGCTTAACAGTAAAAGCCTGCTTAGCAAGCATAAAAATAATGTCAGACAGTCTTTTTCAGTCCGAGCACCACAGCAGTTTGATATGGTGCTGTGAAGTGGTGGACTAATTTTTCAGCATGTATTATGTGCAGATTAACACCCTGCTGGAGAACGCTCGTTCTCCAGTCAGGGTACGATCTACAGGTCGCCCATTCTCTAATATTAGTTATTGTACAATTCTGTTTCATAGTTCTCTAAAAATGGAATTTATGTTCAGAAATCAGAAGACTGTCATCAGGCAATGTGTTCTAAATAATGATATGAAGTTAAATGGCTTCATACAACACCTGGTGTCAATACCCTGCCCAGTGATATGTGCCCTTTTTTTCCAGGATCCAGAGTACTTAGCTTATTCATACTCAATATATCACTCTACTTATACAAAGTAAAGGTATCTTTCTTGTTCCCATGGCACACCTTCGTTAAATATCTTTTGCAATGTTAACTCTTTTCTGACGTGGTAAGATTTAATGCTTTTGAACTCCAGGCTGACCAATCTACTTAAAAGGCTTGACCCACTCTCTACAGAATTAACGCCAACAATAGCCTTGTAAATTCCGCTTTTACAGAAGTATATCCATACCTCTCAACTGTCCATTTTTTTGCTTCAAATTTTTGGTTTGCACCTTCTAAATATGTGTTTTTTTGACAAATCATTGAGGAATTACGTCAATAAATAATAACCTATATTTGAGTTTCAGATTTCATATCTTTTAGAAAATACATGCTAACACAAATCTTGTTATTCTAGCAACTTTCTAAGTTTATAAGCACAATATTTAAAATCTGTACATATTTTTCAGCCCTCCCAATTATTTTAGGCTTTGTCCAGATTTCTTATCTAAAGAGGTTGAGAGGTATGCATACATCTAGTAAAGGAGTCTTCTTCTTCTTCTTCAAGCTGAATAACTACATAATTTTACTGGCAGCACAGTGTTTTACCTCTCTAGCCTCCCAGACCCTTCTCTCATGAAATTAACAAACCTGACATTAGTTAAACAGAATTGTCTCTACTTGATACAAAATAAAAGTAAAGCAGTCAAATATAGTACAATGGTCCAATTCCTCTGGTGTTCTATTATATCCTTCATTACTCACACAGCAAGCCCCTAAATCATCTTACCAGGATGCTGGCAAAAGCATCAGTTGTGAGTTTTTTTTTCAATATTATTCATTTTTCCAGAATGTCTGGATTAATTCTGGAGTGTGTTTGTACTGTGAATTCAATCAAGGATGGACAGCAAGGGCTGTACTCATAGGACACTAGAAGACAGAAGTTCCACTGACAAAGATGCAAGACATATATATGCTCCAGCTATGATAGGGTTTGAAACTGACAAATGAAATATGGTTTATGTAGTGTGTGTGGTTTTCAGCGACACAACTGATCAAGCAAGTCCCCACACCAAAGTAACAAGCCTCGTCCCTTTCACCATCATAACTATCACCTACTCCAAAGTTGCACCCTTGTAGTAAATTGAAAGACACTGCTGAATCGAACTAGTGATGGAATGGTTTCATCAGACAGGACAAAAAACATTCTTAAGAAGCACAAACACAGAAAGTGACACAAAACCAGGTCTGTTGTCACAGATGCAAAGCCATATACCAGAATTACCAACGATCCAGGTCTGAAAAATTACACTAAAGTTGGCTTTTTTGGCAAAGAAACAAGTCACCCATCTACACTGCCAGTGTCCCCAGGTATTTAATTGATGCAAGGACAGGCTTACTGGCATAGCAGCATTCCATTTATCCACGTGACTGTGACCAGGATTAAAACTGATAGGTTAAACTCACTGGTACTGTGCAGTGCATCCATCTGCATGATATGGTTCAGGAAGCAGCTCTGTTTTTTTAGCAGGGTTACCCATGGGGCAGTGAATCATCAAGATAATGACTTGCGCTTAATGTCTGGGAAGCAGGAGTATGGTGCCACTGTGGGACAACCACTTGCTAATGGGTTGGAGATATAAACCAACCAGCTCCTCAAAGCACAGCATGGCAGGATGTTTCAAAATATTTATGAAAGAGACTACCTGCTGTATACTAACACTGCTGGGAGGGGGGGGGGTGCATAAAGAATACACCATTGTCTGACATGTTACAGATGCTGCTTATCACCCAGCCTCTTATTCTATCCACTGGACAGGACATTTAATGAAAATATCTGTAAAGAGTGAGGGTCTACCCAGCACACAGTCTCATACAATTAATTGACCCCAAAACATCTAAGACCTTGGGAGGTCACAACTCAAAACAACAACAAACTCACAGTCATAAAATATACAAGAACATTTTTGGTTGGGGGGAGCAAGTCCCTTACACTTTCTGTAAAGGAGGTAACCCTAAACAACATATATTTATTCTAAAATCACAAAAACTTGGAGAAAATGGAGATACTGAGAAAGACATTTAAAACTCACAGTCAGTTTCACTGCAATCAAACTAACCTGATGACCTTTCAGTTATGACATTATGAACAAATAGCAGAGATATCCAATAAAAGACTATAAACAAGCAGAGCATCACCTATAGTTTTCATAAGAACATAAACTGAAACAACAAAAAATGTTTACATTTTATTAGGCACTAATTATGACATCTGGTCATTAGTATTAGTATAATAAGATCAAGAAGTGAGTGATGAGAAGAGTTAGGGTTTGGTCTGTTGCGTTCAGTGACCAGTTGTGTGAGTTTGAAATCATTAAGGGTTTCCAAGATATTGTTCTGATTAGGGACAAGAATGTTGAGACAAGTCCTCTAGTAGGATGAAGTTTTTGAGATTTTTTATTGAGGAGATGATTTCAAACAGAAGTGTTTGAATTTGACTAAGGAGATGGGAGGAGGGAGTTAAGCAACTGCAAACTGAATAGGAAAGTTGTTGGGGGAGCGTACATGGAGAAGTAGTCAGGATGAGTATGTGAACTGCTTTGAGCTAAGAGCTGAACATTTAAGTCAGATTTAAAAAGCAGTAGTGTTCCACCGCAAGGTGTTAAACGAGGTCTCTTATCAAGTTATTAGTTGTACCCAGAGATGTAATGGATGGAAGTATCAGTCGATTTGAGACAATGTTGTGTTATAGTTATGAGGTCAGGGTGGTGGAGGGTGAAAAATCTATTTGGTTGGTCTGTCCTGTTCTTGATGCTATGGGTGGTAATTAAGACACAAGATGAAAGAGATGGGCCATGGCTATGTTCAATGTTACTGCATAGGAGCAGTAGGAGTATTATAGGGGGTGAACTTATAAAGGAATCTGGGTAGTTAAAGGGGGTTTCTTGTACGGAATGGGTTGGCAGTACAAGCAAGTGAGAGTGGATGTGACATGCAAAGAAAAATATGTAAGAGAAGGGTTAGGGTTGGAAGGATGTGCATACTTGGTTATGGGAATAAGGAAGTTGAATGGAAATTAGTGATTAAGAGAAATAAGGATTTTTTTGAGAGGTGTTTTTCCACTTACTAAGAGAGGAAACCTATTGCTGAAGTGTAAGTGTAAGACAGGAGCAGCAGAAGAGTGTACGTTTTTGGGGGCAAGTAGATGAGTCTGAAATGGTTGAGAGTTGGGGTAAGGGGTAGAAATGTGCTTGGTAGAGTGATTTTGAAAGAAAGAAGGTTGGTATCACGGGATATGTATGTTTGCATGGTTAGCTATATACTATAAACCTTTAAGCTCCAATTATGATATAAGCAAAATGGGAGGGGATAGAATGGAATAAAGGTGCGAGTTCAGAGGTGGCTGGGGAACTGGGGGCAGTCAAGGAGCAAAGCAGGCAGAAAAATACACTACAGTGTGAGTCAATCAGTTCACAAATGCACAGAAGGCACAACACTAACAGAAGAGCATGAAGCATTCCAAATCAGGAAAAAAAAATCTGATTTTTAAATTGATGTGCAATGAATGCAACTAGCAGGATGCTATGTCAAAAATCATGAGAGACAGGAATGCTTTATAAAGCATAAGCATTAGAGATTGCAGGGAAACAAGTAAAAATATTAGAGAAACTAAAAGGGAGTGTTGAGCAACAACCTACAAACTGTACCCTAGGAACCACTTAAAATATATCACAGTGAATAATACAGGAAAAATGTAAGCTAACCAGCCAATGTCAGGATTTAACTGTGTTAAACATATTTGTTTTACAGTTTCTGAAATAAATAAATAAAAACAGTAATATGCCTTAATATAGAAAAACAAGGTCTTTTGGCAATATGACTCAAACAAACAGGTGCAAAATCAGGGGTGGATTTCATATGCTTTTCAGTCTTAGCAAAGGTGCATGATCTGTTCTTCTGTATGACCAATCATTAGAAAAGAATTGGACAAGAAGCGGTGGTAAGTGGATGATATCATACAGAACTGAGATAAAACCTGTAATTATAAAAAACAAGGTCTTTTACAGTGTTAATCAGGTGAAAAAGCAGGGGTTGATTTTTTATATGCTTTTCAGTCTTTGCAAAGACGTATGATCCATTCTTCTGTATAACCAGTCATTAAATAAGACTTAGCGATGAAGTGGATGTAAGTGGAAGATATCACGTAGAACTGAGATGAAACTAGAGTTTGGAAATCTGTACGTGGCTGCACAGTATGGGAAAATACCAAACTGGGTTTCTTTGATATTACCCCATATCAAGAGTAGTTTCAAACCAAGCATGATTTAAACCAACACCTTAGCCACATCAAGATATGGTATATTGTTGTTATAGTATGGTCATATTTTAAGTTCTATATTATATATTTCTAAAAAAAATCATGTTTGATTTTTATTATATTGTTGTACTGAAAAAATACTCCATATATATCTATATACATATATTATATATATATATATATATATATATATATATATATATATATAATTTTTTTTTTTTAATAAAACTGGCAACAAGGTACATTTGTTTTTGGTTATCTTTTATAGTTTGTTGGTTGTGTAAAATGTGGGTAAGTGACATTAGTTAGATTTTATATATGATGTATATTACATATGTGCATCAGAAGTATTGCCAGGCTTTTGTGCTGTATAAAATGAGACAGATAATGTTTGCTTGGAGTGTTTCTTCTTATGTTGTATGAAACATAAGGAAATAGGAGAGACAATGTGATGGCATTAAAACACTGTCTCAATCTTGTTCCATAATGTTAACTGACTTTAATGAATCTCTAGTCATTTTCCTACATTTTTTTGTTGTTAGTAACCTTATTGAATCTTGCTTTGCTTGTTTAGTGTCCGGCTGATATGTAGCCATGGGTATACATATCTAGGATCAAACCAGATGACTTAGGTATTTAGTGAAATAAAAGAAATACAAGGCCTGTTAGGAAAGTTGCCACTTCTTGCATGACATCTAAATTGACTGGCAAATAGTGCTGCTAAAAAACATAATGAGTTGAAACCTCCAGAAACAAACATTCTGAAACTGCAAGTGTATTTGCCAGTCACTGACATGGCATTGACAAACACAAATGCATTCAAGGATGGTTGTATCCTGAAGCTGTGGGTGAATGCTTTATGTTCTAGTTATAAAACAATCTTACAAACAGCAAGATAATATGCACCACAATGATAGCTACTGTTCGGTTTACAATGCATATAGTTTAAAGCCAGAAGTTTACATCAGTCTTTAAGCCTGAATTTTTCAGTGGTCAGACATCCCTAAAAGAATGGGATTGCAATCTCATACAGCAGCTATTAACAGGATCGTCCCCCCCCCCCCCCCCGCTGTAGAAAGAAGTAGTAGTCCACAAAAATCACAAAAACTGATAGGCCAAAAAAGAGCCATAAAGATGATAGACAGGGCTATTGAGGTTAAGAAAGTATGTATCATTACCATTATGCAAGAAATCCATTATTTCCAGACAGAAGACATAAAAAAAGATTAAGAGAGAAATTGGAGAAAAGAAAAATACTTGCACAAGGAAAAACTGTCAGAAGCTTCAAATAAAACTTTGTGTTCATTAATACAACACCAACACATTTATGGAAAACAATATATGAACCAAGAAACCTTGAGCCATTTAGAAAAAGAAGCGACTGAGGAAGTACGAAAATATAAAGACCAAAATCTAGAGATTTTTGAAAGATATAAAAAAGAAGAATGGGCATGGGAAAGAAAGAGAGATCTGATATGGTGCATTATTTATGCAAAGGAGAAAGCCAGACTAATGCTGTTCCTTCAGCTTTTCCCGGTTAAGGGTCGCCACAGCAGAACTCCGGTCCGCTAATGATTGGCAGTAGATTTTCACGGTGCCGAGGTGCCAGCTTGACGCCCAACCTTCAACGAAGGCACATCCATTCACGCATGTCTTTCGAACGCCACTTGACCACATGGAGGACATGCAGACTCCACACAGAAGGTGCTCCAGCCGAGAATCGAACAGGAGAACCTCTTGCTGTGAGGCGACAATGCTACCGCTGCACCACCGTGGCTCACACAGAAAGCCAAACTAATCAATACAAAAAAAGCAGCCCTGAAGATATTCAAAGAAAAATGCAGGCAAAGGCATCCAAATATGGAAAATTTCACAATACAAAAAATAAGATCACAAACAGGTAATGCAGAACAGAAGATTAGTAAAGTAGAAGTTAAAAAATACAAGCTGATGTTATGGAATACCTGCAAATTGAAGGACTTAGTGTAGAAAGTCTAACACAGATTATACCACAGCACGACAGAACAATAAGTCTCTCAAGTAAGTAGGGACAGGAAGAGCAGGAGACACTTGAAAAAGAAATATGGACATGGGAAGAAAAAGTTATTTAATATGGTGCAATATTTATGCAAAGGAGAAAGTAAAACTAATCAATACAAAAAGTACCAAATATATTTGGAGAGAAGTACGGGCAAAGGCATTTGGATATGGAAACTTTTACAATACAAGAAATAAGAAACCAAACAGGAAAAGGGGATTAGTAATGGAAAAGTAAAAGAAATAGAAACCAAGGTTATGGATAACCTACAAAGTGAAGGATTTGGTATAGAAAATCTAACGCTGATAATATCACAGCAGGATAGAGCAATTGATCCCCAAATTAAAGAGGAACCAGTGGAACAGGAAACATCTGATCAGTTGCCATATGAAGATACCAGGAAACCAGTACAAAAGTTCAGTTGGGAGCTGCACAGCAAGGGAAGGAACAGGAAGCTGTGGCAACTTCGATGCAGTCAATGTTCTGGGAGTGATAGGCCAGTGAGTTGCCACATGAAAGAGCAAGAAATGACACAGGATGAAACTGAAGAGAATGTGACACAGGAAGATACTCTGGAGCGTTCTGTACAATGCCCAAAGAAAATTGAGAACAAAGAATCTGACCTCACTTTAGAAGAAAATGATCTAAGAGAAGACTTGCTTGATTTAATTGAGATGGACAGGCTTATTAAGATCAATTAAAGAAATAGACTATAGAAAGTCAATAAAACCCAAAAACTTAGAAGTTTGACAAAACAAATGAATGCAGTAATTAGGACTGTTCGTAGAGATTTATGTGATGTAACAGAAGTAAATAGGATATATTACTGTGTAGCTAAATTAATAATGGATAGTCTTACCACAAAAACACAGGGCAGTAGGGGAAAGGAAGGGGAGAAATCAAATGCCATCATGGATGTACTGAATAGAGAAAATTACAAAGCAATTAAGACATGAAGGGTCACTGATAGAAGACTATAGAAGAAGGAACAGACCAACAAAAATACTCAAAAAGATAGACATGATAAAAGCAATGTGCAGTATCACAAAAGATCACAATCTATTGTGCACTATTGTAAATAGTGAACTAAAAATATCAGCACAAGCAGAAAAACTTTGAATGTATTCAAATAAATATAAAGGAAAGCTACAAAATAAGGATTTTATTGAGGACCCAAAAAAGTTTTATAGAGGATTGGGAAACAAGGCAAAAAGAATTGAACCACCACCAAAAAAAGAAGAAATAGATACATTGTGGATAAATATCTATGAAGATCCTGTGGAGCATTATAAAGCAGCTGAATGGAGAGAAGAAGTAAAAGAAAGAATAAGAAGTTCAAATGTACAGTATCTGAAACAAGATGAAGTAACGACCAGAGAGAGATTGAAATGGAGTTAAGAAAAGCTCTTCATTGGAAAACTTCAGGCCCAGATGCAGTACCCAACTTCTGCCTAAAAGTATTAACATCTTTACATGAAGATTTAGCCATGAATAACAACTATTTACATGCACACCCCAAACAGACACCAACCTGGTTAACAACAGGAAAAACAATACTCTGTCTTAAGAGCGAACCTGCAATTATCTTAAAAACTATAAACCAATAACTTACCTTCCAACAAATTATAAACTATACACCGGAAATGATGCCAACAGAGTTTATAGTCACTTAGAAGAAAACTCAATCATTGCAACAGAACAAATGGGTAACAAATGAAAGTCATATGGAATAAAGGATAATTTGCTGTTAAAGTCATAATGGAGAACTCTAAAATGGGGAAGAATCTTAAGTATGGCATGGATGGACTACAAAAACAAAAAAGCATTTGACAGTATTCCACATTCATGGATAAAAGACTGCTTAAAAATCTATAAGATAGACTCTGCACTAATCAATTACATTACAGCGACCATGAAATAGTGGGAAACCACTTTGCAGTTAAGCCATGATAAAGGATAAATTAGTATTCCAGGGACAAAAATTCAAAGGGGGTGGTATTCCAAAGTGACTCTCTGTCACTACTGCTCTTTTATCTTGCCCTTAACCCATTAAGCTGTCTAATTAACAAATCAGATCATGGCTACAATTTGGTTCTCAGAAAACAACAAAGTGTGAAAACTTATTTTCTGTTTTTGTGGATGATTTAAAACTTCATAGTTCATCTGAGGAGGGACTGAAAGCAAAATTGCAAATGGCCAAAACTTTTTGAGATGATATAAGGATGCCATTTGGTACTGATAAATGTGCAAATACAACCTGTAAAGCAGGAAAGCTGCAGCACCAAGGAAACATCAACTTGAGACAGGAATGTAAAATAAATGAAGTGGAGCAAGAGGGAGTGTATAAATACTTGGGCACTTGATGAAGGATCAACAATAAATCATGAACAAAATTAATACTGAAAACAACAATGACATCTAGGAACAAAGTCCAAGCTATAAACCAAGTTGCTCTTCCTGTTCTAAGTTATAGTTTTGGAGTGAATGACTGGTCACAAAAGGTGTTGGATTGGTTGAAAAGGAGGATGCTTCATGCTTATCAAATGATTTATAAAAATCACTGTATACCAAGACTACATATTCTCTGTTCTGGAGGAGGTATGGACCACCTTGAAATTGCTAAGATGTATAGATCTGTAATCATAGGACTGCATACATATTTGCTGACCTCACAAGACCCAAACATAGTGAAAGTTTTAAAACATGAGAAGAATAAGTCTATGATGATTTTGCTGCTTAGTTTAGCAGAAGCATATTGGTGGAAAGCGGGAATGGAAATAAAACCAGAAGTAGATAAAAAATCAGGCAGCAAATGAATGTGTCAAAAAGCAAAAGAAAGAATATAAGGTGAAGGATCAGATGAGAAGGCAAGAAATGTGGAAAATGTATAAATATAGTTGCGAGTACAGAAAACTCTTGGAACAACCTCATGTTGATCAGGATCGAATGCAGGAATGGCTAAGGAGAGGTGAATTTAAACCAAAAGATGAAAGATTAATATTGGTGACCCAAGATAGTGGATTATGTACACGTTGGTTTAGAAAGTCCATTGAACATGTGCGAGAAACAGACAAATGCAGGTTTTGTAAAACAGAACTTGAAATGGTCGCACATCTTGTTGCTGGTTTTGATATACTAATGGCAGAAGGGCTGTATACTGAAAGGCATAATAAAGTGGCAAGACTATTGCATTGGGGATTGTGCAAACATTGTAATACTGAACAGCTGAAAAACACTGGAACATGAGCCACAAAGCATTTTAGAACATAATAAAGTTTATATCATATGGGATTACCCATTACCAACAGTTCAAAAAACAGATGCAAGAAAACCAGCTATAGTAGTCCATGAAAAGAAGACAAAAGTAGCATTGATCATTGAAATTGCTACACCCAGTGACTACAGTATCTTATGTACAGAGAGAGACAAAGTCATAAAATACCAGGATTTGCAGGCAGAAATGAGGGTAATGTGGAAGAAGAATACCCAGACAGTTTTAATAGTAGGAGGAGCAATGGGTCTTATAAAAAAGAATTTACAATCGTACTTAGATATGTTACTGATACATGTAACTCCGTATGAATTGCAGGAGTCATTACTGGGCACACTGCTGGTGCTACCAAGAACACTTCTAGCTAACATCAAAGACTGAAACAATACTAATTTCATGAACTTTTAGCATACTTTGACTTAGGAATGGGGTCCATTCCTGTCATGACATTAGAAACCCAAAATACTTGGAGAAATTAAAAAAGGGAGCATAACAATAAACACTCCCCAACCACATGAGCATTGTTTTCTTTGTGCTGCTTAAGTGAATTGCTGATCTACACTATCCAAGAAGTTGGTCTGTTATTTCCAGGACAAGATGTTAACCAGTAACTAGGATCATATCTCATCTCTGGCCTGTTAGGTCTACTTACAAGAAGTATGCTGCATGTTAAAGTGCATTTGTTTTTCTTGAGGCATCTCTAGAAAATAATACTAACAAGTGCTCTTCTAGATGCCTGATACACGAAAGGATGAAAATCTTAAGGGTTTGTTCTGTTAAGGGAAGAATCGCAATACTGTTAATTGTGAGCACTGTGCCATACTTAACAAAAAAAAACAGTTTAGTGAGAAGAGCTGGAAATCTTCAGGCTTCTTGAGTATAAAATGTTTTAACTTTAGTCTCTTTTTACTCCTTATAAATACTATAAACAGAAAAAGAAACAGAGAGTGTCAGCCGCAGAACGTTAAGAAGTTTAATGGAGGTTTCTTCAAACACATTATGGGATCAGATGGTTCTTACCAAGAGGCCCAAGCCTGGCATGATGACCGAGGTAGCTTGCCCTCCTATACTAGAATATTTTCTCAGTATTTCCTTTACTTCTATTATTCCACTGCTTAAACAATGGGTTAAAGAGAAGGTGATTGGGCCATTCCAATTATGAAATGATAGGCAATATGGCTGCTGATGCCAGTGGATTTAGAATTACTAAAAGACTTTCTAATATCCTGAGAGTTAGAGTATCAGTGACTGAGCTGAGACAAAGTCTTTCTTTGCCTAAAAGCAAGTTGGCATCTGCTCCTTTGGTTTCACTTACTGCTTTAGTTTTCTTCTCTAATGTCATAGTATGGACACTTGGGGAACAGTTCTCTGTAGTGTTCTGGCTAACAGTTATGAAAAGCAGATGTCTAATACACAGTGGTGGTTGGTCCCTTTAAATGTGCTATGTTAGAGGGGCCAGACAGCATACTGGTTGATCAAGCACTGAGGTTAGAGTTCATGAGGGCAACTGCACACAAGGATATTTAAAGGGCAATATTCTGATGCTGGGCAGATTTGTGACCTGTAGGTCTGAAGAAAGTCCTGGGAGGAATCTAGGCAGAGTTCATCCATCCACCCTCAACCCCTTTTCCAATTCTGCACATGGGGTCGGGGTGTCACTTCAGCAGTGGTAATCATCTCTAGCCAAGGTTTGCACCTCTGGGTGGCAAGCCCTGCTGTGGCAGTTCATCCGTACCACTCACTCACACACACACACACACACACACACACACACACACACCCGTACCTATGGCCAATTTAGAGTGAATGATAGAGTGTCCAATCCATCTACTGCATGTCTTTAGAATGTGGGAGGAAACCCAAGTGACTACATGGAGGCGATGCAGACTACGCACAGAAGGCACCCCAGAGAATCGAACAAGAGAAACACTTGCTGTGAGGTGACAATGCTAACCGCTATACCCTGCGGCCACCAAATCTAGACAGTTATGTATGTATATATATATATATATATATATATATATATATATATATTTAATGTATATATATATATATTTATATATATATATGTATAGCAAAAAGTAAGAATAGGGCAATCTGAAGGATATATGTGTAGGGGAAGGTAGAGGAACCCTTTAGAATAAAAGTCAGGAAGATTATAGCTGCTTGCATGGAAAAACAACTATTTTGGATTTTCCCTATTAGTGGAATTACAAAGAGAACTGGACTATAGTTATCAGGTTTCTGTTAAGTACTGTTCATTTTATTTTGCCAACTGCTGTACCAGAATCCTGCAGACTGAATTGTTTAGCATGAAATGCATTTCTTTTCTGATCTTCACTGTTTGTCAATAAATATCAGTTTCAAATTGGAAAGCTGACATCAGTGACTGTTTTTTTTTTTGCAAACCAAACAATATGTTGCATTGGGTATACAACATATATCTATCACATGAATGAACATGGATTCCCAAGTGTAAAGGGAGGTTACCACATTTGATTATGCTAGATTTGCATGGTATTTTAAGTTTGTACACCTGGCTTTAGCATCTTAATCAACATTCACACCCTCCAAGCCTCCAAGGAAAAGACAACAGAAAGGATCTCTAATCCTCTTGTTCATCAAAATCAAAACTAACCATACTAACTGGCTAACCAGAGCCACAAAACAACTTATGGCAAACATAGATAGAGCATGGAAACTCTGGCACAAATCCAAAAATGCTGCTCACCTCCTAGAATTTAAACAACTCTGAAATCAAGCCAAACATTTCATAATCAGAGATAAGAAAAACTTCTATCTCGCATCCCAAAACCAAAACAGAAAAAATGCAAAGAAATTTTGGGGTACCATCTCTAGTTTACTGCATCCAGGTAGCAAAAACAACCCATGCACACATCCAGACAAATCCCCCAATGAAATAGCAACCCTCTTCAACACACACTTCAAAGACATCATCTCCAAACTCTCTGCCACCTTCCCACAAACAAATTCTAAAGCTAGCAAACACACACTCATGCAACCTTCACACAACCAACCCAATGCTTGCTTTTCCTTTTCTCCTATCCCTACAGCTACCATTTGCAAATTACTACTCAAACTAAAACCCTGTACAACTGCTCCTGATAATCTACCCCCAGATTACTTACAAATGTCAGCCAAATCTATAGCCTACCCCATTAGCATATTAATCAACAGATCCCTCCAAGAGTCTCATGCCCTTGTAATCTGGAAAAAAAAGCTACATACTCCCATTTCACAAAGGTTGCCCTACCATAGATTTCACCAATTTACATCCAAATTGCAATACTCTCCCCACTATCCAAAATCATGGAGAAATGCATCCATACTTGGCTCCTAAATTTCATAACAGAAAATAAGATATTATCCCCATCCCAACATGGATTCCGCCCATATCACAGTACCACCACTGCACTCCTATCACTCATGGACATTGTGAATCAAGCAAGGGACACTAGAAAAAATGTCTCCTCTCTCTCTTTCTGGACCTCTCCAAAACCTTCGACACCATATCCCACCCCTTACTCCTGGCAAAGCTATCCAATCTGGGAATATCACCCCCCCCCAGTCTTAACTGGTTCTCTGATTATCTAACAAACAGACAGCAAGCTAATAAATGGCTCTACTCTTTCTCACCATTCCTCAATATACACACAAGTTCCCCAAGGATCCATATTGGGACCTCTCCTTTTTAGCATATTCATTAATGACTTCCACTCCACTATCCCCCTAAATCCTGTAATACAGTATGCAGATGACTTGACCATTATCTGCATTGCTGACTCTGCTGACGATCTCCTAGCTAGGACCCAACATGCTTTCTCAATCACTGAGGAATTGATGAATAACAACCATCTAGCCCTTAACCCCAGTAAAACTAACCTGCATCTATTCACCCCCCAAAAAATCAACCCCTCTAAATAGAGCAGATTTTAATATCTATTCACATAACAAAACCTGCATTTGAGCAGTATCACAAACTAAACTACTAGGAGTTATAATAGACGAACACTTAACCTTCGAGCTACACATCCAAAACTGCATAAAAAAAAAAAATCAGAAACTAGGCACCCTCTATAAGCATAAATTGTACCTCACACCCACCACTAGGCAAACCCTTGTACTATCCTATTTGCTTCCCTCACTTTTATACAGTGCCCATTTGTTCGCTAACATTCAAAGCTCCTTAAAATCCCAGATTGAGACCTGTTATAACAAGTTTGCCAGGTTCGCTACCAACGAAACTTACTCCTCCCATCACTGCATCTCCCCATGCAAACTAAAATGGCTCGGACTTCCCCATCACCTAACCTACTTGCAGTTAACCACAGCTCACAATATCATTACCAAACTTTCCAAATGCCCATCCATCACCTCCCTGTTTACTCTCCATAAGCCAACTCAACAACTCAGATCTGAAAATCAATTCCTTCTAAAAGTGCAAATACCCAATCTAACAGTTGGTCAATCTCTCTACTCATGTACCATTGCTAGAACTTGGAATTCCCTACCCAGCTCTATCAGAACTATTTCCAATCACATATCCTTCAAAAAGTATCTAAAATAGCATCTCCTAGCCCTATGGCAATGTACATGTGGCTTCGACTACAAAGCATCTTCCCCCACCTGATCTCACTAACTTTTTTTTCTCCCCTCTGCTTAACAGTTATGCAACTATCTCTTGCTGTCTTCACTCTACAGTATCCAAAGCAGAGATATACTGTACTTTGTATATTTTGTATATAATGTATACTGCCTTTGTTAGTCTAGCTAGAAATTTATGATAAGATTGTATGACTGTTTTTTTTAAGTTATCTCTCTATGTAGAACATGTGATAGAATTTAAATTTCTTTTGTATGTGGAGCTTTTCTCCCTGGACCTCCACTGAAAATGAGCAGTTTTTGGCCCAGTGAACCATCCCGGTAAACAAATGCAAATAAATAAAATAAAATCATGTGGCTTCAATGAAGAAGAAAATAGCCTTATAGTAATCAGACCATTTTGGCTTCTCCACTGGCTTGAAACAAATTCTGTTCATGAAGGAATGCTTTCAAGATCAAATTTACAAGATATTTAGGTCAGAAACAGCTTAAAGCCATGAAACAGCATTTTAAATAGAGATATTAAAATTTTTCCTCACGTAAATTAAGGCATGCAAAGCTAAGGAAGCTACTGGAGTCTAAAGAACTGGCAATCACTACTGAAGTTAACCATTTCCAGGAAGTTTTCTCAGAGCTATCATTAGAACCTGTTTTTTAACTACATGCCCAAAAAAGACTGATAGGTTTACAGGATTCAGGAGTATGGCAAAATCCTGTAAAAAAACAGTGACTAAACCTGTTGTAATTATGCTTTACCCTAAAGGACAGAAAAGAAAACTACAGTTCTGAGTACCCATCCCATAGACTAGGAAAACAGATTTGCAAAAGAGCTTATAAATCTTCCCTAGTGAAAAGGTCTATTAGCTATCTAACAAATCTACATGGTGCAGTAGCAGAGAGAGAGAGAGAATGAATTAGATGCAGGGTTAAGCCTGGGGCATCCAGGATTGGTATAGAGAAGATGGAAAACAGTTCATCTATTTGCCAGCATCAGACACCTGCCTCACCCACAGTTTTACACAGGTTTCTTGTCTAAACACTGAACCTTTCCAGGAGATACAATAACACAATTGCTAGATGCTCCTCAAGATAAGGGCCTCTTTTTTCATTGGCCCTTAGAAAAAATATCAAAGCAGTTAAAAGTAGAGTACAAGACTATGCTGATAATAATAAAACAAATGTTTCATGCTCAAATTCCCAGATGCACCAGAAATTATGACTCCATGTCTTGACTGTTTTATAGAAAGCAAATTGAAGAACAATGTACAGAAAAAGATTCATTTCCAAAATACACAGCAGAAGCAGCTGTCAAAATCAGGAAAACAGCAGCAAGCCACTCAAGAGGACAGACAATTCTCTTCAGGTTCCCCATAATGGAATCTGTCATCTTCATACACAGTAACCCATAGCCAAACCCTTTGACGAAGTATTTCTGTATTTACAAAGAACTGATATCATGGACTTTCAAGATGGCTGCACATTGAGTTAACAGCTTAACTCTAGCTCTCCCAGTGTGAAAACAGAAACTCAACAGAGAAAGTCAGTAGACTTTTGCATTTACAGGTAAATTTCAGTAACCGACTAGTAACTGCACTGTCTGGATGCCAGGAAAAAAGTAATACAGAGCACCTGGAAAAAATCAGCTACAAGAAGACAGGAAGAAACACTGACTTGGAAAAGTTCTGCAGCTGTTCAACAAAAAGCAATGCAACCTCCAGACATGACTTCCAGTAACCTATAGGAAGACAGAAGACAACTGCACACAGACCTGGTTAAAATAAATGAAACACCAATGGAGTATATCAGCACAAACAAAAGGCTGGAAAAATTGGAAGAAGCTTTAAACAGATATTCAGATGTGATGATAAAGTTGCAAAAATCAGAGGCTGAAATGAATAGAATTAGAGGACAGAGCACATAGGAAAACCTGAGATTTTCAGCTCTATCAGAGAAGCTGGAAAGAATATACTGCATTAATTTTATGAAAGCACAAATAAGTTACGGGACTGGCATTCCACAGCAGGAGTTGTAAATTGAATGAGCACATTGTGTGCATGCACCAAACCTGGCTTTGAGAAAGTAACCCAGACCTTTAATAGTCAAAATGCAATCCTACCACCAGAAGGAGTTGATTCTGACAAAAATCTGGCAGAAAAACAAAATACTAAAAGTGCAAGACAGCAGAGTGTTTGTGGAGAATGACTACTAATTGTACACCAGGCAGAAGAGGAGTACATTCATTCCACTATTCATGGAATGTTGAGATGCAGGTGTGAGATTCAAACTGCTGTACCTAGCTGTCTTCAAGGTATTCTTCCCTAGAGCTGCAAACTCATTTTTGAAGAAGTACATGCTAAGCAGGAAATGCAAAAGTTTGCCCAACAAAAAGTGAGCTGTGAAACAGACAGTGATTCTACTTCTAGTTCTTCTGGTAATAAAGACCACAGAGAGAGACTGTACTTGTGAAACTTCTTCCTCTATTTCAACGGAAAATGATGGAGAGAAGGAAGGTAGCACCAGAATTGACTAAAAGAATTGAGAGTACATTGGAACTGAAGCACAGACAGGATTTGGGAGATGGAGATGAACAGTATTAAAATCAGTAACTAAAGTGGGATTAAAATGCAATAATTATATTTGTGAAATACGAAAGAACAAGAAAATCTGAAAATATTGGACTTTTTCAGAATCTGATGGACTCGTTGGGGACTCTGAAGTATATGCCCTACTTCATGTTATTAATGTTCAGAAAAATGCTTCAAGGAGGGGAAGAGAGGGGAGAAAGTTCACTGTCAGTAAAATAAAAAAAACTTTTTTTCTTAATAGTACTATTTTTTTGGTGTATGAATTTCTTTGCATGCTATAAAATAAAGTTTTCTCAGTAATTTTTAAGTGTAATGAGGATTTTAAATGGGTGCTGCTGTTTTTTTCTTTCTTTCTTTCTCCCTTCTTTCTCTCTCGTCTTATTTAGTTTTAAGAAATGTAAGCACTGCAATGTAAAAAAAAAAAGCCTGGTTAAAAGAGCATGGCAAATGAAAAATTATTGTGCTTTTTCCATTCTTGCATGGGGGAATGACTGGATTAATTACCTTAGATTGATTTAGTAACAAGTTTTAAGAGAAAGCAAGTAAATGAAAAAGAAAATTGAATATTATGAGACTTTTTCCAGCAAATGAATGTAATGCTTAGTAGCAATTCTGTATCTGACCCTCATGTCTCTATGGAAACAATCTGATAAAGAGAAATTGACTGTCTGGTTCTTATGTCACCATGGAGACAATCTGATAATGAGAAATTGGTCACAGTGTGTTAGAGAGTGATTGGCTAGGGAAAAAAAGAAAAGGGAAACTGGCTAGGAGATAATGCTCTCTGAAAGCATTCAGGAGTTTTCCCAGCTGGGAGAGCTATAAAGATCAGACAAAACCAGTCAGCACTTAGTAGAAGCATAGAATGCACCATGTGTCATAGCAAGGATAACCTTTCTTTTAGGTTAACTTAAGTCTAAGTGTGGCTGTCCATTTAAGACATTTGTTGCTATTAGGAGAGTAAAACTTCAATATTTGAAAATGTACATAGCTTTGTGTGTTAGTATTAAATTAATATGTTTTAGGCGGTATTTTCTGAATGCTTTTAATAAAATGAAAAGTTTTGTAAGCTGTGACATAGGCTCAAATGGATATGACAAGAAACAACTATATAAAAGTTCAACCTGCCAAACAGAGTATGCATGTAACACAAAAGCTGGAACTTGACATTTAACAAAAAATGTGTTATACATAAAAGGTGAGAATAATAACTTTTTAATATAATGATGTTTTCTGTAATGTCTTTAAATGTCAATGGTCTCAAAGATCAATACAACAAAGAAAGAATGCTGCACTATATTAAAACATGTAGAGTGCAAATAGTCATGTTACAGGAGACATACTTGGAAAGAAATGAACATGTGAATTTGATAAAGAAATGTTTTCAGGATAGTTATTCAGCAGAATATCTGGGACAAAGAAAAGATGAGTACTTGTATTAATTGCAAGAGGAACTCCAAGAGTGACAGAAGAGGATTAAAAATATAATAATGGCAGATTTGTAGTGCTAAGGGGTTACTGGCAAGGGAATAAGATCTCACTGGCATGTATTTATGTTCCAACTAAAACTGCTATAATGGAGCTTCAGAAAATTCTGGGAGAAATAATGAGTTTTGTGCAAGGAATATTACTTATACATGGAGAGTGGAATTTGATTTGCAGCAGTGAAGATGTGCCTGGGGACCCAGAAGGGAAAGTATAACAAAGGAGGGTAGATTTTTGAAGAAATATATGAAAATATTTGGCATGGAAGATGTGAATTCAGTAATAGGAGTTCATAGTGAATTTACATATTATTCTTCAAGATATAAAAACTGGGCTAGGCTAGGCAGAATTTACATTTGACAGGAACATGTGCATTTAATTGAAGGTCTACACATGCACCCAATAACTATTTCAGATTATGCACCAATAATAACTGAAATAAAAACACAGAGTAATGAAATAAAAATGAGACATTGGCACTTTCCCGCCAATCTGTTGAAAAGAGATGGATTTAAGGGATGGGTAGTGGAAATTATTCAGGGGGTATTCAAAAGGATAGAAATTACTTCTGAAAATATAGATAAGGAGTGGGATCAAATTAAGGTAGAGTTTAAAAATAGTGTGGAAATAAAAGAAAGGGAGCTATGCTCAAGAAGTAACAAGAATTATTTGAATGGACTGACAGATTTTAAAGTATTACAGAACAGGGAGAATCTCATAGAACAAGAACAAGATCCAACTGCAGAAAGCTAAGAAGAAAATAAGGGATTACCTCAATAATATACACGAGTTTAGAATGATTGTGGTTAATAACTGTTTTTTTTTTGGTAGTAACACTAGAGCAAAAATGTTTAGCACAAAGACTCAGGCAGGAGAAAGTAGAAAGGGTTGTCACCAAGCTTAGGGAGCCTATAACAAGGAAGGTAGCAAGAGATCCTGTAGAAGTATTAGAAAGATTTCAGAAATTCTATGAAAGTCTGTGAAGGAGGGAAATATGGAAATCAAAAGAATATACAAGTGGAAATGTTTATGGAAGAATTAAATATGCCAAGGTTAGAGGTAGATGAGGCTTAATTACTAATGGTTAGAACAGGAAGAGAAGATAAAACTTGTAATGTACAAAGTACAATAAAGTCACCAGGAATAGATGATATTTCTGTGAAAGTTTGGAAGCTAGGTGGGAAAAAAACTGATAAAGCTCTGGAAGGCTTTAGCAGTTTTTTAAGAGAAGAAGAAGTGCCAACATCCTCAAAGAAAGCAGTGGTAGCTGTAATACCTAAAGAGGGTAAAAATTAATCAAATCCAGCTTCATGCAGGCCATTTCAATACTAAACCATGGTTATAAAGTGTTCATGTCTATAATGACTAAAAGAATGGCAAAAGTAATGCCAAATTGATAGATATGGATCACTGTGGTTTTGTGGAGTGGAGGCAAAACATCTGACAACATTAACAGAACACTGATTATCCAGAATGTAAGAAAATACCATTGCTGTTTGTGGGTCTTGATGCAAAGAAAGTATATGACAGAGTAAGCTGGGTCTTTATGAGAAGGGCAATGGAAGTATTTGCATTGCCTGAAAAAATTATAAGGTTGACTAGGAGGATATATGAGGGATAGGAGGTTAAAATTAAAGTGGGTGGGGTCCTCTCTGATACTTTCTGCTTGAGCAGAGGAACCAGACAGGGGTGCCCTCTTTCCCCTTTATTATTTGCATTATATTTAGAACCAACGGCAAAGAAAATAAGGCACTCAGAAATTCAAGGATATAATTGGTATAGTTTTCAAATAAAGCTGGCTCTATTTGCAGATGATATTGTTTTATACCTGACAAAACCAGAAGCAGACATTACAGTGTTGTGGAACATTTTGAGACAGTTTCAAATCTTTTCGGTATAGAAAATTAATGAAGCTAAAGCAAAGGCAATAGCAGTAAACTATGTACCCACACATGAACTGGTTCAGCAATATCCATATTTATGGGGCATGATAAAATTAAGTATTTAGGAGTATGGATTAAAAATTATTCTGGTGTGGCAGAGCAGATTGCAATTATCCAATTTGAAAGGGTATTACAAAGTTACACAGTTAAGGCTCTTATACATAGCACAAGCAGAAAACTATAATAAAAAGTGGAAAGCGAAGATGATAAAACAAGGGTGGCTCAAGAGACAAGGAAAGATTGGGATTTTGTATGCGGGCCTTTAAGGAGAACAGCAATAGTCATACAGAATATTATATCCATAAAATAGCAGAACTTATCCTAAGAACTAAGCCAACACATGAATGCAGAAAGGAGATGTTGCCAATAGGGATGACTGCAATTAGGGATCTAGACAACAGGCAAGAGGGGGCTGGAATTTTTCAGAGAAAACTGGCAAAGGAACCAAGGTATTGGGAGCAAATAACTGGAGAGGGAAAGATGATAGAATGGGAAGATGCCAATAATTTATTTGAACTGCAGGTTAGACATTGTCTTCCCTATCAAGGACTGATATCAGAGTATAGGCAAAGTGAAAGAAATAGGGGGTCCTAAATAAAAGACCAGCACTGGTAGAGTTTTTAGTAGAATCTAGAACATAATCTGACATTAAAAAAAGGAGTAATTAGTACAGCATATAAAATATTGTATGATAACTATAAGAATCAATCAGAGGAGGTTAGAAAGGATTGGGAAGAGAGATTGAGTAAGCAATTCACAAAGAAGCAATGGGAAGATATATGTATGTCTCCCAAATATCCAACAAAATCTAGAAGATTTAGGATTTTTGCTTGGAAATGTTTACATAGATGTTTTTATACCCCAAGTAGACTCCAGAGAAATTTTCTTCAGGTGGACAGAAAATGTTGGAGGTGGACGGGTAAGAAAAAGGTAATTGTGAACATATTTTCTGGGAGTGCAGTGAGTTGGCAGACTTTGGGATTCACTGCGGGATGCACTGTCGGAGATGCTGAGTGGGCGGGTTGGTATTGCGGGCAGATGATTTTTCTAAGCTATGATACAGAGTCAAAATTGCCTAGACATGGTAAGGCCTTGCTGTGTCTAATTATGGTGGCTGCCAAAGAAGCAATTACTAGAAAATGTAAATCAAAATCTAAACCAACTATACTAAAAGTAGTGAATATAGTAACAAAGGTAAAAAAAAAAACTGGAACTGAAATCTTTAGAAAAGGGTAGAAGCAAACTACATATGAAAAATGGGAATTGTGGGAACACTACATAAGGACAGGAATATGATTTAAAAGAAGACAGGACTTAAATGAGCTATGTATGTTTGAAAATTGATTAGGTAGATAAATGATGCATAATGTTTGCGACTGGGAGTATGTCAGTATGGTTTGTGATGTAAAATGCTTGCAGTTAGGATTGTGTCGGTGTGGTTTGTTTTCATTTATATAAATGGATGATTGCCTATGTCGTGAGTGATCACTTAATAAAGATGTTTCTTGTAAAACAAAAAAGGCAGGAATTGAATAATTTGTGTAATGTTGCTTAGGTTATACGATCTTCTTCTTCTTATGGCTTTTCCCAGTTAGGGGTCACCACAGCGGATCACCTGTCCACTCATGATTGGCAGTGGAGTTTTACGGTGTCGAGTTGCCAGCCCGGCACCCAACCTTCCACAGAAGGCACACACATGCACACACTCATGCCTAGGGCCAATTTAGAGTGTCCAATCCACCTACAGCATGTCTTTGGGATGTGGAAGGAAACCGGAGCACCCGGAAGAAACCCACGCGACCACAGGGAGGACATGCAGACTCCGCACAGAAGGCACCCCAGCCGAGAATCAAACCGGAGAACCTCTTGCTGTGAGGCGGAAATGCTAACCGCTGCACCACTGTGGCCACCCTTGCTTAGGTTATACGATATACAGCAATATATCTGAAGTATAATGTTTCTAAATGTGAACTTAATACAGTTTGATTACTTTTACATAAATGTAAATTTCCCTATGTCACAAGTGATAATGCAATAAAAGTATTTAAAAAAAGAACTGATATCTTGTACTACAGATAAATGCATAAGGCAGATAGTCACTACAATGTGACCATACAGCTTTGCTCTTATCTAGTTTCAGGGCACACACCCATGTCCCAAAACATCATATTCAGGCAGAATTTCAATTAATTCACCAACTTTAACTCACTCAAGTGATTCAGCCAGTGCATCTCCCAGACACAGGTAAAGCAATTTATTCAGGAACCTTTCTGGTACCAATGAATGAAAATTACTGGGGGTCTCTTCTGAATTTAGCAAATTTCAGCAGCTTCATTAACACATCCCCTCCTCCTCTTTCTCATGCAAAATACTAACATTAAGTGTGAATATTTACACCTTCATATTTCCAGTCACAAGGTTCACAGGCTATTCTTAAGGTTCTGATTAAGGCATTTTCGTTATCAATTCACCTTCTTTCCACCTGGCTTTTTTGCTGCATACAAACAATTTACCAAATGTTTGGCTCCAGAGTTCAAGGAGAAGCATGAAGTTTGATGGCCTCAAACTTCATGCTTACAGCCAACACTGATGAAAGCAACTTGAAGAATAGTCTTACTAGTCATGCAGCATTTTCTTCACTATGTCCCCACCAGATGTGGTTCTTTCCACTGGATATTCCACAAGTTTGTGTACAAGAAGACCATCTTCCATAGCTATACTCCAGTGATGTGACTGGTGGTGAGCATTCTCAAACACATTCCTCAGACTCAAACACAGGTGTGCATGCATGTGTTAGTGGGCTTCTGAACACCATCAGCATATTGTGTACTTCTCCCCATTACTCACATAGAAACACTAACTATGGTTGGGGTTGCAAGTACATGCTGCTGTGTATTTTACACCCCAATTCATATATGGGATGCTTGGATGTCACAGTATTGCCAAAAAAAATCTTTGAAACATTTGATGGGTGCATACCATGACAGTGACATGAGTGTTGTGTGACCAAGTGGGTTGTCCTGTGAGTTGCTTTTGGCAGCCGTGGTGATATTGCAAGTGACCACACACCATGCTTCCCTTCAAGGGATGCACAGCTACCGCAACCGGTGTGATTGTATGGTACAATCCTAATTCATAGATAGTCTAGAACAGGCCATACAGCAAAGCGTTTGATGGCATTCACAGCTTGTGAATGTAACTGAATTATCAGATATCAAAATAGACAAAACTGACAGGAAAGCTTTGGTATATTATGGCAAGCTTACTGAATGTTTTTGCTTTAATTTGTGAGTTGATGACAGAATTCTAAATGAACAAAACTGACAGGAAAGCTTTGGTATATTATGGTAAGCTTCTGAATATTTTTAGTTTAATTTGTGAGTTATGACAGAATTCTAATCAAGCCTAGACAATAAAAATGTCTGCTTTTGTGCATGTACAACTGAACTGTTTCTGTGTCTGTATCTATCTTTATTTTAATGTACTTCATATTTAATATTGTCTTTCTATCAAATATAACTAGTGAAATAGATTTTACTTCAAATTTCTTAATTGTTTTAGTACTGATACTTAGTATTCTCACTTGACGGGATGGCGGTATGTTCTGTAATCATTTACATCCACCGAATCTCCAAATTTCAAACCCTATATATTTTTTTATAAAAATATACATACGTACACATTATCTGCAAACATTGTTTTCCAAAAGCTGTGAAATGCTCAGGTCCTTTAAATCAATATGCAGATTGGAATACATTCCTTTTCAATACGTCTTGTTAATTATTTATTACCAGTTATGTATTTATCTTTAAAGATATCACTTAAGGTTTTCTTACTGGTTCCTCTTGCAGTTTAACTAATTAGGATTGCCAAACAGTGGGAAAATACTTTCCAAAAAAATCAGAAACCCCCCAATCTTTCAGTTTATGCCTTCAGTGTACATGACTGCCTATCTCAATTTTCATTGGCATTACTTGTTATTCATGAAGATGAAACATCTGTGTGAATTCATCAGTTCATCCCATGATTTTTTTCTAACAATTCTGATGTTACAAAACATGCAACCTACGCAATATTGTCTGCCAAAAATGACTGTCTTAGGATCAGATGTTTTACAGGAAGAAGCCTGGTATTCCCCAAACTCAAGACAGGAAGCAAAGACACAAACATGTTAAGATTTATATTTCTTATTTTCCTGTTTATGTGTTGTAAAGTCTACAACTCATGTTACCTCATGTCTTCATCTGTTTACTAGTAAAGTTTATCATATAACTTATGCTACATTTATAACCTTTTCTACTACAGCTGAACTTATTAAATCTGTCTTCAGTGTCTTGTGTGTGTCCAGTGAACTGATTTTCACAGTGGGAGTCGGCAGGATTGAGGGTCAGATCTCCTCAATGTTTCTAACAATCTCTGACTGAAAGATAACCACAGAGATTTTAATGGGGGTGAGTCCAACTCTTTATATATTTTCCTGTGGCACTGACAGCTAATAAGCAAAGTTACCATTTTAGGTTGAGGGGTTAGTGTACTGATTAATGTGTTTGACTCACAGACAAGAAATACAAGGTTTGATTCTCATTAAGAGAAATTGACTAGGCTTAAAATGGTCAACAAGGGTTGCTAGCCTAGTACTTATCTATGAACCTTTTCCCATAAATAAAAATTTCCTTATGTCTGTCACTAAACTACCAGTTTCAAGCCATGCATCATATATCCTAATTACTGCACATCTAATGCTCTTAAAAATGAAACCTGGCCTTTTTCCTGTCTGTGCTATTCAGATAGCTGAACATTTTGTGGCATACCTCTTGTGTCCGGTCTTCTCCAGCACAGATGTACTGTGAAACCTTCTGTCCTCCCAATATAATACTAACAGATGCTCAACACCCATTTTTATTACCCTAATTGGGGTTGTCTCTGCTTAAGGATTTATGAAAATGTAGTCTTCAGAACTGGGCACAATTCTGCAAATGCTTTCTCAACTTAACATTGCCCTCACCACCTCCATTCTTCTGTTAAAGATACATCTAGGCACCCTGGTATCCTGTGTGATCACCCCACCTATTGGATATACAGTTTGTAAGCATTTATTTATTTTATTTTTGGATTTGCAGTTATCAGTATTTTCACAGTAAGAGAATCATTGCGCCCACGTTCTTGTACCTTAAGTATGTTTCTATTATATATTTTTTCTGCACTGAACCTTGGTTGCCACTAAACCTTTCATCCAGTTTAGTCAAGATCAACTTCCTTTTCTCATCTGTCCTATAGATCATACCCTCATTTACATCTCTGTCTTATCTGCAAAGAGATATTATGCAGTTGCTCTACAAAGTCAGCCATGAAGATAATGCTAGTTTCTTCAAATAAGTGAGCACATTCAGAATAAGATAATTTTCTTTACAAGGGTATTACATATGAATCATCTTAATAGCTGGCACCTTGAATGTAGCTTCCTCCAAAAAATCACTTATTAAGACATTACCTGGTATAGTTTATTTCAGGATGTGATGTTTGATTATGACTTCCAGGACAGTATGTGTTATAGAAATAGATTAATTCAGACTGCATTGTTATGTAAATGTCATATATTATTAGAAGTGTGCACATGAGAGCTTAGCAAAAAGAGCAGTATGGAGAAAATATGTACAGAATGCAAACTAAAATTTTGCCACAGGTAACAGCAGTTCTGTAATGCCATTTTTGTAAAGTAGAATGGCATCCTGAAAGGATAAGAAGGACTACCGTGAAAGGTAAGATGGTGCAATAGAAAGGCTTTATGAAATTGTCAATGTGGCTTGAAACGGTGTCTAGGTAGCCGTTGTCTGTATCATAATGAACATATGCTAAACTTAGGGTTATATTAGTGCAATTTTTGTTGACATATGAAAAGAAGCAGGAACTGTGAGTTATGGCAACAAGGAAAAAAATTCATAGTAGCAGGTCAAGGGGTGCATGTGGAGCATGATTATTCTCAATGAGCCATGCCTCAATGGCTATTTTAAAGGAGTACAACAGGTTTCTCTAAGGTACTCCTCAACTTCACAGCCCTTTTCCTCCCTATTTACATTGTCCTCTGTAAAGCAACAACAATAAAGCATTTACAATTTTTATAATTCCCCTTACTTCTGTAACAGAAGCCTACCTTCTCATACTGTGATGGTTTCACTTACAAAATGTTTCTCTCACGTTTGAATAAAGCTTGCTGGAATCGCTCAATTACTGACATCATCGAGGCCAGGCAGTGCAGGTACTTTTTTTTTCTCTCACTTTTTTTTTTTAATCAGTTCCTTCCCCCAAAGTGACATCACCACAGCCGTCATCTGAGTCTAACTAAAATAATAAGACCCACCCATTCTGTGATGTCATAGCTCCCTTGTCCTTCCCCCAGCCTGAGTGCTGTTCATTTTATTCAGTAGTAGTGTAGTAACACTGATGTTTAGAAACACAGAAATTTGGTATGCATACTTGTACATTCTGCACGGAAATGATGCTTAGGTGGTGTATCGCTTGCATACTTCTCTGTTGTATTTGCACCAGGTACAGCTAGTGTGCAGTGCGGGAATAGAAAGATTAAAACATAACCCTGGTATCAGAGGTGGCAGTGCAACATATTCATAGTGGCTTAACATGAGAGTAGCTCTAAGCAAGCACCATGTGAAACCTGAACAAGCACCTAGAATTATTCAGTGCAGCTTCCACACCTTAAGTCAAAAAATGAATTCACATACTCACATGAACAGGAGTAGCTGCATATTGATGACTAAAGGTGTATGGGCATGTCGGGTGGTTACTACACTGAAAAACTGGTATGTAATGGTGGAGATATTTGGAAGGCATGAGCAAACACACAGGATATTTTAGCCATAGTACCAACTGAACTGGAGGCTGGCAAATAGATTTAGTAAGGGATTTTGTCCATGCACAAATGGAAAATGATGACCCATCGGCAGAATCCTTTACAAGTGCATTCTATGAACACCTTCAAGAATGCATGGACCGAGCCATCCCAAGTAAAACGAAGACCAACTCCTCAAAAAAGAGGAAGCCAGTCTGGTGGACCCTGGCCATAAATAAACTTTAGAACAGAAGGAGGAAACTCCTGCAAGATAGAATAAAATCCCAAAATAAGAAGGCATCTCTGATTAACATCAGTAAAAAACTGCGCTCCCTCATTAAATCATCGAAAGCCAACTTCGAAAGAAAAATAGCCAATGACTCTAAGGATAACCACAAGGCCTTCTTTAACTATGTCAAGAGTCTAGGGGCAAACTCTCAGATATGCTCCGAGCTAGTGCATAATGGCCATAAATACACTGAACCAACCGACATTGCCAACATCCTGGCTGACAAGTTCAGTGCAAACTTCACCCCCCCTCTCCACCAAAGGGGCTAGCACCCATCCCAGAAGAATGTGGCGCTCCAGATATCTCAGACACACAAGTAAAGACAGCCCTTGCAAAGGCCAAAAACACAGCATCAAAGGGACCAGATGCTATCCCAGGTTGTGTCTTGCATGAGCTTTAAAATGAACTAACCCCCCATCTCAAATCACTATTCAAACTCAGCCTCTCTACAGGCTATGTACCCAAAGAATGGTGTACAGCAACAGTCGTACCACTCCATTTGGGATGTACCTCACTAGACACCTGCAACAACTAGAAAGACCACAGAAGTATCTGACTAAGAGGATTAAGGGCCTTAAACAATTACTCTAGGAAGCATGACTAAAAAAGCTCCAGCTCTTCTCAGTCGCTTACCGTCTTCTCAGAGGTGACCTATGTCTGACCTATAGGGCCATGTCAAACCCTGAACTAATGGACATGCTTCACCTCAAAAAAATGAGATCCCTCAGAATCACTCGTTCTAGCGACTTCAACCTATGTACAACAATAAACAGGACATGCTGGAGGGATAGATTCCTGTCCCAGCGACTCCCCTCACTCTGGAATAGAATCCCAATCCATATTCGACAGAGCTCCTCTCTGACCCTTTTCAAGAGACCTGGATAAGAAAAGGCATTTAATGACAACTGCCATTCCATTTGTGACGTTTTATAGCAATAGACCAACAAGGGTATGATATTAGAGGTGGACCCATTTCATTAGTACTTGAATGTTGCGAATTGGAATGGCAGTTGTCATTAAATGCCTTTTCTTATCCAGGTCTTAATGACAACTGTAATATAGTGTGTCTATTGAAACTAAAGAACTACTTGCAACAATGACGTTATAAGACATTACAGCGAATAATGTTTATGTACTAGTTTACTGTTATATATTATTTATATTTGAATGTACTAAATATTTATCATCTGAGTTAAAATGTCATGGGTGATTATTATTGTTAACAAATGTTCGTTTGTTGCGACTCAATAGTTATTGAGTATCTTATTAGTTACACTGCGCTTTAAATTTCCTTCTCTTGAATGAGACAGGCTGACTGGCTTGAACAACTATGACGCCTTGCAGCTGACTTTTTATATGTGACTACACTTGTGTGGTTATTTTATTTTTATTTTCTGATGAAGTTACTCGAGAGGAGTGACGAAAACTTTGTCTAGTTTTTAAATAAACTGCTTGTACGTTAAAAGTATCAGTGTGCTTTTGGACTTTAGCGTGTGGCTGTTGTGGACTCCCTCTTTTCCATTTCAAATCCATTTCAAATCTTTCTGAATCTTCAGAAGTACCTTGGAAATCAGTGGAAAGGGTAGATACACACATAAGAACACCCCTGATCAGGAGTATGAGAGAGAGCAGTGTTCTCCAAGCTTGTTTACAATGATTCCTAGAACTGAATTTGTCTAGCTGTCTTGTTTTGAAAGGAAGTAAACCGATCTAGTTGACATGTTTCCCGCATCTGGATTAATTCCTGGAATACCTCTGAACTGACTTTCCACTTGTGGCAGTCAGTCCAGAATTTGACGAGTTTGTTTGCCACTATGTTTTGCTGTGACATTTGTAAGAGGCCTGAAGAATTAGGGAGCATTTTAAGAGTCATCTCTAAAGCCATCATTGTCAAGTGGCATAACTGGTATGACTTGATACTCCCTTGTTTAAGTACCACATTACTGTAATGTTATTAGTAATCACCCGAAGAGTGCGAGGTTGCCAAAGATGATGTAAAGCTTTTACAGCCTGAATCACAGCCAGCATTTCTTTGACATTTCTGCGCTTTTGTCTGTCTGAATTGTCCCACAATCTTGCCCTTTTACTCTGACAGAAACTGTACCCCAAGCCAAATCTGAGGAGTATATAAAGACTAATGGTCTTGGAAGAAGAAGAGAGAAAAGAAGTCCTGGATTCAGAACCATCTGATCCCTCCACAACTGTAGCTCTAGTTTTACAAATCCCGGCACTGGTATGTGAAACTCTGAGTCCACATGTTTTTTTAGGAAACACTGGCTCTTCCTCATGTATAGCCTGGCACGTGGTATTGAGACCATACAAGCCATAAAGCTTATATAGTTCTAAAGAATTCCCTAGATGAAGCTCGAGTCAGACAAGAAAAGTTCAGGAATACCTTCTGATACATTTCCACTTTGCCTTGAGGTAAAATGGCTTTTTACATGAGAGTGTCTATAAGACACCCTATAAACACAATTCTGTGTGATGGAGTCAGCAAGGATTTCTGTATGTTTATCTGAAATCCCAGAAGCATTAGGAGGGATGAAACCTGTGTTAAGGACTCCTGGCATCTGGGCAAAACAAGTAAGCAAATCATCTAAATACAGAAAAATGGGGATAATCTGCAGTGAGCCACCACAGGAGCACTTTGGGCAATCTACTGCAACATGATTGCTCATAAAGTATAATGCAGAGAATTGATAATGTGACCCAAATACACAAAATCTTTGGAATCTCCTGAATTAGTATCCTACTGGTATGGTATGGTAAGCATCCTTGAGGTCTAAGGTTACCATAACGTATTGGCCTGGGAGAAGGGCTAACAGTGGCGGAGGGTCAACATCTTGAATTTTGGAATCTTAACACAGAGATTGAGGAAGGAGAGATCCAAACTGGTCAACATGAGTGCTCCATTTTTGGGACCAGAACCATTCTGGAATAAAAGCCCTTTGCTCAGTGATCTGCAGGAACTTGTATGACTCCTGCTTTTGATGATGGAGCACCTGAGAAAAAAACTTTGTTTGGTCTGGGGAGTGAGGGGGAATCCCCCTGAAATGGGGAGGAGGAGAATCTATCCATTTCCAGGGGTAACTTTATTGATTCATTTTCAAAACCCATCTGTCTGAAATTATCTGTAAATATCTGTAAATGTGAAAAGCTGTAGCACTGAGGGTCAGATACTGAGAAAGTAGAAGGGAAGTAGGGGTAGTAGGCAGGGGGAAGGTGACCAGGTCAGGTGAGTTTCAGAAACAAATAAATCTTTCTGTTCTCATCTTACAGCTGACCCAACTGCTATCATGCCTACGGCTTCAGCAGTGAAAAAGCATCTTCCCCTCCTCTAATCCATTTACTGGGGATAAGAAGGGTAAATGGATGGACAGGCAGAGTAAGACTTTTTCATCTGCTACATTAGCCTTCAGAGTCCTGAACTACCAGGGCTATATGTGGAAGTTTATTTTACAATGTGCTAATAGCTTGGACAAATTTTGGCTTCTCTGACCCCTGAAGGTAGGTTTTATGTAAAATCAGATTGTGTGTAAGCAGTCTCAAGTTTCTACAAATGCCTTAAAAAGTTTGTATGACTGTGCTGAAACTCTTTTCAAAGCTATTTGTAGAAAGATTTCTGAAGCTGACACATTTCCTTGTTTATTGAATTTAGGGTTGTTACCCTCCCGTCATTTCTTCTTGAAGGGCTGCCTGTTTTTTGGCTGCTTTGTCTGCTTGGGGAAGAATCTCTGGCACCTGAAAAATCCTAGAATTTTCATTTGTTCATTTATCTCTCTCATCTCATTGTTTGAAGACCTCTGTATCAGCAGGTCTAAATAAAACTTCTCTGTCTAAAGGTGAATTCAACATTTCTGTCTTGTAGTCATCTGCAAAGCTGTGATCACATACCAAAATGAATCTCCTCAAAATAGTAGCTGAAGCAGAGGCTCTGGAGTAAAGGAAAAAAGGTAAACAAAATAAACCCTAAGGTACTAAAAGACAGACTATTCTTTGAAAGCAGTCCTTAAACAGACAATAACGGTAATCAAGGAACTTCTATCAATGTGCCAGAAAAAACATTATTCTTAAAGCAAAATATCACTATTTTCACCACATAAACACTTAAAACACTAAAGTATATTAAAATATTGGTACTTTTCCATTATCGGGGCAACAGCTGTAATGCGGTAGCATGCGCATGTAAAGATCGCACAGCTGTTAGCCCTGAAGCGGTTATTTTGAAAGAGAAAAAAAAAAGACATGACTATGTTGCAATGTTTGTCTAGTTTAACAGAAGTAACTTGACATATCAGAGTAGTATACGAGCAGAATCACAACATGTACATGCACATAATGTAGCCAAGTAATTGATGAAGAAGAAGTACCAAATCCCGTACTAAAGCATTCAATGAGAGAAATGTAAAGCGACAATTTTAAATGCAGTTCAGGCACTAAGCACAACATCCATGATGCAGATATTGAGATCATAGCTAAACATTATCTTGAAGTAACACGTCAATTCTGCAATGGGTTGGATGCGATGGGGTATGCAGAACACTTGTGCTTGGGATCGCCATGACAGATAAAGAAGTAAAATTAACACTTTGTGACATAAAATAAATGAGGAGACACTGATGAACCTGGAATGTTCGTAAATTGTTACCTTGTCATTTGCTATATGATAGTGCATTTTAAAATAAGAAAGCCTATTTTAATCAGATTTTAGCTAAATACATTTTAAAAATCTTAAGAGCGGGATAATGAGAGCCCGGAGGCTGAAAATAAAACATTTTCATAACAATATTGTCATGGACTGCCTTGAGCCGATGCAGTTTTTTTCATTTTGTAGAAGCACAAAGCTGCATGTACATGACAGAAGATTACACTGTGCTACAGGCATGCACATTATTATTTCTGGTCATGGTTAATAGGATTTCACTTTGAATCCTACAAGTAGGGGTGTAAAGGCTGTTGAAATCTGGGCCTGTATACTTAAAGGAAAATGCGGTTATTTTTTTCACTACTGACTGCAACTTGGACAGAAGCTATGATGTGACAGTCATACAAAGTTTTACTTTTAATTGCATGAAATAAATTGCCACATCAGCAGCGGTGCAATCTTTGCAAGCACATGCTAGCATTCCACCTGCTCATTAGAGCAGTTGCCCTGATAACGGAAAAGTACCAAAATATTATATGTGTGGAAGGGGATCCCCAAAAGGGGTCTTATCTTTTTGACAGGAGGCTTTGGCCAACTGCTGCTCCAGAAAAGTCTCAGAGATGCTTCTCATGAGATGGCAAGAAAGTAATGACAATTTTTAGTCACTCAGGCTGCTTTTCTAGTCCCTCTAAAAAGGGTTTGCCTATAGGCAGCCAGTGACTGTGTGGGAGGGGGTTAGAGCTTTGGGAATCTGGTTGACTACTGTATCCTTGTCAGGATACAACCCGTAGACTACTGCAGCAGTGAGAATGATGAACAATGGGATGAACAGCATGAGTTAGATCCAAAAGGTAGAGCATTCTTTTGTAATGTAGTAGCACAGAGATGATATGAACATTTTAATTTGGTTGCTTATTTATAGTCCATTAAAAGTGAGACTTTGAGAATGAATATTCTGGAAATGGCTCACATCCAGTAGACTCAATCTGGATGTGCTTATATGAATAAAACAAACAGTCTGTCCATTAGGTTCATTACAAATGAAGGCAATATTTTTATCAAGTTAATTTTTTTGGAAGAAGGCTGAATAATGGCTGTGACAGTTTATATATTGCAAGAGACAACTTAAGTAATTTTGTATGGATGCATAATCTAGTTGATGGGCATTTATAAGAAAGGGCTGCTAGAGGTCGCTTTCATTAGTAAGTTCAGACCATGACTGCAACCATGAAGATTAATGGTGCAGAATATTTGGTCCAAAGAAGCAACTCCTTTGTTAAACAAAAGTTAAACTGCTACATTATTCTAATGTGATATGCAATCATCAAGGTATTGCTTTTGAGAAACTGCATATTATGTAATCAGCTAGTAAAGACTGCTTTATCATAGCTGTTTATAGCTGTGTACATAAAAATGCACTGGTAAATTATTTGAAGGTATGATTTCAATGCTGGTTAAATATGCATTTAAACAAAATATGTTTATTATGACACTTTATAATTGTATATTTAATTCATATATCTTATTTTCTCTTCTTCCTACAGTCAGAAAATGTATGATACAAGGATAACATTAATCATCTGTTCCATATATACTTTTGCATAGATAATTAGGTGTAACCATGATGAAAATATTATAAATAATGCGGAAAGTTAAAATATAATGCCTATGTATGTGAATATTTGAACTTTCCTTCCCAGGTCTCCACTGAAAAAGGGCATCAGATTTTCCGGGTCAACAAAGATAATACAATACAATACAATAAAAAAAACAATATCAATCATGGTAATGTTGCTGCTCCAAAGGAATATTTCAAAAGCATTGCAAGGATACTACTGAGCTACAGGTAGGTATCCAGTGTAAACTGTATAGTTGATTAAAATGGGGTGATGGAAAATTATTGGGATTTTAAACTTATTTTTGAGACTTGAGTGAGTTCTCATGTCCTGAAGTGACATACTCAGAATATTTTACATCTGAATGAGATTACAGCTGGTTGAAAACAAATAGTTGTAATCTCATCAGGATGAAAAAAAAATAAACCTTTCACTGATCCCCTATGTAGTGAGCAAGCCCCCATACCACAAACATTATATATATTAACTCCATGGTTGCAGAAACACAAAAGAGGGAGAAGTCTCCAAATAGAAAATAATCTCTTCTGGTGCACACTTAGAATATATACTGGCAGTGATTTCCAAAGGGAAACAGCAGCCAGAGGTTCAGCTTCACCAAGATGAACTTGACCAGTTGGCAAACCTTCTAGTTTAAGCTTGATGAGGTTTAGGTAAGTTCTATATTGAGAATGCTTGCAGAGGCTTAGTATTAAATACAGACATCTGTAAATCTTGTATTTATAGAAGGAGAAATAGCAACATTTGTAAAGAGAGAGAGATAAATCTAGTTAATATAATGGAAATTAAGGATACTCAGAACTAATTGTTATGTAGAGACAATATAGTAAAAAAAATATTTGCAGAAAACAGTTTTATTTAGCGCTTTCGGAAGCGTCAATACGTTTCCTTCTTCAGATTACAAACAGAAAAAATCAGAAAAAATCACAAGAACTCTAACCAACAACCAAAATGTCATTTTATGAAACCAATGAAAGAAATCATGTGATAAATATTAGCCTATAGCGCTGTTTAGCCTTAATTAACTAATTTGTGGCTTAAAATCAATTATAACTCTCTTATAAAAATATGTTTATATATATATATATATATATATATATATTTTTTTTTTTTTACTATATTGTCTCTACATAACAATTAGTTCAACTCGTGGCTCTGCTCTTTCGTTTTGAGTGTTTTTAACGGTTTGTGAGGTCTTTTTTCGTTCGTGGTATATTACATGGCTAACGAAGACAGAGCCAGAGTGCTTAGTTCTCTCTCCCCTCCGTTGTTTTCTCAACAAAACGGGCATGGGGAGTCAGGAGACAACGCTGGAAGTAGCCCTGCTGTGGAGGTCATGGAGACGAATGCCGACGATGGTAATTTGACTATGCTTATCCAGATGATAATGGGGCGGTTAGACCATCTAACCCAGCGCTTTGACCAATTGAATAATAGTGTCAAAGGATCTTGTACAAACGTTTTGCGAGACCGGGGCACGGAGCAACAACATAGTAGCCCTGGATTTCTTAACCAGCAACCTGTTTCTACCTGTAGGAGTGCTAGTTCTAATTACGGAGCCAATTCTCGCAACACCTCATTGCAGGATTCCAGTATTCCAGCTGGTCAACCGCAAATTGAAGCGCAACCAAGGCATGCAGTTCAGGACAACGAAGCAACGCAGAACGGGTGCTGTTCTATTCCTTCTATCAACAGTTTTTTAAGTAAAAGAAACTTTTTTTCGAACAACGTCCGTGATGCAGCAGGACCTTTGCAACAACAAGAAGGTACTAGTACTGACATTACCGTTATTATTAGTGAATTTGACTATAAGTTATTCAAATGTAGGAAACTACAATTAGAAGTGGCTTATTTAGAGGAGTGTTTGGAGAAAGGAATAGTCCCCAAAGGCCTCAGGCAATGGAGGTTCCCGGTGGGGTTGATTAATGGTTCCAGCTTTCACAAACAGTTGCTGGAATTATTTGACAAGCAGGAGTTTGACTTCATGCGGGTACTTATAGGGCACTATTTGCAACAAATTGAAAGTTACCAGCACGATTTGAAATGCTGGAACAAGAGATTAAAAACAATCAAGATTTTTCCAGGTATAAGTACGAATATACGCGTATTTTTACCAGCATTGATGCAACTATGTCAAAGTTATCTGGTAACAAGAAAAAGAAAATTGACAGGGACTTGTTCCAGTATTCTAACAATAAAGCATACCCGCTACCCCCACCAGTTACTCAGACCAAATTTGTATTTAGGGGTATGAGCAATGTAAACAACGGAAGTGGGCAGGTAGTACGTCCACTGCCTTTTATTCCCCCTAATGCATCTCCTCAACAACAGTATGGTGAATCACATTCGAACAATCAAGCTTTTAGTAACCAGAACCAAGGAAATGACAGTAATAATGCCAATAATGGGGGAAATAATTGCATTCAAACAAATAACAACAACATGAGTGAATCATCGAGCGCTCAGGGTTTTCGGCAAGGACAGAGTTTCAACTAGAGGAACTTGAGGTCCAACAGGAACCAGAACACCCCAAAGAACAAACGGAACCAGAGGAAGAGGTAGCTTTACCTCGAGTGAGCCCGAGTATTGTACATAGCACTGAAGGGGACTTTAAAATTTATAATTTTACCTCTTTTTATATTGACCAGAGTATGTGCGACTTTTTTTCTAAAGGACTTACTTTTGTTCCAGACACACATTTTGACATGGTAAAAACTATTATAGATTTGAAATTATTCATACGTAAATTAAATTTACGAATTTTGTTAGGAAACATGCCTTCCCTTGTGAATCCCTTTAGAATCGCTAGTGTCTTCAATCCACCTTTGTCACAGAGCCTTAAAGTATTTGACATGGCATGTGAGTTAGATTTTAGACACTTAGCTGCTAGCAGACCCCATATTAAAGGGGTTAAATCCAACATAACTGTGCAGGATAGAGATCTGATTCGAACTCTGAAGGAATGTAACATCAGGGTTATGAAACCCGACAAAGGGAATGGGCTCATCTTTATGGACCATTATGACTATGTCATTAAAATGTTAGCACATTTGGAGTCAGGGCCATACCAGGAGATTAGTACCAATGAAATCAATATAGCCTATGGGAAAATCAGGAGTGCATTAGAAGATTTATTCTTAGATGACTATATTGACACTGACTTATATAGGTATCTAACTATGACCTCACCTAGGTTACCTGTTCTCTTTGGGGTGCCAAAAATCCACAAGTCCATCCCCAACCCTCCTTTTAGACCCATTGTTGATGGTAGGGGATCTATCATGAGTGCTTGTGCCACTTATATTGACAGTTTACTCAAGCCACTAATAGCAAACGAAACACACATTTGCAAGGATTCTTGGAGTTTTTTGAGTGACATCAATCAAATTCCATTTAACCCGGCATATGTGTTACTCACTGTGGACATAAGAGACTTATATACCGTGATTCCACATAATATTGGACTTGAGTGGATTAGAGAGCTCCTTTCAGCCAGAAATGTAAATAACACCATTTATCTGGTTGAGACTCTATTAGAATTGATCCTCTCTTCCAATTTCTTTAGGTTTGAAGGCCACACTTTTGTACAAACATCAGGGGTGGCCATGGGTTCACCCTGTGGAGGAGCATATGCAAATTGCATTTTGGCCCAATGGGAGAACACCCTTCTATTTCAAGATCCTATGTTTCAAAGTCATGTCGCCTGGTACACCAGGTACCAGGACGACATGTTTTTACTTTGGAGGGGCAGTTCAGACTACATTCCTTACTTTATCACCTCCATTTCTAAATTGACCAATTTTTTGGAGTTTACATTTGAATTTAATGATACTCACATCAGTTTTTTAGACATTTCACTATATAAGGACAATGCGAATTCCAGATTCAAAAGCAACATCTATAGGAAACCAACATATTCCAATGGTTTCCTACACTATTCTAGCTGTCACCCGTACCATCAAAAGAAAGCAGTCGTAAAAGGGCAGATGGTACGGGCGGCTAGAATGGTAATGGATGAAAATGATTTTATTGCCGAATGTGTTACTCTTTTTAATATGTTCCGCAACAGGGGATATCCTGGTGACCTAATAAGGGAAATCATGGAGGAAGTCAAACATAAACGTAAAATAGGATATTTCAGTCCTATATTACGAGCTGGCCACGTGGTTTATGAGATAGAAGAGGAAGGAGATAGTAGGTTGCACATGTCCTGCAACAATCACGTCAATCACAACCTTAGGTTCCTGTGCACCTTTTCCATAGATCACCATTTTATCAGGGACATATTATGTAAGAATTGGAAATTACTTCTAAATGACAGAAAGATTCAGAGTGTTTCCAGTGCCCCACCAGCTATTACATTTAGAAGAGGGGTTAATTTAAAAACCCTCTTAGAAACTGGTAGACCCAAGTTGAAAACATTGACACTGGGTATGGGGAAATGTGGTTGTTGTGCACAATGTAAATTTATTAGAGAAGGAACCATGGTCACTGTTAACAAAACTGAATATAAAGTAAAGGGTAAATACAATTGTAACACCAAAGCAATTGTTTACGTGGCAATATGTACAGCATGCTACGCGTTTTACATAGGGAAGACTGAGCGTAAATTAAAACAGCGCATTTATGAGCATTCTTACGCTATTTCAAAAAGAGATGTAAATAACGCGTTGGCTAATCACATCATTGAACATCCCAGCCACCAGTTTAAGTTCACAGTGCTTAAGCAGGTCGAAGATACCCCTTACACAGGACCATGGCAAATACATCTGGAGGTGGAGGAATTATGTTGGCAGATTAGAACTGCAGCCTCATTTTCCCCAGGTCTTAATGAGCAGCTTTCTATTGCATGTATTTTAAAAAAACTTGCTCTGAAAAGATAAACAACTGTTAGAAACACTTCTTTTGTCATTTTTCAATGAAGTGGCTTATGAATGTGTACTTAATACACACTTTGGATGTGTTTAGAGTTGTTGCTTTTTGATGCTTTAAGTTTAAGTTATAAGTACCTATTGCCTTTAGGTGACCTAGTCCTGCTGCATCAACGGAAATGGGCTGATTTAGTCCATTTACGTTGTTCTGTTTTATCTACATTTTTTAATGTTTATTTTATAACAGCAACATCGCAATTTTATAATGTTGAATGCCCAATATTTTAAATAATTCATGGGCTATTCATATATATTTTTATGAGAGTTATAATTGATTTTAAGCCACAAATTAGTTAATTAAGGCTAAACAGTGTTATAGGCCAATATTTATCACATGATTTCTTTCATTGGTTTCATAAAATGACATTTTGGTTGTTGGCTAGAGTTCTTGTGATTTTTTTCTGATTTTTTCTGTTTGTAATCTGAAGAAGGAAACGTATTGACGCTTCCGAAAGCGCTAAATAAAACTGTTTTCTGCAAATATTTTTTTTACTATATTGTCTCTACACAACAATTAGTTCAACTCGTGGCTCTGCTCTTTCGTTTTGAGTGTTTTTAACGGTTTGTGAGGTCTTTTTTCGTTCGTGGAATTTAAGGATGTTATTTGCATTTTATGATACTAGTAATGTTAACTAACAGCAACAAGTGAAATCAAAGTTAACCGTACAGAATTAAAATGCATATATTTCAGATGTGTGAAAATATTAGGCAAGTTACAAAACAGCTTAAATATTAGAATTTGTATCCCTTGGTAAAATACCCATTTGCCCACCCCCACCCCACCCGACTGTAAGAGATCACAATGTGCTTTGGCTGATGGCAGATTGTAAACTGTCATACTTTTAAAGAACAATTTGATAGTTCACAAGCTGCCATTAAAGGATTAAAATTGTGATTGCTTATATACAGTGTAACCATCTGTTCTGTTTTTCCCAGATATAATTTACCTACCTTTTAAAAAAGAACAATTTACAAATTTACAGTTTGTAAGCTGTTATATTTGTTTGTAAACTCTGCATGCCCATCAAAAGCTTGCACCTAGAGTAGTTGTCCAGTTAGCCCCACCCTTTTATGGCACTGATATTTAGGATTCAATGGCCCTGATAAAGAAACAGGCAGTTGAACTGTGTGAGTGAGGGTGTGAGAAGAGATATTAAGTGTGAATTAGTGGACAGTGAACTTGAAGAAGCCAGCTGTGCTAATTTGCATGAAATGTCAAGGGTAGAATAGAAAAAGACAAGAAATAAAATGAGCTGCACTTCATGTCAATGATCTTTCATATCTTTGCCGTCAGTAAACAGATTGTATGTACTTTGATGGCCTGCTGGATTTCTAATGGATAAACTAAGCACAATGTCAGATGATGACAGAAGCATAACAGGCTAACAAACTGAAATAATGTTATGATGTAAGAGTATCAGATATATGGTTGATGTGTATGTAATATGTGACTTGCACTCAACATGATCTTCTAATGATGATAATGTGTACTGAGTATGAAGGCTATAATATAAAATGCACATACTTTATGAAGATAAAGATAAAGAAAGCGATATAGGTACCCTATTGTAATTCTGGGACTCACAAGAGTGAGAGCCCTGGAATTAAAAAAAGTGTGAAAATACAGAACAGTGAATGTCAAAAATGACTGGCCTCCTTAAAAAGTTGTTTTTGCAGGGGGCAAATCTCCTTACATCCCTTATATTTCCCACATCCCTGAACTTATATATATATATTAACTCCAAGATGTCCATACCTCTGAGAAAAGAGAGTTTCATACTTTATATGTGTAATTATGCATTTTCAGTCAATCTTGCTATTCTGGGACTTTCAGTAACAGATCTTGAAATATCACATGGTTACCACAATATAAATTTAAAAAGGGGGAGTGACAGTTATATTAAGCAAGGGTTTGCAGCATTATATTGTCCAAGGACAATGTGTCTGGTGTAACTATATGCTGACAGAGGGTCTAGAGTATGCTGGATGGAAGTATCTATTAAAAATAAGCATCATAACATGAAAAGATTGATAGTAGGAAGAGAGTAAAATTTTAGTGCTAAAAAGAGTAACATTTTAACACTAAATAAATGAGCAATAAATGTTCATCAGCAAAAGCCATGGAGAGGATCATAATGGACCTCATAAATAAAGACATAGGGAATTTGCAGACTTTGGATCCAACCCAGTTTGGCTTTGTCAAAGGCAGATCATGCCTTTTAAACTTGGTTGACTTTTTCGAAACAGTCACCAAAGCCATTGATGAGGGAAAGGCAGTCCATACAGCCTACCTCGATCTGGCGAAGGCCTTCGATACAATACCCCACTCGGGTATCACTGAAAAACTCATCAGCTTAAATGTTAACCCATACATCACAAGATGGGTTGCAAACTGGCTGAGTGACAGAACCCACAGGGTCAGAGTTGCTGGCGCCATGTCAGACTCAAAGCCTGTCACAAGTGGTGTCCCACAGGGCTCAGTCCTGGGCCCACTCTTGTTTGGCATCTACTTTTCCCAAGTACAAGCAAACACAGTAGGGTTATGGCTGACAAAGTTTGCAGATGACTGCAAACTGGGCCATAGTAGAAAACACATCTGACACAGATATCCTTCAGAAGGGTCTCACAGAAAGCGGATAACTGGTGCCAGAGCCACGGCCTAAAGTTAAATGCCAAAAAATGCATAGTCATACCCTTCGGGAAAAACAAGGTTACCCCTAGCTACCAAATAGGTGGCAATCCACTGAGCACAGAAGAAGTTATCAGGGACCTGGGGACCCAGGTTGATAGTAGTCTGTCATTCGACACCCATGTAGCTAAAGTAGTTAGGAAGACCTTCTACATTGCCCACCTTATCATGAAGGGATTCTCATCTAGATCAAGGGAGGTCATAGTCTCCCTTTACTCATCACTCATCAGACCAATGATTGAGTACAATGCCCCATTCGGAATGTATCTGACCCGACACTTGCAGTAGCTGGAGAGGCCACAAAAGTTCCTCACCAAAAGGATAAAGGGTCTCAAACATCTGTCCTATGCTGCCCGACTGAAAGAACTCCAGCTCTATTCAGTCGCACCATTGCTCAGAGGTGACCTTTGCCTAACATACAAGGCCATGTCAAACCCAGATTTGATGAATATGCTTCACCTCAAAAAATCTAGATCCATCAGAGCCACAAGGGCGGGAGACTTAAACCTCGACACGGCTATTAATAGGACGTGCTGGAGGGATAGATTCATCACCCAAAGACTCCCTATGCTGTGGAACAAAATCCCGGTATATGTGAGGCAGAGCACCTTGCTGGCCTTGTTCAAGAGAAATCTTGACCAATGGATGGGAGATCGCAGATATACCCCAGGGATTACCTCAGTGTCACTGCTCGACAGAGGCACAGCAAAATAATGGGTATAGTTCCCCATACTAAAGGGGTGGCTAGGCTTGTAAATGCCCTCGGGCAGATAGCCTAGTATGAACCTATGAACCTATGAACCTATGAATGGGGAATGCAGTGGTGCAGCGGTACCCTTGTTGCCTCACAGCAAGAGGTTCTCCCGTTCGATTCTCGGCTGGAGTGTCGGGAGTGCCTTCTGTGTGGAGTCTCATGTCCTCCCCGCGGTTGGGTGGGCATTCGAAAGACATGCGTAAATGGGCGTGCCTTCGTTTCAGGTTGAATGTCAAGCTGGCACCTCGGCATTCGTGAAAATCTACTGCCAATCATTAGTGGACCGGAGTTCCGCTGTGGCGACCCCTAACTGGGAAAAGCCGAAAGACAACAACAACAACAACATTATGAATGGGGAATAATAAAGTTATGTAGAAGAGGACATGTTTTAAACTTACTGACTTTAATAAGACTCGCCAATTATTCCCAGTTATAGAAAGGCGAATCAACCTGTATAAACAAAATGAGAATTTGAGCTTAGCTTATGTTTCATAAATGAATGTCCTGGAATGGAAAAGCTAACAGGACATTATGCTGTATAAAAACAATAAATTAAGGAGAATGTGGTATGAAGATGAATGTATGAAGATGAATGTTTGTGATTTTATTGTAAGAGCTGAAAGGAGATTGCTGTTACATATCTTGAATTTTGTTTTTGAAGATGGCATATGTCTTCTGTTTTTTTGTGATATTTATTTATTTGAATTTGCTTACTATTTAAGATCAGGAAAGAATATTATTAAATAAAGAACATCAGTTTAATATCTCTCTCTTTGCCTTAGACTAATTTACCAGAAGGTAGGCTAAAATAAGAAGTTATGTACTTACCATAACATTCCGTGTTTGTAGTCCATCTCGCCTACATTTCTTGCTGGATGGGTTCGGAGCCAATCCTTGGCTCCGACTCGGCTGATACTAAAGCTCGAAAGCCAAATAGGTGGCAATCCACTGAGCACAGAAGAAGTTATCAGGGACCTGGGGACCCAGGTTGATAGTAGTCTGTCATTCGACACCCATGTAGCTAAAGTAGTTAGGAAGACCTTCTACATTGCCCACCTTATCATGAAGGGATTCTCATCTAGATCAAGGGAGGTCATAGTCTCCCTTTACTCATCACTCATCAGACCAATGATTGAGTACAATGCCCCATTCGGAATGTATCTGACCCGACACTTGCAGTAGCTGGAGAGGCCACAAAAGTTCCTCACCAAAAGGATAAAGGGTCTCAAAAATCTGTCCTATGCTGCCCGACTGAAAGAACTCCAGCTCTATTCAGTCGCACGCTGCTCAGAGGTGACCTTTGCCTAACATACAAGGCCATGTCAAACCCAGATTTGATGAATATGCTTCACCTCAAAAAATCTAGATCCATCAGAGCCACAAGGGCGGGAGACTTAAACCTCGACACGGCTATTAATAGGACGTGCTGGAGGGATAGATTCATCACCCAAAGACTCCCTATGCTGTGGAACAAAATCCCGGTATATGTGAGGCAGAGCACCTTGCTGGCCTTGTTCAAGAGAAATCTTGACCAATGGATGGGAGATCGCAGATATACCCCAGGGATTACCTCAGTGTCACTGCTCGACAGAGGCACAGCAAAATAATGGGTATAGTTCCCCATACTAAAGGGGTGGCTAGGCTTGTAAATGCCCTCGGGCAGATAGCCTAGTATGAACCTATGAACCTATGAACCTATGAATGGGGAATGCAGTGGTGCAGCGGTACCCTTGTTGCCTCACAGCAAGAGGTTCTCCCGTTCGATTCTCGGCTGGAGTGTCGGGAGTGCCTTCTGTGTGGAGTCTCATGTCCTCCCCGCGGTTGGGTGGGCATTCGAAAGACATGCGTAAATGGGCGTGCCTTCGTTTCAGGTTGAATGTCAAGCTGGCACCTCGGCATTCGTGAAAATCTACTGCCAATCATTAGTGGACGGAGTTCGCTGTGGCGACCTAACTGGGAAAAGCCGAAAGACAACAACAACAACAACATTATGAATGGGGAATAATAAAGTTATGTAGAAGAGGACATGTTTTAAACTTACTGACTTTAATAAGACTCGCCAATTATTCCCAGTTATAGAAAGGCGAATCAACCTGTATAAACAAAATGAGAATTTGAGCTTAGCTTATGTTTCATAAATGAATGTCCTGGAATGGAAAAGCTAACAGGACATTATGCTGTATAAAAACAATAAATTAAGGAGAATGTGGTATGAAGATGAATGTATGAAGATGAATGTTTGTGATTTTATTGTAAGAGCTGAAAGGAGATTGCTGTTACATATCTTGAATTTTGTTTTTGAAGATGGCATATGTCTTCTGTTTTTTTGTGATATTTATTTATTTGAATTTGCTTACTATTTAAGATCAGGAAAGAATATTATTAAATAAAGAACATCAGTTTAATATCTCTCTCTTTGCCTTAGACTAATTTACCAGAAGGTAGGCTAAAATAAGAAGTTATGTACTTACCATAACATTCCGTGTTTGTAGTCCATCTCGCCTACATTTCTTGCTGGATGGGTTCGGAGCCAATCCTTGGCTCCGACTCGGCTGATACTAAAGCTCGAAAGCTTTTACTGCCTCAAGGCTATCCCCTATCCCCAGATCTTGTTTGCAAGAAAGTAACTAAATACATAATAATAATACTATCAATAACTATGTACATACAAACAAAAGGACTTTGTTTTACTATCCATGCCATGTGGAAAGACAACTGTAACAAGGTCAGACAGCATAATGAATAGTCCACCAGTGCCTCCAGGATACAGGAAGGGGGAAGGAGGGTGGGATGCAAGAATGTAGGCGAGATGGACTACAAACATGGAAAGTTATGGTAAGTACATAACTTCTTAATGTTATGTAGTCCTATCTCGCCGTAACTCTTGCTGGATGGGACAGCGTCCCCAGCACCTTTATCCCAGGTGGCTCAAGCAAAGAGACTCTTCAGCACAGTGGACCCAAAGGATGACCTGTCCAGGGAGGCCAAATCCAATTTGTAATGAGTGATAAATGTATGAGGTCTTGCCCAAGTAGCTGCTGCACAAATGATATCAATTGAGAGTTTTGATTTGAAGGCATTTGAAGCTGATACTGCTCTAGTTGAATGGCCTTTTACTTTAGTAAGTAGTTGTTTCCCAGCATTTCTGTAAGCAAATGAGATGCAGTCTGAAAGCCATCTAGACAGAGTCACCTTGGAGATGGACAAGCCTTTGTTTTTGTCTGAGAAGGAAACAATTGATCCGATTTCCTAAAATCTTTAGTCCTGTGCAGGTAAACTCAGATAATTCTATGGACATCTAATTGATGTAGACTGTATTCTGATTTATTACTGTAATTTGGGAAGAATACTGGTAATTCAATAGTTATGTTTAGATTATGCTCTGAGCATACCTTAGGGAGGAAAGAAGGATTAGTTCTTAGGGAGACTCTATCCTTATGGAATATAATGTAAGAAGGATGAATGGTCAGAGCTTGCAATTCTGAAACCCTTCTAGCAGATGTTATAGCTACTAAGAACAATGTCTTCCAAGACAACAATTTCAAGTCGGATGAAGAAGATGGTTCGAATGGTGGAGAAATCAATGAGGTCAGAACTAAGTTTAAGTCCCAGGGCTGCAGAGGTTGCATGATTGGAGGTCTGAGAAGGAGGACACCTTTCAAAAAGGTTTTACATAAAGAGTGGGACATAATAGGATTTCCCATGTTCCCAAAATGATAATTTGAGATGGCAGCTAACTAAACTTTAATGGTAGCAGCTGCAACTCCTTCATGAAAAATAGATGCAAGGAAGGACAGGATAGACTCTATGGGGGCTGAGTAGGGATCTATGCCTTGTTTGGCTGCCCAAATGGAAAACCTTTTCCATTTGCTGGAATATAATTTCCTGGTGGAAGGTTTGTGGGAAGAAATGAGAATATATTTAACTGTAGGAGAAAGGGATATACACCTGGCTATTCTTGGAAGTGGAGCAGCCATGCTGTCAATTCCTGGGTTTGGATGGTAGGATGGAATTGTTCTGATTGGTGAATCAGAAGGTTTGGAGATGGTTCCAGAATCCATGGTTCCTCCAAGAGACAGGGCCACAAGAAGGGGAACCAGACTTGGCGAGGCCAGTAAGGAGCAATGAGGATCAGGGTACTCCAACAGTTTTGTTTCTGAATCACTTTTGGTATGAGAGGAAAGGGTGGAAAAGCATAAAGAAGTCCCAGAGGCCAACTGTGGACTAGAGCATCCCTGGGTGACATCCCCGGATGGGGAATGAGGGCAAAGTAGTTGCTGCATTTGGCATTCATGTATGTGGCAAATAGGTCACAGCAAGGATGGCCCCATTTGCGGAAAATCTCGTCTGCAACTTCTGTTTTCAGGGACCACTCATGAGGCATCAAAATTGCTCGACACAGTTTGTCTGCTATCACATTGGACTTCCCCGGAATGTGCATTGCTAACAGAAAGCGTTGAGTGTCAATCACTCATTTCCATACTCTGTGCCTCTTGAGAAAGTGGGTAAGACTTGGTTCCCCTTTGCTTATGTACCACACTACAGACATGTTGTCTGATTGAATCGCAATTGTCCTGGTGGGAAGAGAACTGTGAAGTGCTTGCAACACGTATAGCACTGCTCTCATCTCCAGAACATTTATGTGCAAGTGGTTCTCGTGATCCTGCCAGATACCTTGGACCATCATTCCCAGATAATGCCCTTCCCACCCTATCTGGGAAGCGTCCATGGTCAAGACTGCATTTTGTTGAGGGAGAACAAGAGGATGACCTAGATAAAGCTTATCTGTATGTAACCACTATGTTAGATCCTTTTTGCAGGAGTACATAATGAGTATTTGGTGGGACAAGGGTAGATCCTGCATTGACCACTGGGCAAATAGTAGCCACTGAAGTACTGTCGTGTGTAGATGGGCTAAGGGAACTAAAAGAATGGTGGATGCCATAGTCCCTAGAACTTGAAGAGCTATCCTGGACTGTACTTTGTCTTTGGTCAGCAAGAATATGACTTGGTTGTGCAACGATTCTATTCTTTCCGGTGTCAGTTTTGCTATCATGGTGGTTGAGTCTATGTCTGAGCCTAAGAAGACAATGCGCTGCGATGGAGATAAGGCAGATTTTTTTAGATTTACTATAATTCCTAATCTAGCGCACAAGGATGGAGTCTCGTCCCTGGCTCGGATTAGTTGGTGCTTGGTGGTAGCAGTGAGGAGCCAGTCGTATAAGTACGGAAACACCTGGAATCCCTGACATCTCAGGTGAGCCGTGACCACCACCATACATTTGGTGAACACACTGGGTGTTGTAGTGAGGCCAAAGGGCAGTGCTAGAAATTGAAAATGTCTGGCTCCCAGCCAAAAGTGTAGATATCTTCTGGAGCGCCTGTCCATTTTGATATGATAGTACGCGTCCTGAAGATATATAGAGCACATCCAATTGTCTTTGTCGATAAATGGAAAATTGACTGCAGAGAGATCATACGGAACTTTGATTTTTTTACAGACTTGTTTAGCTTGCTGAGATCTAGAATTGTTCTCCAGTCCCCGGTCTTTTTTGGAACTAAAAAGAATCGTAAGTTCCAGATCCTATCTACTCTGTGGGGACTTCTTGGATGACTCTTTTTTGAAGCAACGAGATGACCTCTGATGTTGCATGGTCTATTTGATTGGGTGGCATATCTAGTAAAGACAGAGTTGTAGGGGGGGGGGGGAATCGGGTAACCTCTGGAAATTATATTTTGTAACCACTGATCTTGTTAAATTTGTAGCCAGGCACTTGGGTGCAGTGAGAGACAACCCCCAACTGCCTCCTGAGATGGACAGTCGGGCAACCCTCAGGAGCGATAAAAGAGACGATCAGAAAAAGCATCTCTATCACCCTGGTGTTGCAGACCCCTCTACCGTGATCGCGGCACCTTTCATTATAACCTCCCCCTCTGCCTCTAGGGGAGGGCTGACCTTGTGCTTGAGAGAAACCTTTTTGGGATTTACGGAACCCCATTTTTCCTCCTGTTTGACCCTTGGGATAGCATCTGGAAGGAAAGGAGAAACAGACTCTAACAGCAGATAAGGTTTTCACTTCCTGCTTGCACCTGGTCAAAGTCTCTCTTACCTGAGGTCCAAAAAGAATTGAACCATCAAAGGGGATGTTGGTAAAGGAAGACTTGAAGGATTCCGTAAAATTGCATAGACACATCCAGGAATGTCTCCTAAGAGAGATCCCTGCTGCGGCCGCCCTGCTTGCTCTGTCAGCTGCATAGAAAATCAGCCTCATAGAGGAGTTAGCAATAGAGGTAAGGGTGGAGAGCTGTGCAGATACCTTGTCAGTGGATCCTGAAGCTACTGAACCCTGAAGGGTATCTCAGATTCCTTTGAAGCCTAGTAAAATGGGACAGGTAATTCAGCGATAGTAAGGTAAATGCAGCTGAAGAAAAGGTACACATTCCACACCTATCCATCGTCCTAGACTCTTTATTAGAAGGATGGATATTTGAGGAAGTCTCTGATAACTCCTTCTTTTTGGCTGCTGCTACCACCATAGCATCCACAGGTACTCCCTTGGTTAGAAATTATTTGTCTTCTGGAGCAGTGATAAATTTGTTTGGCCTCCACGGGACAGGCTCCACTGTGTCCGGAGAGGTCCAGGCTTTCCAAGATATGACCCCTAACAGTTGCTGCCCAGGAGGTGGAAGGTCAGGAACCAAAAGCCTATAGGTACACTGATTCATCCTCAGTAGTGTTAGAGGTCTTCCAATCACCCCTCTGTCTAAGGATTTCAAGGATGGCCGCAAAAGAGACATCCTCAGAGGGGGATCTTGGGGACCCTTCTGACTCATCCAAATTAGTATCAGAAGTGACAGACTCAACTGAGTCAATGTGCTTCCTCTTACAAAGTCTTTTCTGAGGAACCTCTCCAGTGGGGTAATCTGGGGAGGTCTCAGAAGAGGGGACACTTCCAATGGGGGCTCCTTGGGGCTCTGGTTCCCTATGCTTAGAGGCAGGTGGGGGAGAAGAGGTTGCTGCTGGAGGGACATCGGGTCCAGTGGTAGGGCTTTAGCACTAGACAAAGCTTTCTCTATCACCTTGAAATCCTTACCACCCTGCTCTGAAGAAGACTTTTGCTTCAAGGAAACGGAAGTCGACTCTGAGTAGGAGGGGCAGGCTCCGAAGCAGACGTGGGAGCCGAGCTTACATGAGCTGAAGCAAAGAGACGGAGGGTCAGTTCTGAAGAAAAACAAGGGTGACTATCCCCTCTCATAGGTGACCAGAGAGCGTCGGCTCCCAGACCCCTTGGCTCCAGACTGAGCCAATGAGGATAGAGTTATCGATTCCGGGGAAGCAGGAAGAATTCTCGGAACCGAAGGTTCCAGCACTAAAGGACCTGAAACATTAGACTCTGAGAGTGAAGCAGTCGGAGGAGGAACAGTAGACTGAAGATGGGATGGCTCTGAAGCCTTTGGGTCCGGAGGAGCTAAAAGTTTTTTCAGCACCGGGTCAAAGAGCAGCCTCTTCACCACCAGCTCTACATCCTCATTAGAAAGTGTCCTGGAGGAACGGGTGGAGATAGATGTAGATCTCCTCCTTTCCAGAATTGGAGATCTTAAGTTTGGTGAAACCAGTTCCAAAATAGGTGAGTGTCTCGACAAGAGAAGACTGTCTCTGCACTGATTAAACAGATGGCACCGAGACTGAAGAAGCAGAATTGGAGCCAGAACTCTTCGGCTCCGTCGCTTTTGATTTGTTTGATTGTTCCGAAGCCGGGACCAATGGAGATTTCTTTTATGACTTTTAGGAACTGTCTGACCTTGTTCCAGCTGTTCTTGGAAGGAACTAGTCATAAGGCCCTTATCTATAAGTTTCCTTTACCTTTCATTAAGAACCCTGGTGCTGAAAGCATGACAGAAGGTACAGGGTTCTTGCAAATGAGCATCTCCAAGACAGTACACACAAGTGTTGTGACTGTCAGTCAATGACATTTTTTGAGAACATTTATCACATTTTTTTAAAGCCAGAAGGGTGGTGTTCTTTATGTTCTCTATCTTTATCCTTTGACATATTTCTATTAAGAAGAAATAACAATACAATAACAAAACACCAACAGTACAACTATAAAGAGAAGAAAATATATATATATTTTTTTGTTTTGTTTTTTTATATAGAAGGAGAAAAAGACTAGCATGCAGAGAGGAAAGGCCCTCTAATTTAAACGGGCAACTATAGCCCTCTAACTAAAATGGGACATGCAATCCTTAAGAAAGGGGGACAGGGGAAGCAAACACTCATGACAATCACTCAGATAATAAGGAAAAAACTATTAAATAGAAAAAGGTGAAGAGATATAGTCAAAAATATCAAAATATTTCACTTAGCCAACGAGCCAGTAAGAAAACAACCTCAAATTTTTTGCAGCAAATGAGATCTGGAGAATTGCCATGGTGCACCATGGGATAGGGGATAGCCTTGAGCCAGTAAAAGCTCTCGAGCTTTAGTACTGGCCGAGTCGAAGCCCAGGATCGGCTCCGAACCCATCCAGAAAGAATTACGGTGAGACAGGACTACATAACATCTAAGGTTTAACTTTGTTCTTTAATTCCAAATGGCCGCTTCGGCCCATCAACACAGAATGGTATTTTAAATAACGAAAGCATACATTTTTAAAAATATTTGCTCTTATTGCTGTGGGCTGCCCCAAACATAGCCATGCTAATTGAATTAATTATTCAACTTATTAATAGTTAGCTGTACATGCTGCTGACCTTCCAGTTAGACCAAGCTTCATAATAAGCCATGAGCTGAATTTAATTAAGCCAGGGGCCATTACAGCACAACAAGACCAGAATAAGCCAATCACACCCATACATTTTTGGGAAGAGAGTAATCTGCTCAAGTCTGGAACTCGTCTGGGAGACAGTGAATAGGTCTCTGAATGGAAAGACTGCCCTAATCTGATACTGGGTTAGCAATGCAGCAGACTGCAAGTTCACCAACACTGGAAAATTTTATATTTACTAATACAACACTCAATTTACAAAATGCAAATTAAAAAGTACAGTAAGAACAGATTACAGTCTCTGGACGTTGAACACAAAGGCAGCAATTGCAGAGCATGTCTGTTCTGATCTGTGCTGCATCAGGCAGTTACATGACTAAAATGAAGTAAGAATGGTCCATTCTGTTGATCTGCCAGTAGCCTTTCCTTATTCAGCATAGTTTCTCAGGATAGCTCAGTATTCTAAAGACAACAGCTGGGAGTACAACTACTATGCTTCTGACTAATCTGCAGTTAAAGTGATGTTCACTTTAGTTTAATAAAATATTTACTGTGTGTGAGTGTGTGGATTGAGACCAGTTTTGCCTTGTGTCTGTCAGCATATCTGAAAATCACAGTAAGCTACTAAATAGATCTCAAACTCCTTCTTAACATGATGGATTTAACCAATACAATTATCAGATCATGAGACAGTATATATATGCATTCTTGCAAGACATAACAGCAACACTAGAAAAAGGGATGACAGTATTTTCTGCTTATCTTAATCTTGCCAAGAAATTTCATACTGTTACACACAAGAAAATTACTTACAAGATAAAGGTGTTAAATGTCAATGTATATGTAATTTAATAGGTGAAACACTAGCTAAGCAACAGGACAAAACAAGTCAAGGTTGGGTTACCTGTCTGTCCCAAAGGCGCTGTTAATCATATCCCACACTGACCTGTTCCAGGGCCACTTCTATGCTTTTTAAATATTGCAGATGGATTAAATAAGGTGATTACCTCAAAAGGGGCAAAATAATTACTTCAGTAAAATGCTAGAATTCTCCATGACAGCATGCAAAGAAAAATACACACCTGTACACAGTCATAATGACTTTAGTTTTAATGTCAGAAAATCCAGCAACATGAGACTTAGCGACAGGGGTAGAGAACAGTTTAAAATTTGACTAGTATGTAGCTCTGAAAGTCAGAAAATCATATTCTACAGACCATCTACATCAATGGCAAGTCTGTCATGCGAGGGTAATCACTGCACCACTTTATACCACACTGTTCTGACCCATTATTGAATATAATGCTCTACTGCATAGCCTAAAAACAATCCACCCAAAACAACTTGAAAGAAGATAAATAATTACTTACTAGAAAAGTCATAGGACTTTTCATAACGAACATTTCTGGTTACCCAGTCATGTTAAAAGGCAGTGTCATTTATGTCTGGAAACCTCAACATTTGCCGTAAAAAAATGGGCCGGATTTACGAAAGATTGCATGGAGTGCAAGAAGAGTGTAGGAGCTCACAGAGGCAATATGTTTGCCGTGCGATCCAGGTACAGCCAGCAGGGAAGTGCATGAGAACTGCTAAAGCTACTCTTGCACGGACAGCGTCATGGTATGCAAATTACCTCATTTGCTGCTGAAAGCTATGCAAATGAGGTAAATTTGCAATCCAGGAAACATTAACCTGTCTGTGGAAGATTAGTGGTATCTGCAGAAATGTACTCCATTGGTAACGGAGTACCGTTCTGCAAATAGCTAAACGGAGCTATGACAGCTCCAAATAAAGGATGCATACAGTTGGGGAAGCATGCCAATGGCCAAATATAAGGCCATTGGCATTTATAAATGTTTAAAATTATCAAAATCTAAGTTTTTTCCCCCACTCTCCTATGTTTAAGTGTAGCGTAGCGCAGCACCGCGCAAACATGCAGCGCTTTAAAAAACAAGAAAATAATTTAAAAATAGCCATTTTCACTAAAAAGCTTATCCTGCCATGCAAGTGAATGGCAGGCTGAAGACAACATGGCCACTGAGTAGTGGTTGCTAAGGGGGGAAAGCTCAGTGTGAGAGATGTAACCATGCATTAGTAGGCAATCCTATGCAAATGAGGATAAGGATAGTGAATCCCTATTTTCCCCAGCATGTGAGCCATGTCCCAAGAGTGTAAGTGTAGGAGTAGGTGAGCAGTAAAGTAGAATATAGGTAACATCATGAGGGGGTGTGTCAGAAAGGCTGTAAGCTTATTGGAGCACAGTGTCTTGTGTTTGCCCTGAGTTGCTCAGGATTGCAAGAGATGTGTCTACAGTTGTCCTTTTTGAAAACCAGAAACCAAAGGTGTACGCCGTGAATATATCTGAAATTTCTTGCAAACGTGCACACAGCCTATGCACGCATTTGCACTCGTGTGTGCACATTTGTGCGGCGCTGCCCTGGGCGGAAACAGAAAGGGAAAAGGAAGGAAAATAAGTAGTAGGAAGTTAACCAAGGAGAACTAGCAGAGCTAGTGGTGTCCCACAGGGCTTGGTCCTTGGCCCCCTATTGTTCGGCATCTACTTCTCAGAAGTACAGGCCAACATGGGAGGACTTTGGCTGACAAAGTTTGCAGACGACTGCAAACTGGGCGCCATAGTGGAAAGTGCATCGGACACGGATATCCTTCAGAAGGCACTCACGGAAACAGATAGCTGGTGCCAGAGCCATGGCCTGAAGTTAAACACCAAAAAATGTATAGTCATACCCTTCGGGAAAAACAAGGTAACCCCAAGCTACCATATAGGCGGCAATCCACTAAGCACAGAAGAGGTTATCAGGGACCCGGGGACCCAGGTTGACAGTGGCCTTTCTTTTGACACTCATGTTGCTAAAGTGGTTAGAAAGACCTTCTACATTGCCCACCTGATCATGAAGGGATTCACATCCAGATCTAGTGAGGTCATTGTTCCCCTGTACTCTTCACTTATCAGACCAATGATCGAGTACAATGCCCCATTCGGGATGTATCTCACCCGACATCTGCAGCAATTGGAGAGACCCCAAAAGTTCCTCACCAAAAGGATAGAGGGACTCCAAAATCTGTCATATGCTGCCAGATTGAAGAAACTCCAGCTCTATTCAGTCGCATAACGTCTGCTCAGAGGTGACATGTGCCTGACATACAAGGCCATGTCCAACCCGGAATTAATGGACATGCTCCACCTCAAAAAATCCAAATCCACCAAAACCACTAGAGCAAGCGACTTAAACCTTAGCACGGATATAAATAGGATGTGCTGGAGGGATAGATTTATCACTCAGAGACTCCCTATGCTGTGGAATAGAGTCCCGGTCCATGTGAGGCAGAACACCTCGTTGGCTCTGTTCAAGAGAAATCTTGACCTGTGAATGGGAGATCGTAGGTTTACCCCGGGAATCATCTCTGTGTCATTGCTGGACAGAGGCACAACAAACTAATGGGCACAGTATTTTTTCATATAAGGGGTGGCGTAAGCCACAAAACTTTGGGCTAGGCTTATAAATGCCTTAGGGCAGATAGCCTAGTATAAACCTATGAACCTATGAAGCTGCCAGGTGAAATATATCAGAATCAGACAATTACACAGGTAGCAGACTAGCCCAGCCCAGCACTTTAAACTCTGCAAACAGCATTCTTCCCTGTTTTTTTCCAAAGAACTCTGCAACACTGCCGTATACAAAGAGGGAAAGCTTAAAAATGTTAAAGTCAGACAAAATGTTAGGGGCTGCTCTTGCGATCATAAACCAACATGTGCAAGGTGGTGATGGTGTGAATGTCGCTGAGTAACCCACAGTGAGGAGACAGAGAAGAGTGTTCAGAACCAGGGTAACCTACCAGGGGCTACATGAGCTGGAGATAGTGGAGTGCTATAGGGTGGACAGAGACCTCCTGCAGCAAATTGTTGAGCTGTGTCGGCCACGTCTCACACACATAACCAACAGAGGGGAACCCACCCCAGTGGATACCAAGGTGTGTGCTGGCCTAAGAATACTAGCTACAGGTACCTTCCAGAGACCAACTGGTGATATGATGGGGATTTCACAGGCATCAGCATCCAGGGTACTGCACCAGTTCCTCGATGCCATGTCAGCACATGTCAGTGAGCAAATATATTTCCCCAATTCCCGTGAGGCATTGGCCAGCAATATGCGTCTTTTCAACCAAATAGCAGAATACCCTGAGGTAGTGAGTGCAACAGACTGCACGCACATACACAAACACCACCTGGTGAGTGGGGTAGGGTCTACATCAACCGCAAGGGCTTCCCCTCCATCAACTGCCAGGTCATGTGTAATGCCCAGGGCATAATAATGAATGTGTGTGCTGGCTGCCCTGTAGGTTATCACGATTCCCACATCTGGCATCTGATGCAGCTGTACCAGAGATTTGCCAGTGGGGACATCCGTGATGGTCACCTAGTGGGGGGTGCTGGATATGCACTGGAGCTGATGACACCCATCAGAAATGCACACACACCTGAACAAGAACTCCATAATGAGGCACAAGCACAAACAAGAAACATAATTGAGCATGTGTTTGGGATGCTCAAGTCATGGTTCCGGTGCCTGGACACATCAAGTGGAGCCTTGCAGTACTCACCAACTACATGTAAATTGTCATGGTATGTGCCATGCTACACAATATGACCCTGTGGAAACAGCTGCAGCAGGAACAACATGGGGCAGGGCCAAACAGCCCCCCACCCTTGCCAAGGCCTGCACAGGCACAGCGTGACTCAGAGGAGGAACAACCTGAGCCTGCCCCAGTAGGCAGAAGGAGGCGTGCCCAGTATGCCCTGGCCTTGGCAAAGAGGCAACGCATAGCACATAGATTGACTCAGTAAGAACCCTGGAAATGACACCTCTCTCTGACTCGCACATACATTAAAAGGGATGCCGAACTTGACACTACCTATTTTCAAACATGTATAGGGAGTGTAATATGTGCATCCGACATGGGCAGCCCTGCAGCACTACCTGAGGCATGAGTCCCTATTTTAAGCAACATAAAGCACTGCTAAGCAAATTTTACCAGTATTGAGTATATTTAAATACAATTGCGTGTAACTGCGCACAACGCTAACCAGCGCAACGTCGAGCAAAGTTGGGCAAGGTCGAGCAAAGTTGGGTAAACACGCTCACACATGCTTTACTGTTCCTTAACCAGTCAGGTCTTCCCATCAGGAAAATAAAAAGCAGTGACAGGGCTCGAACTCAGGATACTGTGCACTATAGTCACAGTACTGAACCACTAAGCCATGACAGCATTTCACTGGCACAGACACAACTTAAGTCACTCACACATACCAGTTGAGGGGGGTCACATACCCAACAGTCACAGCCAGCAGGACAATTGTAGACAAATGCAAACACAAACAAATGCTGTATCATGCCCTCTGAAGAGGCATATGAGTAACCTCCCCCCAGGCCTATGCAGACAGATAACAGCAGGCCAGGCAGTGTGATGTGGGTTGGGTAGGCTATGAAGTCACAAACTAATACGCGTGTAATTGGAAGCTAAGGTCTGTACTACAGTGGTATGCCTCAAGCCAGTACGATAAGCAACAGTACAGACTGAAATGGAGTACCTGACATAGCAGTGCAGGCCTAGCAAATGTGTATAAGTGTCAGGTGTACCCCTCATCCTATGTACACCCACAGTAACAATCAGGTGAGCCCCCCCATGTAGAAATGTACAAATAGCTCTCCCCCCTGTACGTAGAAATGTTGATAAGTCTATGCAAATTGACTCATGGAAACCCTGCAGGCACAGTGTGCTTTCTGTCGATGTACAACACAAAGGTGAGCCCTGAAGTAAAAACCAACTTGATTTTTCACACACATATAGTATATATGCCCATAGTGGGCATGCTCACACACAAACAAATTTAGCAAATTTCAGTCAGCAACATACTGAAAGATCATACTGGGCATGCTCACACACTTAGGCCATGTCTGAGTACAGCAGTGGGCCACACATATCTGGCAGTTGCAGTTCTTACTCCAGACACTTGTCGCTATTCACCAATCCTGCCTTGCGCACACAGTGATATGAAAACTGACCCATATAATATATTGGACCCCTGTCATAATCAAACTATGTACTACAAGTACTTAAGTTGTTCAATGAAAGTGAAAATGCAAAGAAGATCAATAAATCTCCGATCAGTATCAAGAAACAATGAGCACTCCTAACATTATCCAAGCCATGTTCTGGCAAAAATATTGCCAAAGAGTCCATAAAGAACCATGAAGCTTTCTTTCGCTATGTCATAAATATCAATGTAAACTCATATATGTTCTGAGTCAGTGCAAAGTGTAAATTAATACATGTACATGACAGACATTGCCAACATCTTGTCAGACAGGTTCATACATATTTACCCCTCTCTCACTGACAAAAGGGCCCATTACCATACCTGGAGATTGTGAAAACCCAGAAATCACATATACAATGGTTAAACAGCTCTATCCAAATCTAAAAACACGGCATCTATGGGATGACATGGTTTCCCTGGCTGTGTCATATATGAACTCCAAAACAAACAGACCCTGCACCTGAACAGTCTGTTGAGACTCACCTTCTGTACAGGATATGAAACTGTTGAATCGGTTACAGCAATGTTTGGCACACTCCATATGTGTTGGAGCACAACAGACCATGGGAACTATAGTCTTATAAGCCTAATAAGCCTGATCTGCAAGGCCATGGAGTCCATCATTATGGAACTCATAAACAGAGCTATTGGGAGCCTACAAACACCCAACCCTATCCACTGTGGTTTGGTCAGGGGCAGATCATGGTTCCTAAACCTGCTAGACAGTTTTCAAGGCAGTCACCCAGGACATACATCAATGAAATGAGCTCCATATGGCCTACATAGAACTGAAAAGCCCTTTTACAACATCCCACACACGTCATATCCACAAAATCAACAACCTGTGCATAAACACACATGTCATCTGATGGATTGCCAACTGGGGCACAGATAGATATCACAAGGTGCTTTTTTTGCTTTTTTTCCACATTTAATCCCTATCTTTTCCCATACTTTCTTTTCACTCTACTTTCCTTACATACTTTCCTTTATTTACTATCTAATCAGCTTTTTTCTTTTTTCTTCCTTCTCTTTCTCAATTTGTACAATGTCATGTAGATAGTATTGTGTGTCATAGGAATTAACTCCTGTAGTAGTACTTTACATTGAAGGGTTTACTAGTTTTTGTTTTTTTATTGCAAACCCTATTACTAACTCTAATATTATTATTACTGTTATTATTATCATTAGTCTATTTTGGTATGATAGTTTTGCTGTATGTATCTCACTCTGTGGAGCTTTTCTCCCCGGGCCGCTACTGAAAATGGAAATTTCTCCAGCTAGACTAGCCCGGTCAACAAATGTAAAATAAAAAAATAAAATAAATAAAAAAGGTAAGAACTGTGGTCTCCTGTTCCCCATGGCTCAGTCCTGGGACCCCTCCTGTCTGGTATATACTTTTCAGAAATACAGTCAAACACACAAGGGCTATGTTTAGAAAAGTTTGTGGATGACTGCAAAAAGGTTGTCATAATCGATGTTTGGGACAACAGAGACATCCTTAAGAAAGGTCTCAGCCAGACAGATGTGGTGTCAAAATTATGGCCTCGAGCTACAGTCATACAAATACCACATAGGTGCCAACACCCTAAATATGGAGGTAATGATAAGGGATCTATGGACACATGTGGATAGTCATCTCTACTTCCAGAAACACATTCACAAATTGGTTAGAAAATCATGTTGTGAGTTCCCACAAATTGCCAAGGTCTTTGCATGTAGGTCAAAGGAGGTTCCCTCTACTCATCAGTCATCAGACACATCAGAGAGTATCATGGCACACTTGCGATGAATCTGACTAGGCACCTTCAGCAGCTGGAAAGACCACTGAAGTACTTCAGCAAGAGGATTACTGGCCTCAAACAGTTGTCCCATGTAACAAGACTGAATTCAACTCAATCTGTACTCTGTTGCATACTGTCTACTCAGACGATCTCTGCCCAACAGACAGGTCCATGTCCAATGCAGAACTGACGTACATGCGCTATCTGAAGTAAACCCAAGCTCACTGTGCCACATGCTCTAGGGATATCATCATCACAATAAACAGAACATGTTGTAGGGATATATTACTAACTCACAGACCTCCCTTGCTTTGGAATAGGCTCCCAACCTACATTAAGATGAGTCCATAACTGACACTCTTCCAGAGGAGCCTTGATAAGTGTGTGTGAAAATGAACTGTCACACCACGGATGACTTCATCAGCTCTACTACACGGACGCCTAAGGAACTAACCCCATGTGTGGTGATAGCTGCACACTCTGGCCATACTAATATATGCCTTCAGGCAGATAGCCTATTACCTACCTATGTACCTATATATATATATATATATATATATATATATATATATATATATATATATATATATATATATATATATATGTAGGGGGAACACAGTATAATAAAGCCAAAGATGGATGGGCAGAGATGAGTGTAAGAGGGTGACCATAACAGGGAGCCATCCAGGACAGTCCCACCGAGTATGCATCCCAATGGCACAAAAGACATGAGGTGCACATCTCATCCACTGTACATAACAGCCACCAGTATCTGTAAGCATTACAGTGTATGTGGTCCATGTGCCTGCTGCACAACATGACTGTACAATGAAGTACACATCTACTATCTGTAGACATGTACCTGTCACATAGGTTCATAGGTATGTAGTAGACTATCTTCATGAAGGCATATATTAGCCTAGGCAAGTTGTGCAGCTTTCACTACCCCATCGGGTAGTCTACCAAGCCCTAGTTCTAATAGTTAGTACCCTAAGCCCCTTTCTAGTGGGGCTGCTGATGTGATGCCTGGTGTGAATTGTCTGTTTCCCATCCACTCATCAAGGTTCCTATTGAAGAATGTCAGCGAGGGGCTCTGACTGATGTACATTGGGATTCTGTTCCACAGTAAGGCAAGTATCTGGGATGGTACTCTATCTGACCAGAATGTTGTATTCATTGTTGTGCTGAGATTCATATCCCTGGAGTGCGGTCTGACTCAATTTTGTTATCTGTAGATGGAGCATGTTCAACAGTTATGTGTTGGACATGGCTCTGTAAGTTAGGCAGAGTGTGCCTCTGAGTAGGTGGTACGCAACGGAGAACAGATTTAGTTTTACCAGTTGTATTGCATAACACAACTGTTTGAGGCCAGTAATCCTCTTGGTGAGGTAACTCTGGTCTCTACAGCTGCTGGATATGCTTAGTTGAGTATATCCAAAATTGTGCATTGTACTCAATGATGGGTCTGATGACTTAAGAGTAGAGGGCCACCACTACCTCTTTTGATCCTGATGCAAACCCTTTGTTAATTACGTGGGCCACATAGGATTTCCCAATCACTTTGGCAACATGGTTGTCAAAGGAAAGATGACTATCCACTTGTGTCCTCAGATCCCTTATTACCTTGTCAGTTTTAAGGGGGGTAACACCTATGTGGTAGTTTGTGGGTACTTTGTTTTCACCAAAGGGGATTACTATGCATTCTTCCACACTGAGCTTGAGACCATGATTCTGACACCACACATCTGTCTCATAGAGTCCCTTCTGAAGAATATTTATGTCATCCGGGGAATCTATTATGGCAAACACCTTTCAGTTCCCAGCAAACTTAGTCAACCACAACTCTCCTGTGTTGGCATGTACTTTTGAGAAGTCTATACCAAACAGGAGGGACCCCAGGACTGAACCCTGGGGGACACCAGTTGTTACCAGTGTAGAGTCTGACATGTAGCCAGCAACTCTTAATTTGTGGGATCTATCTGTGAGCCAGTTTGCAATCCATCTTGTGATATATGGATTCATGCCCAGGTTGGTGTGTTCATCTATGATACCTGACTGGGGAATGGTGTCAAAGGCCTTAGCGAGGTATAGGTAGGCTGTGTGGAGCTCATTTCAATCATCTGTAGCCTGGGTAACTGTCTCAAAGAAATCCATCCAGTTCAGGAGGCATGATCTGCATTTGACAAAGCCAAACTGGGTGTGCTCAACTATGTGAAGGTTCCCAATGTCTTTATTGTTGACTTCCATTATGATTGGCAACATTGCCTTGCAGATCAGACTCGTCAGGTTCATAGAGCATGAATGCCAAGGGTCTTTTGTGGTCCCACCCCTGTGGAGTGGGAAGAACGTTGCTGTGCAACATTCTATGGGGTACATATCCTGTAGAGAGCATGTAGAGAAAGGTGTAGGTATCCTTGATGAATATGGATACATTCCCACCCTATGTGCTATGATCCAGGTTCTGATGCTGGAAGGTATGGAATGAGTAGTATCTTGGTAGTGCTGGTGTGCTCTCTGGAGCCTTGAACTAGGTTTCTGTTACTGCACAAATATCAATATTCTCCATTGTGAGAAGTGCATAGAGTGTGTGCATCTGGAGGCTGAGACTTCTGGCAATGAGTAGCATTTAGCTCACTTTGTGGTTATTTATGTTGGTTACGGGGATTTGGTTTGTCCTGAGTGACCGGTGTTCCACACCTGAAGTCAACAACTCATTGGTCCGATCTGACCATAAGCTAATTACCCTACATATCCACATTCTGCCCCCACCCCCATTAAGGAAACCATGTTAAAAAATATCTCCAAAGACAACTTCATAATTCTTAAGATAGAAGTGGTGAACTTCAGGACACCCATGCAGATGGACAATACAGTTACGACTATTGAATCCTACACAATTGCTCTTTATAAGCACTTACATGAGTGCATGGATCGTGCTATCCCAAACAGAACCAAAACGCTATCCTCCAAGAAAAGGAAGCCAATCTGGTGGTCCTCTGCCATAAACAAACTGCACAACAGAAGTAAGAAACTTTTGCAAAAGAGGGTAAAACCCATGAGTGGAGGAGCTCCCTGGTCACCCTCAGTAAGAAGCTGTGAGCCCTGATAAAATCCTCTAAAGCTAGTTACGAAAACAAAATCACCACTGATTCTAAAGACAACCACAAAGCATTCTATAGCTATGTCAAGAATCACAATGGCAATGCTCATATCTGCTCTGAGTTACAGCACAATGGCACTAAATATACAGACCCAAATGATATTGCCAGCATCCTGGCAGATAGGATCAGTGCTAACTTTACCCCCCTCTCACCCATGAAAGAGCCCATCTCTATACCGGAAGAATGCAAAGTTGCTGTCAACTCGGCTGCACAGGTAAAAAACACTCTCCAAAGCCAGGAACACAGCATCCATGGGACCAGATAACATCCCAGGCTGCGTTCTACATGAACTACAGAATGAACTGGCACCACACCTAAGTACCATGTTCAATCATAGCCTCACCTCAGGCTTTGTGCCTGCTGAATGGCGCACAGTGATGATTATCCCACTACACAAGGGTGGAGCCACCACGGACCCTGGGAACTAGCGCCCCATTAGCCTGATGAGCCTGGTCTGCAAGGCCATGGAACGTATCATCATGGAACTTATAAACAAAGACATTGGCAATCTCCAAACTCTGGACCACAACCATTTCAGGTTTGTAAAAGGCAGATTATGTCTCCTAAACCTGATAGACTTCTTCGAAGCAGTCACCAAAGCCGTAGACAAGGGTAAGGTGGTTCACACAGTCTATCTAGATCTTGCCAAGGTTTTCGACACCATCCCCCACTCTGGAATTATAGATAAACTCACTAAACTAGGTATAAATCCCTATGTCACAAGATGGGTTGCCAACTGGCTCACTGACAGAACCCACACTGTGAAAGGAGCAGACTCCAAGTCCAACTTCAGACCAGTAACAAGTGGAGTACCACAGGGTTCAGTCCTGTGTCATGTCCTGTTTCGTATCTACTTCTCTGAAGTACAGGCTAACAGAGAAGGTCTTTGGCTAATGAAGTTCCCAGATGACTGCAAACCAGGAGCCATAATCGAAACTACTAACGATGTGGACATCCTACAAAAGGGCCTCACTGAGACAGATGCCTGATGTCAAAGCCATGGCCTCAATCTCAATGACAAAAATTGCATTGTCATCCCCTTTGGTAAAAACTCTGTACCCACTAACTACAACATAGGCGGTAGTATACTTAACACTGAAAGTGTGATAAGAGACTTTGGGACACAGGTGGTCAGTAGACTCTCCTTTGATAATTACATCACCACAGTAGTTAGGAAATGCTTCTACGTGGCACACCTCATCACAAAAGGTTTCTCATGCAGAACAAAAGAAGTCATTGTTCCCCTCTGCTCATCACTCATTAGATCCATTATAGAGTACAAAGCCCCTTTTGGTATGTACCTCACAAGACATCTACAACAACTGGAAAGCCCTCAGAAATACCTCACAAATAGGATTAGCGGCCTCAAATACATGCCCTACACAGACCGTCTCAAAACATTCCAGCTTTACTCTGTTGCATATCGCCTACTCAGAGGTGATCTCTGCCTAACATACAAAGCTGTATCAAACACAGAGCTGTTGGACATGCTCCACTTAAAGAAATCCCAATCTCTCCGAGCTTCAGCCCCAAATTCCGGACCTAAATACAAAAGGAGGAGGTGTATCCATTTTCATAAAGGATACCCACACCTCCAGGTTTGTGGCACAGCATGAGGCCTCAGAGATCATCCAAGTGCAACTAACAGTGGGCAAAGCTGCTTATCAGATCGTAGCTTGCTACAGATCACCTACCTTGTCACAGGACCCTCACTCAGCATTCCTGAGAACACTGGAAAATATAAAGGTCCTACCAAACACCATGATATTAGGAGATTTCAACTACCAAACAATGACTGGGAGAATTACTCAACTACAAACTCCTTTGCCCAATGCTTCCTAGAGTTTATAAACTCAAATGCCCTGGAACAGCTGGTCACCACGCCCACTAGAGGTGACAACATACTGGACCTGATCATCACCAACATGGGGGATTAGTGTTCCACACCAGAGGTAAACCCCTAGCTGGGAAGATCAGATCATAAAGTAATCACACTGGACATCCACATCCCTACCCCACCCCCAGTCAAGGAAACCACTGTGAAAAACTTTTCAAAAGCAAACTTCACACTTCTCAAGACCGAAGTGGAAAGTTTCAAAGCCCCCTTGCTACAGGATAATGCTATCCAATCCGCAGAATCCTTTACAAGTGCATTATATGACAATCTACAGGGATGCATGGATCGAGCCATCCCAAGTAAAACCAAGACTCACTCCTCCAAAAAGAGGAAACCAGTCTGGTGGTCCTTGGCCATAAATAAGCTATACAACAGAAGAAGGAAACTACTACATGATAGAGCAAAATTCCAAAAAGGCATCACTATTCACTGATCATTATTAGAAAGAAACTACGATCGCTCATAAAATCATCCAAGGCTAGTTTCTACAGAAAAATTGCCAAGGAATCTAAAGATAACCACAAAGCCTTCTTTAGCTATATCAAACATTTAGGTGGCAACTCTCAGATATGCTTTGAGCTACTGCAAAATGGCAAAAAATACACTGAACCAACTGACATTGCCAACATCCTGGCGGACATGTTTAGTGCAAACTTCACCCCCCCCCTCACCCCCAAAAGGGCCTGTGTCCATCCCAGAAGAATGAAGAGCCCCAGACATCACAGACATGCAGGTAAAAACAGCCCTCTCCAAAGCTAAGAACACAGCATCAATGGGACTGGATGGTGTCCCAGGCTGCGTCTTACACGAGCTCCAAAAGGAACTAAACCCTCACCTAAATTCACTGTTCAGACTCAGCCTTACCACAGGCTATGTACCCAAAGAATGGCGCACAGCAACAGTCATCCCGCTTCACAAAGGTGGTGCCACAACAGAACCTGGGAACTATCACCCTATAAGCCTGACCAGCCTGGTCTTCAAAGCTATGGAGCGAATTATCATGGAACTCAAACAGAGACATTGGGTAGCTCCAGACACTGGACCCTACCCAATTCGGCTTTGTTAAAGGCAGACCCTGCCTCCTAAACCTAGTTGACTTCTTTGAAACAGTTACCACAGCCATAGATGAAGGGAAGGTGGTACACACAGTCTACCTGGATCTCATTAAGGCCTTCGACATCATTCCCCACTCTGGCATCATAGACAAGCTTACCAGCTTGAACATTAACCCCTATGTCACAAGATGGGTGGCCAAATGGCTCATGGATAGAACACACATGGTCAGAGTTGCGGGTGCCATGTCCGACTCTAAACCAGTCACAAGTGGCATCACACAGGTCTCGGTCCTGGGACCCCTCCTGTTCAGTATATACTTCTCTGACGTACAAGCAAGGATGGGAAGACTATGGCTGACCAAATTCGCAGATGACTGCAAACTGGGGGCCATAATCGACTCTCTGGCTGACACAGACATCCTCCAGAAGGGTCTTACAGAGACAGATATCTGGTGTCAAAACCATGGCCTCAAGCTGAATGCCAAAAAATGCATAGTCATCCCCTTTGTGAAAAACAAAGTGCCCACGAATTACCACATAGGTGGTAATCCACTAGGTATGGAAAATGTAATTAGGGACCTGGGGACCCAGGTAGATAATAACCTCTCCTTTGATAATCACATTGCCAAAGTGGTTACATATTCCTTCTATGTAGCCCACCTAATCACAAAAGGGTTCACCTCTAGATCAAGAGAGATCATTGTGCCCCTCTACTCATCACTTATTAGGCCCATAATAGAGTACAATGCCCCATTTGGTATGTACCTTAATTTGCACATGCAACAGCTGGTAAGAAGTACATCACCAAGAGGATCATGAGCCTCAAAGAGATGCCCTATGCAGCTCAACTAAAGAAACTCCAGCTCTACCTGGTAGCTTACTGCCTGCTCAGAGGTGATCTATGCCTGATGTATAAGGAAATGTCCAACCTGGAATTAATGGACATGCTCCACCTCAAGAAAAACAAATCTCTTAGAGCCACACACTCCAGTGAATTAAACCTCAGCAAAGCAATAAACAGGACATGCTGGAGGGATAGATTCCTGTCACAGAGACTTCCCTCGCTCTGGAATAGAATCCCAGTTGATGTTAGGCAGAGCCCCTCGCAGACTCTCCAAGAGGAATCTTGATGAGTGGATGGGAAATTGTAAATTTACCCCTGGGATCACTTCAGTGGCACTGCTAGACAGAGGCCCAGGAAACTAATTTAAAAGGGAGGCGAAAGCCAACACATTCTGGCTAGGCTTATAAATGCCCTTGGGCAGATAGCCTAGTACCTACCTATGAACCTACATGCTCTAGGGACCTAAACCTTGTCACCACAATAAACAGAACATGCTGGAGGGATAGATTCCGGTCCCAGAGACTTCACATACTCCAGAATAAACTACCTATCTATATCAAACAAAGCTCTTCATTAGCACTCTTCAAGAAAAATCTTGATGATTGGATGGGAAATAGGAAATTCACCCTGGGGATCACTTCTGTGTCTCTGCTCAACAGTGGCACAGGAAAATAAATTTCTTGGGTGGCAAAAGCCAGGGCACCTTTTTGACTGGGCTTGTATAGGCCCCAGGGCCAATAGCCTAGTACCTACCTATGAACCTTTGAGCCTTGCCTAAAAAAGGTAATATGGAGACAGCAAGAGCCTTGGCCAGTATTCAGAAGCATAGGGGCAACAGGTGCAAACCATCTGTAGCGAAGCAACAAGGCTTGTCTATCATGTCATCACAGGCAGACAGAGACTGGATCCCCTTTGAATGACACCAGAAGCTCAACCAATTGTTGAAGTTTATCATTTTTCTGTTATATTGCAGTATCATGTAGGTGAATGTAAGATGCTACTCAAGGTTTGACCCTGTGTGTGCCAGCATGTGGTGCATCAACCCATATATGATATGGTCATGGCCTACACTCACAATACACCTAGTATGATAAGCCTGCTGAGGTTAGCAAATGTGAAAAAAACCTTTGTGCAGACTGTAAGCAAGTAATGTCTGTATTGCACCCTGTAACTCCATATTGCTTGCTGAAGTGTAAAGACGTACTTAGTTTGGATTAAGAATACTGCACTTGCCAACTGTGTGTGTGTGTGTGTGTGTGTGTGTGTGTGTGTGTGTGTGTGTGTGTGTGTGTGTGTGTGTGTGTGTGTGTGTGTGTGTCTGTCTCTCCCTGGGGAGGAGCAACCTTTTTGGAGACTACTCACACACCTTAAAAGTGGTATACTCATCTTTGTCAAGTCTGATGATGTCACCATCCTACAAATATACTTGTGAAAAGATGAAAGCCCAGTAATGTGTATAGTGCGTCATGTAAATGCGTACTGCTGTAGTATCATAATGTAGTTAGGTAGGGGTTTGAATCCTGCACTTGCCAACTGAGAGTGTGTGTGTCTCCCTGGGGAGGAGCAACCTTTTTGGAGACTACTCACACACCTTAAAAGTGGCATACTCATCTTTGTCAAGTCTGATGATGTCACCATCCTACAAATATACCTGTGGAAAAGTGAAATCCCAGTAATGTGTATAGTGCATCCAGTAAATGCGTACTGCTATAATATCATAATGTAGTGAGGTAGGGGTTTGAATCCTGCACTTGCCAACTGTATGTGTGTGTCAGTGTGTGTGTGTCTTCCTGGGGAAGAGCAACCTTTTTGGAGACTAGTCACACACCTTAAAAGTGGTATACTCATCTTTGTCAAGTCTGATGTTGTCACCACCCTACAAATATACCCATTGAAAGGTGAAATCCCAGTAATGTGTATAGCGTGTCGTGTAAATGCGTACTGCTGTAGTATCATAATGAAGTTAGGTATGGGTTTGAATCCTGCACTTGTCAACTGTGAGTGTGTTTCTCTCTCTGGGGAGGAGCAACCTTTTTGGAGACTACTCACACCCCTTAAAAGTGGTATACTCATCTTTGTCAAGTCTGATGATGTCACCAACCTACAAATATACCTGTGGAAAGGTGAAATCTCAGTAATGTGTATAGCGCGTCATGTAAATGCATACTGCTGTAGTATCATAATGTAGTTAGGAAAGAGTTTGAATCTCCCACTTGCTGACTGTGTGTGTCTGTACTCAATGTGGAGTGGGTTTTGATTTTTCTAGTGTATGACATATCACAATGACAACTGTATGTGCATTAAACATGTAAGGTATCTGTGGGGCAAATCCATGTATATATATATTTATACACACATGTGACCTCAAGTATTTCATAGGTGGGTACTCTGCTTTCTCAATGAAAACATGTGTTATCTTTGCCAGAGCGTGCTGGCGCTTTCCAGACCTTAGGTCACTCCTGTATGCCTGTGACAAGCTTAGACACTGCAGTGATCCCTGGGCTACGTCTTCCATTTCACATCCACTCATCACGGTCTCTACTGAAGAGTGTGAGTGAGGGTTTATGCTTGAGGTATATTTGAAACCCTTTCCAAAGCAAGCAAAGTCTGGCAAAGATGACTAATCATTATAGGTGTGCAACAATCTCTGTGGATCTGCATGCAAACCCTTTATTGCTTATGTGCTCCACAGAGGGATTTCCAAAACCCTTTGGTAATGTGATCATCAAAGGAGAGATGACTTAACACATGGCTCTATGTATACATTAGTACCCGGTTCCACATTTTGGGTCTACTACCTATGTGGTACTCTGGGGATACTTTGTTTTCTAAAAGTGGATACCTATGCTTTCTTAGGTTTATAGCTTTCCAGCATGAGTTTGACACCAGGTATCTGTCTGTATGATACCCTTTTAGAGGATGTGTGTATCATCTGGAGAATAAAGTATAGCCCACAGTATGCATTGTCATCAAACATGGTCAGACATATCCCTACTGTGTTTGCTTGTACCTAAGAAAGCAATATGCCAAACAGGAGTGGTCCCAGGACTGAGTGCAGGTGAATACCACTTGTTACTGACATAGAATAGTACATGGAGGCTGAAAATGTTACCGTGTGTCCTACATCTGTGCGTCAGTTGTCAAGCCATCATCTAACAATCATTTATGGTCAGTCTGTTGAGGCTATGTATAATACCAGTATGTGGGATGGATATGAATTGCTGGTGAGCTATAGCTTGGCTGTGTTGACCTCCCATCCCTCACCTATAGCCTTGTTGACTGGCTTGAAGTCTACTAGGTGTAAGAGCCATGATCTGGCCTTTAGAGAACCTAAGTGGGTATGGTGCAGTGTTTGCAGGTTCATAATGTCTCTGTTAATGAGTTCCATAATGCTGTGCTCCATAGCCTTCCAGATAACATTGGTCTGGCTTATAGGATGAGTTTCCAGGACCTGTTGTAGTTCTACCCTTAATCAATTTATGTTAACATTTGCACTGGGTGTGACGAGGGTGGACAGGTTTAAGAATAAGTATATTAGAGGGTCAGGCCAGGTTTGAAGGTTAGTAGACCATGCCAGATAGACAGGATTAAGTTGATTTGTACACGTGCTGAGGAGGGATGCAGAGTATATTGTGAAATAGATGCTAAGGACGAATCTGCCAGGTAACAGGAAAAGAGGAATGCCTAAGATGAGGTTTATGGCTGTGGTGAGAGAGGACATGCAGGTGGATGGTGTGATAGCGCAAGATGCAGAGGCCAGGAAAAATGATGTACTGTGGCAACCCCTAATGGGAGCATCCAAAAGGAGAAAAAGAAGACGACGTTGTAGCTCAACCCTTGTGTACTGTAAACACCATTACCGTGTGCCATTCTACAAGTGTGTAACCTGTATAGAGGCTGCATCTGGACAGAGTGTTTAGGTGAGTGGTGACTTCATATGTCAGCTTGTGTATGACACAGCCAGGGACACTGTCTGGTACCATTTCCACTGTGGTGTGTACTTTGTTAAAGAGATGTTTTAACTAGAGTGTCTGTGAATCACAAGGTTTTACATTCTTCAGGTCTGGAAATGTGGCCCTTGTGTAATGACAGGGTGGTGAAATCTGCATTCAAACTGTCTGACAAGGAATTGGTAACAGTCAGATAAGCGTACTTTGTGACCATTTACATTAACTGTGACCCGATCTGAGATTTCCCCTGTAGATTATGAACAACACTGAAGAAAGCTTTAGTGTTGTCTTTGGAATCCTTGCCATTTTGTATTTTGAAGCTTGCCTTGTATGTTTATTGAGGGATTGTATTTTCCCAATGATACTGACCAGAGAGGTTATCCCTTCTTGGTATGTAACTCTTTTGGTACAACTTCACACCTTCTATTACATATTTAGTTTATGGCACTTTTACTGTATAAGTGAGAATTTCTTGTGTTTGTGATAGCGCGGTTCATGCAACCCTGTAGGTGAACCGTGTGCATTAATAAAGGATTATGCAGCTGGGACAGTGTTAACCTTAGTAATGCAAACCAATGACAGATAGCAACAACAGCATCACCCACAGCACAGAGTCAACCCATGTCATACACACACATGTGTACTCAAGTTCCAAAATGTGTGTAGTACAATGCATACTGGCCACCAATAGAAAATATGGAGTGTTGACACTGGCCAATACAGGGCATGTTACCCTGCCCATGTGTCTAATATGCACGTACATGCAGACAGTGAACCTCCACCTTGTTCACAAATGTACACCTGCAGACCTGTGCTGCACACACCTCACACTTACTCTCCACTGTGTAACACATGCTGACACAACTACCAAGTGGCACATGGGCAAACAAAACGCAATTGGAATAAACACTGGTGGAAACAATACAATATTGCTAATTACAGCTTTAATGCATCATTCCTGCTCAGCTACACCTTCAAGGATATCATTACACTTTACTGCTGACAACATGCTACACATTCAACCATTGCTATACTTTATTAAAGTCACCCTGAGCATCAGCCCCATGTTAGCCTGTTCCTGCATCAATGTTACAGATGACAGGAGGTGGCACAGGTTTCATCATATGCACAGGGTGTGTTGTTCATTTGCCAGAGGCTTACACTGAGCCATACAATCGACATGTGTGTGTGAGTGTGTGTGTGTGGGCCATGAGTACTGTTATGGGCCAATGTTGATGAAATGTGTGCGGGTATGTGTTTCCCCTAGGTTTCTGGTTTGTGTGTGTGTGTGTGTGTGTGTCTGCATGCACACAGTTCCACCATGTGGCTGCCATATATAGGGATATGTGAGACAGCTACAGACTGTACCTGGCAGGCTTTACAGATCACCGTCTCTGGCCACGGATACGGAACCTGTGCCTGGCAGAGGTGCTACAGACAGTATCATGTACTAATCCAGACTGGGTACTATCCGAAGAGGTTGCCATATGTCCACTGGATCCAGGTCCCTGCTAGGACTGGCCAGAGCCACTTGCACGTGTTCTAGGACGGTCTATGGACAGCCCCCCCCCAACATTGCTGGGGCTGGTACTGGCACTACGGGAGTGGTTGTGACTTTCTGGACGTCCATGTCGACCACCAGATGCTGATGTTGCTGGCATACATCCACATCAACATCTCAACCATCCCGCACTGTCCTGACACATGGACATGACATTGTGGAGGACATGCAATGTCTCACCCCAACATCGTAATTAAATATGGCACCTGCTAGGTCACGGATACTGTCATTTACAGAGGTGTTATGAGCCCTCTTTGCCCTTAGTCCCTGTCTGGTGTACGGCTCCATTCGTGTCTGTACCTCCATGACAGCCTGAAACATGCATGTGGTGGAAAGAGGTGTGGTATGTCTGCCAGGGGCATGATGACCAGCAGTGCTCTGACGAGAACCCTTGGGCATCTGCCTATGTGGTACCATTCCAGACATCTGGCTATGACTGCTGTGTCCTGATACATGTGCCATAGATACCACACTGCCCTGGCCAGTGTCAACCATACACTGTCCCTCATCTAAGGGCAATGGTGATGATGGATGTACAGGCAGTATGACTGTGTGCATGGATGGGGTGGAGACTTGTGTACTGTCAACTGGTGGCCCAACAACAGACCCTGACAAACCTGCCTGTGCCTCAACACACCTATCCTCATGATCACTGTCTGTCTCAGTGACATCAGGTTCCCTGCTGTACTGAACCAAACCCACCTCGGCACCTGTGAGAGGAAAACAAGAATCACACTTTAAGACCTGAACATGATGTCAGACCACATACACACATGCGCACATACAAAAATACACTCCTCCCCAAAAGCAGACACACACAACACCAGCAATCTCAGAACATACACAACAGCAAGTGATGGTGGGGTACAGTATCACAAGCAAAACAGTCATATCACACATGTCAGCATGCAGGACATGTGTTGCTCAACAGCATGCAGTGCAAGTGTAGACAGTCCTTGTTACTAACAGTATACATGGCTTTGATGCATGTGTTTTGTTATTAGGTAATGGGCCTCCCCCCTGGAACACAATGAATACATGGACATAACATTGCTGTGCAGGTATTCAAAACTCAACAGCATCACAAGACATATATGTGCAAATGGTGATTGGTATGCATATTGTTTAGAGGTGCATATGTGTGCACACACGCAACATTAAGGTGTATAGCAAGGAGTATAGCAATGAAAGCTATGTGTAGTACTGTGGTTACAATAACTGGATGGGGTATAGTACCATAGGCCATCATCATGAAGCATCATGTGGTTGCTCAAAGCTACAAATGTTTCCCAAACCAGCACTACTCATGCTGTACCGGAACTGTACTACCTTGGCTATTTTCACCATTTCACAAACAGTTGTTACATGAGTTTGTAAGGAGGCCAATAAGGAGCATTCCCTGACATGAATGTGTAGTGTGTTGCAGAGTGTTTAAATGCCCCATGATAGGCCTCTACCCCTCAGGTATATTATGTGTAATGTGTGGATGAGATTTTGGATACTGGAGTGTGTCTTTACAGAGGGCCTGGGAATCCTTTATGTGTAGCATGTAAAAATGCTCTGTGTATGACATAGATGTGTATGTTAAGTGCATGTTGAGTATCAACTATGCCTATCCAATGGTCACTACAGTCTAGCCACATTTGTTTGAGATCGTCTGGGTATTTCATGTGTTTGAGGCAGCTAATCACATTAGTGAGACGTGCGTGGTCTTACACCAAACATGCACAGCATGCATTATAGGTAGGTGGGTTACATGTGTACATGGCCTACACCTTAACTATGACATGCACTTTTTATTTAAAATAATAAATGTAGAACACACTCACCAGCATCTGTCCGCTTTCTTGATGTCACCCCAGAGGGACCTACATAGAGATGTGACAGTTTGTCAGTGGCCACAATTGTGGCATTGCTACTGTGTGTTTGCAATCTTACAGTACAACAACAGTTTACATTCACAGGGCTACAGATTATGTTCCAAATGATCAGTATTGCAAAACAACAGGCTCCACATCTTTTAATGACACACTCCACATCTCACATATTCATGATCTACCAATACAGATAACAGTAGTCTACAGATATGCCATGTTACCTGCATGCTCCATGTGTGCTTGCTGGGTGGCTCCAACCTCCACCATGGTGTATGTCTGCTGCTGTTGTGGTTGGGCAGGTGCCACCAGGCTCAGGAGCAGCTCCTCCACTCTGGTGAGGGAGGGATGGATATTAACACCATCTCCTGTTGCACGCTGGTGTCTCCGCACATCAGCAGCATGCTGACAGACATGTCTGAGAAGATCACTGCAGTGGTGGCGTACCTGCTCATATGTCCGGTTATGCAGACCTACTTCATTTACCCTGCAGACATCTTGCCACATTGCAGTACGCTCCTGCTGGTCCTGGCTGGTTCGTGAGAACATGAGACTGTAGAGCTGAATCATGAAACTGTAGTGCTGAATCATACTGGTAGTAATTATGTCATCTTCAGCACTACTGTAAGTGGGGTTCCTGTGATGTGCCATGATCCCTGGAAGACATAAATACGAAAATATGTCTGAGCAAGTCATATGGCAAATTTAACATTATACAGTACAGATATCACTGAACTGCCATATATAGCAACCTATTATCTAACCAAGAGTGAAACACTAACTGCCACTTATAGCTCACCCCACAACTGCTTGGAAGTGCCTGGCTCACTCTCAATCTAATGAACCATGTTCTGCACGGCAACAAAATAAAATCACTATATAAGACTATACAAGAGTACCTGGCACACTGTATGCAACACGATGCATCACCTAGCCACAGCAGATATACATCAAGCTGATGTGTAAAGAAATATATCATCCATCACAATGAGTGTAAGGTCCAGTAAATGTATTACTATTATACCACACAACTTGTTAATGGCAAACCTGTGTCCAAAATATGTGCACAACTGGGAATATAGGTCGCATACTGCTGTAGTACACTATGAATGTTGCTAGATACGCAGTTATATGTTTTACCACACATATGTCAAAGGACATGTTACAGACATACCCACACACACATCAGACATAATTACAGAACACAAAGGTATGACAACCCAGATAAGCTTTCAGTGTGTACTATACAGTACTGTGTGTCAGTACGTACACAACCTTAATCTTGAGAAATGTAATCTGTGATGAATACAGGGACCACACAAAACAGTGGAAGCAAGCAATGTGGACATACACCATACTTTGCTGTACAGGCCCAGAGCTTCATGTAGTACTACAGTACACACAGGATTTGGATTCAACATCAGTACCAATCAATAATCATAGATGTAGTGCTTTAGCCTCCAATGACACATCCTAGTTAAAACCAAGGGACTTAATCACACTGTATGCAATAGCACTTTTTCTGCCTAGCAACAGAATACACAGCTTTTGCTAGGATCAAAGCAAGGACCCATAATACCATGACATAAACAGTTTCCCACTAAGCTATCCCACAGTTACATATCTTTGATGTATTCACAAACACATTGACCATCACAGTTGGTTAACAGTACAGAGAATCTATTGCAACAAGTAGATGTAGGTGTGTATGAGTATATATAACTATGACTATACATTTTTTGGCATTTAGCTTTAAACCATGGCACTGGCACCAGTTATCTGTCTCTGTGAGACCTTTTTGAACGATGTTTGTGTCAGCTGGAGAGTTGATTATGGCGCCCAGTTTGCAGTCATCTGCGAACTTGGTGAGCCATAGTCCTCCCACGTTTGCCTGTACCTTGGGAAAGTATATACCGAACAAGAGTGGACCCAGGACAGAACCCTGTGGGACGCCACTTGTGACCGGTTTCAAGTCTGACATGGCTCCAGCAACTCTCACTCTGTGGGTTCTGTCTTTGAGCCAGTTTGTGACCCATCTTGTGACATAGGGGTTTATATTTAAGCTGGATAGCTTATCTATGATGCCCGAGTGTGGTATTGTGTCAAATGCCTTTGCAAGGTCCATATAGGCTGTGTGGACTACCTTCTCTTCATCTAAGGCTTTGGTGACTGTTTCGAAGAAGTCAACGAGGTTCAAAAGGCAGGATCTGCCCTTGACAAAGCCGAACTGGGTAGGATCTAGTGTCTGTAGGTCCCCAATGTCTTTGTTTATGAGCTCCATGATCATCCTCTCCATAGCCTTGAAGACTAAGCTAGTCAGGCTTATGGGGCGATAGTTTCCAGGGTCCGTAGAGGCTCCACCTTTGTGGAGTGGGACCACTGTTGCTGTACGCCATTCTGTGGGCACATATCCTGTAGTGAGGCTGAGATTGTATAGCTGTTTTATTTGAGGGATTAGTTCCTCTTGGAGTTCATGTAGGACGCAACCTGGGATGCCATCTGGTCCCATGGAAGCAATGTTTTTTGCTTTGGAGAGGGCAGCCTTCACCTGAGCATCGGAGATGTTTGGGAGGCAGCTCTCTGCCGGGATAGATGCTTGCTCTTTTGGGGGGTGGAGAAGTTTGCACTGAACCTGTCTGCCAGGATATTGGCGATGTCTGTGGGTTCAGTGTATTTTTGTCATTTAGAATCAACTCAGAACAAGTCTGGGAGTTGCATCCCAGGTTTCTAACATAACTGAAAAAGCCTTATGATTGTCTTTGGTGTCCTGTGCAATTTTCTCTCTGAAGCTGGCCTTGGAGGATTTTATGAGGGATCGTAATTTTTTGCTAGTACTGATCAGAGATGCCTTCCCTATTAGGGATTTTGCTCTATCATGTAGTAGCTTCCTCCTTCTGTTGTACAGTTTATTTATGGCAGGGGTCCACCAGACTGGATGCCTGCCTTTGGATGATTGGGTCTTGGTTTTGTTTGGAATAGCATGATCCATGCATTCCTGGAGATGTCCGTAGAACACGTTTATATAGGATTCTGCAGTTTGGGCCGTAGTTTCCACTGGCCCTGGGGCCTTGAAGGATTGCACTTCAGTTTTGAGACGTGAGAAGTTCGCTTTTGAGAAGTTTTTCACTGTGGTTTTCTAGGCTGGCGGTGTGGTCAGGATGTGGACATCCAGTGAAATTAATTTATGGTCTGATCTTACCAATGAGGGATATACTTCTGGTGTGGAGCATAGAGTCCCCATGTTGGTAATGATCAGGTCTAGTATGTTGTCCCCTCTTGTGGGAGTGGTGACTAGTTGTTCCATAGCATTTGAGTTTATAATTTCCAGGAACCTTTGGGCTAAGGTGCTGGGGCTTGAGTAGTGCTCTCAGTCAATGTTTGGTTAGTGAAGTCACCCAATATAATGGTGTTCGGAGAGATCTTCATGTTCTCCAATGTTTTCAGGAAAGCCGAGTGGGATTCCTGACTTTGAGAGGGTGGTCTGTAGGATGCTATAAACTGAAAAGCAGTCTTGCCCACTGTTAGTTGCACATGGATGGTCTTCGATACTTCGTGCAATGCCACTAACCTGGAGGTTTGGATATCCTTGATAAATATGGAAACTCCCCCTCCTTTTGTGGTTCGGTCTGGGTTTTGGGGCCGAAAAGCATGATATGAGGTATAGCCTGGTAGTGCTGGGGTGCTCTCTGGAGCCTTGAACCAGGTTTCTGTCACTGCACAGATATTGATGTTCTCCATACTGAGGAGAGCTTCGAGTGCGTGCATCTTGAGGTTAAGACTTCTGGCATTTAGCAGCATTACCCTTAGTTTCTTGTTTCTTGCGCTGTCTATGGGGGTGGGTTTGACTTTTGAGCCTTGCCTAAAAAAGGCACTATGGGGGTGGCAAGAGCCTTTGCCAATATCTGAAAGCCCAGTGGTGACAGGTGCAAGCCGTCCCTAGCGAAGCAATGTGGCTTGTCGAGCATGTCATCCCAGGCTGACAGACACTGGATTCCCTTTGAATGACACCAGAATTTTAGCCAATTGTTAAAATCGATCATTTTGTCTTTGTACTGTGGCATCATTCTAGGTGAGGGTAAGATGCTGCTCAAGGTCAGGGTCATACCAGCCTGGGCTACATGATCAGAGAGCTCCTCTATGTCTCTTTTCATGTAGTCCAGGGAGGTACGTCTCAGGTCATTCACACCAGCATGTACAATGACTGAGTCATATTTGTATTTGCTTTGGAGTGACCTGAGTGCTTGCGTTATGTGGCAGATCCTAGCACCCGACAGGCAGCTCACCGTGACCTTCTCTTTATTCAGCCTGGTGAGCGGGACGTCAGTGTGTCTGACAATAGAGTCACCTATTACAAGAGTATCAGGTGTGTTATTCAGCCTTAAGGGCTCTGGCTGCTTGGCACACTGACTTTGTGGGCTATGTGTTGTGCGTGTTTTGTTTTGAGGTAGCGTTTGCTTGGATGTCTGCTTTGTAGGTCTCTGTTGCTTAGGCAGATTTTTATTTAGAGCCTCCGAGTATGTTTTTGTGCATTTATGTGTTTGGTTCGCTGATGTGGTGGGACTATGTGATACTGGAATTGTGTTGTGTGAGGTTATCTTCTCCTCCTGACTGGTTACACCAGTTTTGAGATGAGAGAGCTCAGCCTCCAGTTTGGCTAAATAGTTGCATCTCTCACATATATTTGAACCTGTTTGGAGGAGGAGAGGGTTGTCCGTGTACATGAGACAGTTGTAACATTGCCTCAAAATTCCCAGATTCACCAGCTGGACTGGAGAGGAAACCATTGACTGACCTTTGGACATGCTAGAGTAATATAGGTAAACTGAATTTAAGATGGATCAATAGAGGACAGGGTAATCGTAGAGAGTATAAGAGTAAGTAGTGCTTATGGTTTAATAGTGCTAACTTGTAGGATTACTTAACTGGACCAGTGAAGGGCCTTAGAATGAGAATATGGTATTTAAATTGAGAGATAGAGCAGTTCTAAGGGAAAAAGTGAAGAGCAGACTTTGTGGAGCCAAGAATAGTTTAAACCCAATTAGGCGGCGCTGCCCGCTGTTGCGCTATGCACAAAAACGCGCAAAAGACGATTTTAAGAGAGGAAGATGAAGGAGTTTTGGAATTGACCCAAAATGGCCAATAAAACTACAGTTTCAAGTCAGTAACCACTCCCACAGGGGCAGGCAGGCTGCTCAATGTTTTTCACTGCCACTGATCAACAGAGAGACTTCCCTTTAGCCCAAGCAAAAAATGGCCTCACAGAAACTTACAAACAGTTCAAGAACAGCAAGCCTGTAACTGAACTTTTTAAATCTCAGAAAAGTGGGAAAAAAGCAAGATGATTTTGTTTTTGTGATTTATTTCAGAGATAGCAGAGGTTCACAAGTATCAACAAGTTATAACAGTGCAGTAAATGACCCCACACAAGAGTGCTAGGCCAAAGACAGATAAAATGCAAGTTTTGAGAAAAAATGATTTTAAAAATAAGTGCAAACAGGAACTTCAGTAAACAGCTCTAGGTTGTTCTCTAAATACAGTTACTAATGCAGAAATCAAGTTTAACAACCCAAAAAATGCTCAAAATAGGCGGCTATGCAGAAAAACTTAGCAAATAAACAGAGGAAAAATACTTAAAATCTCAAAAGTGGTTCCTTTCTTCTCTCAGCATTTTCTCCTCTTTTTGGGTGCTTCACCAACAGCCAACAAGCCTGAAAAGACGCCAAAACCATGAGGCAACCAGGTTTTAAGAGAGGAAGATGAAGGAGTTTTGGAATTGACCCAAAATGGCCAATAAAACTACAGTTTCAAGTCAGTAACCACTCCCACAGGGCAGGCAGGCTGCTCAATGTTTTTCACTGCCACTGATCAACAGAGAGACTTCCCTTTAGCCCAAGCAAAAAATGGCCTCACAGAAACTTACAAACAGTTCAAGAACAGCATGCCTGTAACTGAACTTTTTTAAATCTCAGAAAAGTGGGAAAAAAGCAAGATTTTTTTTGTTTTTTTGTTTTTTTCAGATATAGCAGAGGTTCACAAGTATCAACAAGTTATAACAGTGCAATAAATGACCCCACACAAGAGTGCTAGGCCAAAGACAGATAAAATGCAAGTGTTGAGAAAAAAAACGATTTTAAAAATAAGTGCAAACAGGAAATTCAGTAAACAGCTCTAGGTTGTGCTCTAAATACAGTTACTAATGCAGAAATCAAGTTGCCAATGCTAAGCTACACTTTAAAATGACTATCATGCATTTGTTGTTCTGTCACACCCACGATGTCAGCGCTAATCCCCCCAACAGCCATTGGCCACACTACTGTACAGAACACAGATAACATGGATCAGATCTTTGACATTTAATGCTGAGCTACACATTTCACAGTTATGTCCCATTGCCGACAGGTACACACTGTATTGTCCATAGCAGTAGTTAAGCAGAACATCTATGCATAAATAAGTACTGCTGCCACATATGAATGGTTCACATTATGTAGACTATTATAGCAATAACCCACACCTGGGTGTGGGTAATCCTGGATTTACCCACAGTTGGCGTGGTTTGGTCATGAGGGCGAAGCCCGAGTGGCCAAACAAAGACAACCGTGGGTAAATCCAGCATTACCCACACCCAGAAGTGGGTTATTGCTATTATACAATGACATTATTTAAGAAAAACAAAAATTATTTTTCTTAAATAATGGCATTGTATAATGCCTCCTTGCTGCCCTTCCACAGCTGTCTGGTATTCTGTGGCAGTTATGATGTACTGCGCATGCGTATGCTTAAGCAGTACATCAGAGCTATGGGCAAAAGCAATGGAGAAAGCAAGATCTCCGTTGCTTTTTACCAACTGTCTTGCTATGTTAAAGGAGTTTAACATAGCGAGACAGCTATCTCACTATGTTAAACCCATTTAATATAGCGAGACAGTTTTGAAAAAAGCAACGGAGAAAGCAAGATCTCCGTTGCTTTTTACAAAGTGTCCTGCTATGTTACAGGAGTTAAACATAGCGAGACAGCTTTAAAAAAGCAACGGAAAAATCTCTGTTGCTTTTTTTTTTAAAGCTGTCCCGCTATGTTAAACTCCTTTAACATAGCGAGACAGTGCCTAAACAGCAACAGAGATCTTGCGTTCTCTGTTGCTGTAAAAAAAGAGTTATACTAATGGAAAAAGTCCATGCAACCGGACCTTTTTCCATTACTATAACTCTGATTTACAACGTGCACGCTGACCAATCAGCGTGCACGTTTTGGAATATTAATGGGGAGGGTCGTTGTATAATCTTCAATAACATCTACTACATGCCAGTAAATACATATGTGTCACATACCTTTCCTTTGTATGATTTGGTAATATTTCTTTTTCTTTTTCCTTTTCTCTGTCTCTCTCTGTCTGTCTCTCTCTCTCTCTCTGTCAGTCTCTGCAACATAGTGATTGAGTTTGTTGGCAGAGATTGCAGCCTGCTTTTGTAGGTATTTGCACATGAGCATGTGATGGCCTTTGCACCAATTAGTGGCCACCACTTGCTAATTGCATGCAGCCTGCTGTGTAGTAATCGCAGTAATCACTGTCATAGCAACCCAGTACTACAAATTGCTAACTCAGGTAGGCGTGGCCCTTTCAGCTTTCAAAGATGGAGATCATCCTTGTTTGCTGTGGACATCATTGTTTAAGACAGAGGGTTGATATAGTTCTTATATCAGAAGCCAGGGGTGTAGCCAGTGATTTACATTTTGCACTTAGACCTAATGTTGCTGCTTCCAGTACCCACTTGTCAGTGTAGAAATGTACTCACCCCTCAAAATGTTACTGCAAGATACATGGAAAGATGTACTTTCTTTTCAACTTTTACAGTTAACTGCCATACAAAGCTAGTTATTGAGATGTATTCCTTTGGCACAAGAATTGCTTGTGAACTGCTATACTGTGAATATTCATTTACGCAGTTCTAAACAGTTTGTGCTTTTTTAGTGTTGACATTAGCAAAAGCTGCTCAGAAAAACTGGACACGTCAGTACTGTGAGTATGCTTACCTACATCCTTGGTAGACCCTGCACACACAGGTATATTCTACATTTGGGTAGGGGTGCAGAAGTACAGACAGCTTAAGTATTATTGTGTGGATTTTATCTTGCTGGACTTACAGGGTTGCTGTGTACATGTTAGTTTATCAAGGCAAGTAGTCTGTCTGCGTAACTCCCAACTGTGGACCTATCCACATGGTAGCCAGAGAATAGCCTATTATTTTTTGTCTGTGCACCACACGGGTCTTTTCAGCAATAGAGCAATGGCACTGTTACAGTTGGTTGCTACCAGTACATGGCTACATCCATTTGTATTACAGTGTTGTATTCCTACATAAGGGTATGCTTCCGAAACTCCTTCCAAAGCTATTTGCACAGTGTGTAACAGCAGAAAGGCTGATATGACTCTGTGTTTCTGCCTCTGCCAGATCTCTCAAACACTCAGGTACATATTTGAACAGACTCAGGGAAAAGTAAGGAAAAAGTCAGGGACACAGTTAAAATGTTAGTGCTATTAAATTGAAACATTGAGATAATCAGAGCTTATGAATTAATACACCTTTTCTGAAGTAAAAGAAGTGTCTAATTCTTAATTATTGTCATTATTCATTAAGTGTAATTCACCACCTTTCTGGCCAAAGTCAGTAGTTTTAGGAGGGATTCAGCGGGACAGAGCTAAAATTTGTGTCAAAATCAGGGACATCCCTGAAAATTAGGGACAGTTGGGAGGTATGGCCTCTGCCCTAAACAGATATGCCAGTGTTTGTCCTGCTGTGATACTGTGTGAGGTTGTAAAGTGATGGTGTAACATTATTTCCTGATAGAATGGCTGCTTCTCTTATCACAGTCATGTAATGTAATCCCACAACAACTGTTGGTAAAGATCCACAGAACAAGTTGTGTGGTATGGCATTCCTATTTTTCCTTTACATTCACTCATTCTGATGCATGATATATTTATTTCAGCACCAACTTGTATATCTACTGTGGCTTAGTGGTACTTCATGTTGTGTAGTATGTACAAGGTTCGGGGTTTGAGACTGACAGAGGTGTTTTATTTTGCTTCTGAGCAGAACATACAGAGCGACTAAAGCACTTTTAAGCAGTTGTAAGAGGGTTTGCGTGGGTTTGCGTGATGCTTAGCAATGCTTAGCTAAGTGCAAACAAGCACACACTTGCGCAAGCCTGCTAACTACTGCTTAATAGTGATTACTCCCGCTAACCCCCGCACTCATTTCTCTGAAAGAAAAGAAAAATGGGGAGATAGGAAAGTGATGAAAAAGGGGCACAAAGAGGGAAAGACAGTATGGAAAGTAGCTCGTGATGTGCAGGACGGGTGTAGGGAAGATCCATAGCTGCCCATTTCTTTAACAGCAACAGCTGTGCATATGGAATACATTTGGAGGTAGATATGAAATCTTCAACCCCTAAGAGGGGGTGAGGACAACAAAGTATGTTGTAATGCCAGTTAAATTACATTTTATTTGTCCAGTGAACATTTGTGCAAAATGGGCAGCTATGTGTGGGGCGTAATTTTTTTTTTGGGGAGCAGATTGCCCTTTTTTTTTCAGGTGAGAGTGGAATGTGGGGTAGGGGAAGTAGGTATATATGGGGAGGTAGGTTGGGGAAGTAAACAGACAAGACAAACAAGATGCATATGGGGTGGTATATGACACATGTGGTGGGTGAACACCTTTGATGGGGAGGGATGTTTGGAAATCGCAAGCCCATGAGCCCACAGATGGAAACAGTGGGACTGAGGTTCCCCACCCATGGGCAGTCACCACTGCACCTTCACAGCCCAGAGGGTGGCTGTGTTGGGGGCTGTGTAGGAGGGGCAGGCTGACCCGGGAGTTACGCCACTCGTGCCTCAAGCTGGCATAGAGGTTCTGCAACAGAATGTTCAATCTCTCTACGCACCACAGCCTAGACTGTTTGAAGGGTGATAGCTGGCCCTCCTCCGCCCACGCTTGCACTGGGGGGGGGCAGAGTCCCATCCCCTGCAGTGCTTCAACCTGAAGGTGGCACAGAGCCAGTGGAGGAGGAGGTCCCAGGCTGGGCACCGGACCTGCTGGTGCCAGGTGCCATGGCCAGCTGAGGTGGGACAGGTGGGTCTGCTGGGACCGGCCTTCCAATACGAACTATGTTTTGGAGGGTTTAATAACCCAACACACCTGATTTTCAACATTTGAAAAGCAAGCATAACACATGCATATATAGAACAATAGTGGACAGCATGCAGGCTGAATTGATGGCAACAGGCCACCAATATTGTGGTATTTTAACAGGGCACATGCATAGAAATAAATGCAAATATTTATAAACCAATAGAACACATGTCCCAACTTTTAGTTATGTACTCACCATAACTTCAGATGTTTGGGATCCATCTCGCCTACATTCTGACTGATGGGTTCGGAGCCGATCCCTCGGCTCCGACTCGGCACGCTTATGCCAAAGAGCGAAGTCTCTTATTGGCTGAGCCTATTATATCCCAGGATGCACCACTACCATTCCCCCAGATCTAGTTTGTCCGCATACATGCACACATGCATACCCTGCTTATATAACATCGTCAGATGAAACAAGATAAAACAGTAGAACTCAAAACCGTTCAATCTCTTCTGATCTCCAAGGCAGGGGGAAGGAGGGTGGGTATTAGGAATGTAGGCGAGATGGATCCCAAACATCTGAAGTTATGGTGAGTACATAACTAAAAGATGTTATGTGATCCTATCTCGCCTACATTCTGACTGATGGGACAGCGTCCCTAGCACCTGAATCCTGGGTGGCTCACTGGAAAACACTCCTGAGTACCGTGGAACCAAATGATGCTCGTCCTTTAGATGCCACATCCAATTTGTAGTGGGAAATGAAAGTGTGCGGATTGGACCAAGTAGCCGCAGCACAGATTTCCGAAATAGCGAGCTTGGAATGAAAAGCTATAGAAGTAGCCATAGCTCTGGTAGAATGAGCTTTGATAGATGTTGTAAGTTGCTTATTCGAAGAAGAATAAGCCTGAGTTATGCAATCTCTGATCCATTTTGAGATAGTAGCTTTTGTGATGGTTTGGCCCCGTTTATTATCTGAGAAGGACACAAACAACTGGTCTGACTTACGAAGTTGCTGAGTCCTGTCTAAATAGAAGCGTAATTGCCTGTGAACATCCAATTTATGAAGAGTGTATTCTGCTTCATTGGAGAATTTTGGGAAGAAAACTGGTAGCTCTAGAGATTGTTGTAGGCAGAAACTAGAACAGATCTTTGGGACAAAGGATGGATTAGGCCTAAGTGATACTCTATCCTTGTGGAAAATCAAGTACGGTGGCTTAATAGACAGGGCTTGAAGCTCTGAAACTCTTCTTGCAGAAGTAATTGCAACTAAGAAGGCAGTTTTCCAAGACAGATATTTTAACTCGCATGTAGCAGCCGGTTGAAGGGGGAGATGTTAATGCGCGAAGCACCAAATCAAGATCCCACGGAGGTGCAGGATGAAAAACTGGGGGTCTTAATAGGCTTGCACCTTTAATGAAAGTTTTGCATAGTCTGCAGCTCATCAAAGGAGGATCCATGGATTTGTGGAATTTAGAGATAGCTGCTAGTTGGACTTTAATAGTTGAGACAGAAGATCCCTGATTAAATAGGGATGTTAAGAATTTCAAGACCTCTGGGACAGGAGCAGTGATAGGGTCTAAGCCCTTGAGTTGAGCCCAGATAGCAAACCTCTTCCACTTACTAAGGTACAATTTGTTAGTGGTGGGTTTGTGGGCCGAAGATAAAATGTGAACAACTTCCGGGTCTAGTTTGTGCCTTCTGACTAAAGTCGGAAGTGGAGGAGCCAAGCTGTCAAATTCAAAGATTGAAGGGACTGATGCCGATGTCCCGACTGATGGATTAACAAGTCGAATTAGGTCTAAAGTCCACGGATCGTCCACTGCATGCTTCTTCAGGTAGGGAAACCATACCTGACGAGGCCAGTATGGGGCAATCAGTATCATTGAAGACCCCAGTTGAGAAGCTTTTTGAATAACTCTGGGAAGAAGCGGAATTGGAGGAAAGGCATAAAGTAGCCCTGATGGCCAAGGTTGTGCTAGAGCATCCATGGCTGGTACTCCCTGATGTGGGATCAAGGAGAAGAACCTTTGGCACTTGGTGTTCAGTGGAGTTGCAAACAGGTCGCAGCACGGCCCCCATCTCCTGAAAACCTGAGCTGCTACTGTGTGGTTTAGAGACCACTCGTGAGAGAGAGAATTGTCCTGCTCAATTTGTCTGCCAATATATTTGACTTTCCGGGATGTGGGTCGCTACCAAGAAGCGGTTGGTAGCTACAGCCCATTCCCACACTCTCATGGCCTCTCTGCAAAGGGGGTATGATCTGGTCCCTCCTTGTTTGTTCAGGTACCAAACCACCGACATGTTGTCTGTGTGGATGGCGATGATGCCCTGAGGAAGAAACTTGTGTAAGGCTTGTAGGGATAGAAGTACAGCCCTCATCTCCAACACGTTGATGTGGAGAAGAGCTTTGTCTGGAAGCCAGGAGCCCTGAACTAGCCTGCCCAGACAATGCCCCCACCCTATCTGGGAGGCATCTGTCGTCAGGGTAACCACTGGGGAGGGAGAACAAAGGGTTTCCTTGATCCAAGTTGGATGTCTGAAGCCACCAGCGAAGGTCCCTTTTGCATATTTCCGTAATCATGATGTGATGATTGACGGGAAGATCCTGAAAGGACCATTGAGTTGACAAGAGCCACTGAAGAATCCTCATGTGTAATCTTGCTAGAGGAACTAAAAGAACCGTGGCAGACATTGAGCCTAAAACCTGTAGAACCATCCTGGCTGGGGCTTTGGATCTCGAGATCAGAGCTTGAACTTGGCCCTGTAAAGTTCGGATCCTTTCGGCAGGAAGAAAGACGCGCATCAATCTTGAGTCTATCTCTGCTCCTATAAACTTTATGCGTTGAGAGGGCAGCAAGACAGACTTTGACCAATTGAATATAATCCCCAGGGAAACACCCAGGGAGATGGTGGCTTTGAGGTTGTCCATTAGTAGATGCCTGGTGGTGGCAGTCAGGAGCCAGTCGAGATAGGGAAACACTTGGAATCCAAGACTTCTCAGGTGAGCCGTCACTACTGCCAAACACTTGGTGAACACCCTGGGGGCTGTGGTGAGACCAAAGGGCAGAGCGCAAAATTGGTAATGACTGACTCCCAGGCTGAAGCGCAGATACCTCCTGGACGCCTGATGTATCGGTATGTGATAATAGGCGTCCTTGAGGTCTATGGAGCACATCCAAACATCCTTCTCCAACAATGGGAGAATGGATTGTAACGTGACCATTCGAATTTGGATTTCGACGGATTGGTTCAGTCTGCTGAGATCCAATATTGGCCTCAGGTCCCCTGTCTTTTTGGCACTAAAAGAACCTGGAGTAATTTCCTGATCCGATCTGGTCTGTGGGGACCGGTTGGATGACTCCTTTTCTAGGAGCTTTAAAGCTTCTGCGGCTGCTATTTCCCTTTGACTGGGTGGTGGGTCCGGGATTCTTTTGGACGGTGGGGGTGAGTATGTGAATGGGATGGTGTAACCTCCGGCAATGATCCGAAGCAACCATCTGTCCTGAGTGATTGTCTCACAGGCTTTTAGGTGCTTGGCAAAGCGACACCCGACTGGCTCGAGCAGCACAGCTGGGCAATCCCTCATGACGTGTGGGAGGCTGAAGAGCCACGAAAGGACTCGCGGTCTCCAGAATTGCGGGGCCCTCTGCACGCCTCTGGGACGGCGTCTCCCTGAAAAATTTCCCGTCCTCTGCCTCTGGACGGGGAATCTTCCTGCTGTTGGGAGAAAAACTTGCGAGATTTGCGGAACCACATTTTCCCTCCTTTAGCCTTGGGGTAAGGCCGAAGGGAGTGGAATAACGGGCTCCTACGGCAGATAAAGTTTTCCCTCTTGCTCACAGCGAGTAAGGGTGTCTTTCACCTTGGGTCCAAACAATGAGGACCCATCAAAGGGAGCGTCGGAAGGAAGACTTGAAGGCCTCCGAACTGACACAAGCGGAGCCAGGCTTGTCTCGTGAGCCACGCCTGTGCCTGCGCTCTACCCGCTTCGGCCGCATAGGAAATGAGCCTCATGGACGAGTTAGAAATTGGCGTAAGGATAGCCAACTGAGAGCTAACCGACTGGGCTAGCTGCTCAGGTAGGTTACCGAGAGGAATCTGACAACTCCTTGACCAGATCCCTCTGAAGCCTGGTAAAATGTGCCAAATAATTCAGAGACCTTAAAGTAAAGGCCGCTGAAGTCAGGGTGCTTCCGTACCTGTCCATACTCCTAGACTCCTTATTAGGAGGATGGACGGACGTTGAAGCCTCTGCCACGTCCTGTTGTGTAGCAGATGCCACCACCATGGCATCTACAGCCACGCCTTTAGTAAGGAACTCCTTCTCGGGGAGCAAACAAAAATTTATTTGGACGAGAAGGGACTGGTTCCACGGTATCTGGATGTTCCCACGCCCTTCGACAAACTAAATCCAGAAGCTCGTCGAAGGCGGAGACACCCAGGAGGCGGAGGCTGAGCCCCAAAGGCCTTGAGGAGCACTGACTCGTCCGCAGAGGGGTTTGGATATCCAGCCGCCTCGTTGTTTGAGGATCTCTAAGATGTCTGCAAATGAGACATCATCCGAGGGCGACTTTGGGACCCCTCTGCATCATCCATATCAGTGTCTGATGTAATAGACTCGGGGAGTCCACGTGCTTCCTCTTGCACGATCTCTTCCTTGGGGTTCCTCCGAAGACAACTCGAAGAACCCTCAGGAGGAGGGAACCCCACTGGGGTAACCTCAGGCCTCGGGGCTCCGCTGGCTACGGACAGGGGAACTGCCAAAGACCCAGTCTCCACGCCCAGGAAGGTGCCGGTAAAGCCGGAGAGATGGCGAGAGGACTTGGCCAAGGCACTCCTCATGGCCCTGAAAGCCGGACCCCAGAATCCTGGGAGTGTCCGGTCTCGAGCCGTGATAGCCGACGGAAGTCCCGCAGCGGCACCGAGGGGAGGCTCGGAACCGAAAGCATAGGTCCCAAACATCACCCCGGGTCCAGCCGAAGAAGTCCGTACCAAACTCGGACCCGAAGGCCGGGTTGGAGTAAGAGTCGGAGCCGACTGAGATCTCCACCGGCTCCAACAGCACCTGCTCCGGCGGGCGAAGCAGTCGGAGGAGGAATGGCAATGGGGTGGGCCAAGGTCATCGGCTCCGAAGCCAACTGGGTCGGAACGAAACAAATTTTGGAAGACTGGTGACTGGAACAGTCTTTGGAGCACCCTGTCTATATCAGAATCTGACATTCTCGACCGAGAGGAAACAGAGCGGGTTGAGGCGGCCTCTCCATCGGCCCCAAAGGGCTGGGGACCGGCTCGGCGACTCGATGAGTATCGGCGCCGAGGAATACACACACCAGATTCCATCGGTGCGAGGTGGACTTGCGCCGAGGAGGAAGTGTCTGAGCGGGCGACCTTTGTCGGCTCCGAGCAGCGGAGCCGGCGAAGGTGACCCGCCTCGATGCCCCAGCCATCGGCTCGAAGCCAGAGGAGTCGATACTGGTGGCATCGAGGCAGACCGTTCGACCTCGGCTCCAAGTCTTTGAGCCGAAGGAGAGGCCTGCCTATGTCTCTTGGCGGTCGGATCCGACGGACTGGTGAACCGGCGCCCTTTTCTTTAGCCGGAGAAGGAGAGGATGTCAAGGCTTCTTCAAAGGAAGGTTTAACTAACCCCTTAAGAATCAATTTATTTTTCCTCTCCTGGAGGACCCTTGAGGAAAAAGCGTGACATACGCTGCATGACTCCTGCAAGTGTTTTGCCCCTAAACAATATACACAGAGCGAATGATCGTCTGTGATAGACATTTTGAAACCACATTTCGAACATTTTTTAAAGCCCGAAGGCCTAGGGGTTTGAGACATTATATTAAACAATTCCAGTAACTTTGACAGGAAAGTAAACAGCTAGAGATTTACTGATGACAAACCTAATAAGGCTTACAGTTATAGTTAACGCAAACACCTCTTGTAAATGACAGGGAACTCTGAAACCCTGTAAAGTTTTAAAGGGGTTGATAGACCGGGAAGGCCCTGGATGAAGGGGGGGCCGAAATCAAACCAACCCAATCACACACAACAAGTTTTCACAATCCAAACACACACAATAAGATCGTTAGCTGTTAAAACAGCTTTTGTGGCAAAAAACAGCAAAAAACTGACAGAAAAGTTAGTTAATAATAACTACTCAGCCCAGCCAGCTCGAGACCACGTCTTCGCAGGGAAGCGGCAAACGAGATCTGGGGGAATGGTAGTGGTGCATCCTGGGATATAATAGGCTCAGCCAATAAGAGACTTCGCTCTTTGGCATAAGCGTGCCGAGTCGGAGCCGAGGGATCGGCTCCGAACCCATCAGTCAGAATGTAGGCGAGATAGGATCACATAACATCAAATGTTTTAAGATTAGACATACTGACTGAGGTGTGGAATTGCATTTTTTATGCACATACAGTAGGGTGGAAAAGGATAGCTCAATTAACAACATATATCCTTCTAGTTTTCACTACATTCCTATTAACTGCAGTTATATGTCCTTTACATGTATTATTACACTACCCAATGTCCTTATATTGTGCAATTGGATTTTGCTAGATGATTATATACATGAGCTGTATCTTACATACAAACTGTCCAAGATGCAGATGCTACTGCTACATATTGTGAGAGTTGCTCACAGACATTACGGCTAAGATGGTACACTGACAGCTCTACTTTCATATAATTATCTAGATATGTTCAGGTGAAAGTATCAGTTATATGTTAACAGCTCCCTACATTTCTGGTAGCACACTGACATTTCTGGGGAACAAAATACCAAGCTACTCATGTGCCAGATTAACTTATACATGCTGGGCATGAACCAACAGTTGAGGGCTGTAAATATACATAAAAGCTTCTGGCACTCCCTTCATCCACGTTATATGGGCCTACCCAAGTGTGGGTTAACACTGCTTAATACAACAGTACTATTTGTAAAATGCAACAGTACAACAACATATCAAAGAAAATGACATAGACGCACTCCAGGAATTATACATTTATTAAAGGATTATTACACCTTATTTATTGGGTTAAAACACATTTTGAAGGCTCTCTCATTTATTTTATATAACAGTATATGCAGAATAATTACTAACCTGCCTGATGATGCAGCCTTTGCATCCTATCTTCACGGGCTTGCTGATTCATAGCCTGGACACCTGCAGCTGTGAAGTAAATACAGTGATATTGAGACATATCTATCCATAGTATAGACAAGCATAGCAATTCTTAACTACTTAATACAATGGTTACTTACTCAGTACTGGGGCATTAGGCATCGCACAGGACTCCTGGATCCACTGGTCCAGTTGATCCTCCTTACGTCGCTTCAGGTCAGAATAATAGTGCCTGACCTGCTCACCAGTCTGAGGAACGCCAGTGGCACTGGTGAGATCACAAGCTAGACTGTTCCAGGCCTCCGTTTTATATTGGATGCCCTGTTACTGGCCCCGCAGGAGTCTTTCCTCATGATTGTGGACAAGGAGCCAAACCATTACTTTGCCCTCCTCAATGCCCCAGCGTTGCGCTCGAAATCGAGTGCCTTCTCCAACACCGGCCATGCTGACTGCAGAAGGAACTACAACCAGTTATGACAAGTATTCCCGCCTGTGGAGGTTAAATATGCCTCATTTCCCACACTTATTTGTGATTGGTCAGTTTTGAAAAAACTCAGCTGTAGGCACACCTGCTTAGCTGATGTTAGCAATGTTTAATATTCCTTTGATAGATATGTGTCTGTTGAAAGTGCATGGTTATGAAACGCTGTCATGGCTTAGTGGTTATGTACTGTGACTATAGTGCACAGTATCCTGAGTTCGAGCCCTGTCACTGCTTTTTATTTTCCTACTGGCCAGACCTGAATGGTTAAGGTACAGTAAAGGAGGTGTGGCCGTGTTTAGCCGACTTTGCTCAACATTGCCCAACACTGCTTGACGTTGCCTGACTTTGTGCTGATTAGCACGGTGTGCAGCTACATGCAAATACGTTATAGTTGCGCTGGTTGGCACGGTGCGCAGCTCCACGCAAAGACATTGCGCTTGTTAACGCGGTGCTCAGCTACAAGCAATTGGTTTTAAATATGCTAAATACTGCTAAAATGTGCTTAGCATCGCTTTATATTGCTTAAAATAAGTTACTCATGCCTCAGAATGCATAACCATTTCACCTTCATATATATATATATATATATATATATATATATATATATATATATATATATAAAATTTGTTCACTACTACATATAACATTTTAATGCTTTTTACAAAAACTTATACATGATAAATGTCAGGAAATATTTTTGTATACAGATTTCCAACACAAAATGGAACGTGCAGTAGTGGGACTCGAACCAGGAATGCCTCCTCTTTGTGCGAAGGCTCTAACCACTACACTATCACTATTTTTCTCAATTTGCATATTTTTTCTTATTATCCTCTTCAGTGTCTAAGCTGCTAACTGTAGCTAAGCAATGGGCAATCCTGCGCAAACATGTGCAAATACGGGCAGCTATATCGGAAATAAAACAAAAAAAATTAAATTTCTTTTAATTTTTAAATTTGTATGAGGTTTAACATATGGGGGAGTGTAGTGTTACAATGTACACATGTGAGTAGACTAGCTCATGTAACTCAACATTTCTTGGGTTTTGTCAGTGCAGGGGCGTGGATTTTTGTACTGCTCAGAAGTCCGACATACCCCCTACACTCGTCCACACTCCGTGTAAGCTTTGGAGTTGGGGCAGCACATCCTCATTAATATGTATGGAGCGCTGCCGTCATACTCTTAGACTGGCGTTTCCATGTAAGACTAATCTAGTCTTACACAGAAGATTAGTAAATCCTGGGGAATAACATGAATATATTACAAAGTGACAGCATAACACAAAATATGTTAGCAGTTCATGCATTATAAATAAATTCCAAAGTGGCACCAAACTAAATGCATTATGGGACACAGTACTTCTTAAAATGGCAGCGGTATACATTCATCTTAAAGTGGCGATGCTGCTAAACATATTCCCAATCTACAGAGACAAACAGCAGTTCTACATCTCTTATCACAATATCCTCCCCAGAAGAGAAAAACTTTTCTCTAAATTTATAAAGTATGGATATGTATACAACCAATGCACACATTTAACTTAATGGAATACTTTTGACCATGTAAATGCTTTAAACATTTTCTATATGCTATTCTAATAATTTACTAAATAGCAACTCTTGAGGCAACATTACTTTAAGCAAAACATTCCTCTGTGAAGATCAGTCACTTCTGTCCATTTACTCAATTACAGTCTCTATAACAGATTGGCATCTTCATTTCTCTTTTGCTATGTGTCACCTGAAAAGTATTGGTACCAGAAATACAGCAGTCAATGAGTATGCCTACAGTTAGGAAGGGAGGAAACGTGGGAGAGGAACATCTATTACAATTTATTAACCATGGATGTGTGCACAACTGTTGACATACTTTGCATTCTGGAGTATGTTTGATGATGAGTCCTCTAAGCATTTTACATATGCTATTCTAATTATTATTTACTAAACAGCAACACTGGGGATAGTCATTACATTAAGCAAAAAATTTCTGTATGTTGAAAAATCTGAAACCGTCACTTATCTGGCCATATAACTGGATTACATTGTCTACAATGGGTAGGATTTTGATTTCTCTTCCATTATGCAGCATTCATATAGTACAGAAACTTGAACAGGTGGAAGGAGATGAGTTACAATGAACAGTATGTTGTTAAAAGTCACTCTGCAAAACAGTTTAACAGGATCAGGAATGTTTACACAAGTCATTGCAGATTGCAATTTTCAAACTTCATTCTATAACACTTTTGAGGAAAGTGGAACACTCTGATTAGATGCATACCTGAGTAATGTTCTTCATATTGAGCACTGCTGCAATAGCCCAAGCTATATAGGTTATATCCTTCATTAATATAACAGCTGGCCAGCTTCCAAAGCTTCAGGGCACCTTCCACACACCCAAAAAATTAGTCAGCTCAAGCTGAGTTAACTAAAATGACTGGTTTCGGCACCAAGCCCTTCAGAGCTTTCCAGCCATTGAAGGGTATGCACCTCTAACGCTCTTGAGGATTGACTGTCATTTTGTTCTGTTGCTTTGATGGGCAGATATATTCCCTTCACGGGGAAAACTTCCTTTTTAAAAAAAAATTGATAACACTTTATTGTTCAGGAAAGTCATTTTGAAGCCAGGAGTTTGTGTTTTAATGGACTGTCAAAAGACTCATTCTACTTTTAAATGGGATGCTTATTTTTCCTTTCAGTTTAAAAGTTCTTTAAAGTATTTAAAAGCATTTTTCTGTGGAGAAATTGTGTTTATTTTACATCTTTGGAAAGTATTATGAAGTACATTTTATTCTGTTTTTCTGTGAAAAACTGACTTTTAATTACTTTATTTTTTTATGAGTTTTGCTGCTTTTTTTCCCTGTGAAAGAGGCACAGTTTTTGGCTTAACCATGAGCAAAATGTGAGCCCCACATTAGTTCCTTCTTCCAGCCACAAAAAGTAAAATTTTGAATTACCAGTCTCAGGTGTTGAGGTTTGTTTGGACTGACTATGAAAGCACGTGGAATATTTTGTCTGAAGTTTCTTTTTGTGAGAAAAAAATCTGCTTTAAATAATTTAGTTTCTTCTGTTGTACACATGATTACTCATTGCTTATATTGTGTGCATGATTCTGTTGATAATTCTTCAAGGGCTTTGGCCACTGGTACTGTGTTGAGGAGGTTTGCCTGGCTGGGTTCTCAGAACATCCCATATGATGTGAAAAATGAGATTTTTAAAATTTTCTGCAGATAAAGATTTAGTTTTTGGCCCCTCTACTGAAGAGGCGATTAAAAAGTGTAATGACAGGGGTAAGCTGATATATGGAACTTCTAATATTTTCAGCCATCTTTTACCAAACTTTCTAAGAGATTCTCTAACTCCTCATCCAATTTTGGCAAAAAACTAAATAAAGAGTTTCAACAAAATGCAGGTAAACAAATGTTTAACAAGAAATGGCAAGAGGTTCCAAAAATAATCTCCCCAAAATCAAAGACAGTATAACAATTCAGAATTACTATTTAAGGGAATTTGTAGCCCTCCCCCAGGCCCTTTTCACTTCCAGAAAGTCTGAATTTCTATTTTTTTCTCATTGGTAATGGATAGTTTCAGACAAATAGGTTCTGAAGATCATTCATCAAAGTTGCAGATGTCAGTGGGAGGAAATTCCACATCTACCAGACCAGACTGACTCATTTCTACCTATCCTTCATCACATGCTGTCCTGGGGAGTGATAGAACTAGTTCCTCCTTCTCAGTTGGGAAAAGCTTTTTATTAAAAAAAATGCTTGGATACCAGTTCTGGATGTTTCTTTCCTAAAACCATTTGTGATAGAGCCCAAGTTCAAAATGCTGTCACTTCACAACCTGTTACTACTTCATCATTCAAGTTTCTTATTATCTTTACACTTAAAAGATGCTTAAAATCCCATCTCTATTCATCCAAACTTAAGGTGTTTCTTAAGGCTGCAAGTGTCAGAATCATATCTTCAGTTCTCTGCCTTACCTTTTGGACAATCCACTGTATCATATGAGTGTTCACAAGGTGTCCAGTTATAGCTCATTGCTGGGTACATGGTATCCATATTTTTCCATATTTAGATGACTTGCTTATCTTTGCAGGTTTTCTTTCAGGATCTCTCCCTCTCGGGTGAGATCTCTCTTACACAAGATGGGATTCCAAGACAACATCCAAAAGTCATTTTTGACTCCTTCATTCAGGATTTTGTTCTAGGAGTGTCAGAGAGATGTCTCAGTTCAAAGAACTTTTCTTCCACAAGGGAAAAAAAACAGATCTTTATCTAAATCTACTTCTAAGTGTTCCACTGAAGTTTTGATCACTGAAGGAATACCTCAGGATTTTGGGTCTCATTGCATTTAAGATTCTCAAGATACTCTTTGCAAAACTCCACAAGAGACAGATAAAATGGTATCTGAATTCTTTGGTCCCAGCACCAACAACCTCTGTAATTTCTAATCCAGTGCTGGGCTTTGTCAGAATGAAAATCAGTTGGTGGAGACAGCAAATATTCTTAAATCCAGGTATTCCTTTCATCAACCCTGTTCTAAAACAGTCAATCAGCACAGACTCCTCAGACTTTGCTTGGGGAGCAGTTTCAGGAGGGATGAAAGTTCAAAGTGTGTGGGACACCATGGGCAGACACATACACTGAAATATAGAAGAGATGCTAGCCCTGATCAAGCACTCAACTATCTGAATCATCTTTGGTTCCCAAGACCTCTTCAAGTTGTTAAAGGCAATACCATAGTCGTGTGGTATATCAACCAGCAAGGGGAACCACATTGTGCCCCCCTTGCAGACTAGCCATGTTAGCTTGGGATACAGATTCATAGCACAATCTCACTCTAAAAGAATCCAACATTCCATCAAGCAAAACTGTGTGGCAACCAACCTGAGAGGACAAGGGGAGATCCTCAAGACTGAAAACTAGATCAGGGGTCTTCCAAGGTTGGATACATGAGTGGGGAGTTCCTCAAGTAGATCTGTTTGCTTCCTCTCTGAACAATCGTATGGTAAGATTCTGCTCCATAACTCCATGCAGGAAGGCCTGAAAAACTGATGGCTTCTCTTTTGGCTTCTCTTTTCCATGGATAGGAATGTGCCTGTATGCTTTTCCACCCTTTCCACTGATATCCAGGGTACTTCTGAAGATTCAAGAGGATTCCTCCAAGATCACTGCACTGACATCCTTTTGGCCCTGGAAATAACTAGGGGCAATTACCATGATATTCTTTACAAATCTACTCACATAAGATCAGGGGTGTTTGATACAGACCCCAATCTCTTTCAACTGACTTCCTGAATGATAGGGTCTTAATTCCCTTTAGGCACCTGTTTACTGAGGTTGTGCAGTGGATACTAATGGAGGCAAGAAAACCTTCTACTAGAAAATCATATATTGGCAAATAGAAAAAGGTTTTCTAGTTGGTGCCAACAACATGACCAGCACCCTTTCTGGGCTAATTGTTCTCTGGTTTTGCAATATTTCTGTGAGTAACTACCCTACAGTCTCTTTCTTACTACTCCATCAAGGTTCATTTATTGGCCATTTCAGCATGTCTGGCCATGGATACTTGCTTTTCAATGCATTATAATGTTAAAACATTTTTAAAAGGGGTTTTGTGTAAGAGCCCACCAAGAAACCTGATACCCCCTCTTTGCAAGCTTAATTTTGTGTTAGTGGAGCTAACACTTGCTTCGTTGAACCAGCTAACCTGGCTGACTTGTGGTTCTTAACATGGAAAACAGTTTTACTGATCGCTCTGGCTTCTACAAGGGGTCTATATCAGAACATTGAAGTTTTAAAACTTTGAATGTTCTAATATCGACCCATTTTGAGCGAATGCTAAAAATAGCAAAGCTGCAGAACACTGAATTCTTTCCTAGGGAAAGAATTTGGTTGGCCGGTTCTGTGGCTTCGCTATTTTCAGCGCTGTGATGGAAATTTACGGGTCGGGTTCAGGTAAGTGTGCGATTGTGTGGTTGTTAGGATTAGCACGCGGTTTAGGTGAATTAGGGTTAGGGTGCGGGTTACGTGAGTTAGGGTTACGGCGCGGGTTAGGTGAATTAGGGTTAGGGGTAGGTTAAGTGAGTTAGGGTTAGGGCACAGGTTAGGTGAGTGTGTGATAGTGACGAACCTTAGAGTTAGGGTTTGGATTAAGGTAAGTGGATAGATAGTAGTGTATGTACAGTTTAGTGTAGGGTTAGTTGTAGGATTATAAGTGTATGTGTGTGGACTGGATGTTTTTTAGGTGTGCTTGTGTTGTGTGTATGTGTTTCAGAATAGCAAATTTTTTTCCCCAAGGAAAAGATTTGCTGTTCTGAATGTCCGATATTATGTGGTTTATATATTTTAGGTTGAATGAAATAGCATTCGCTATTTTCATCTTTCGATAACGTGATATAAACGCTCTACAAGAAGGGCATCTGAGTTGCAAGCACTTATGGAGAGCCAACACTACCTCATTTTCCACAGGGACAGGACGTCTATGAAAAATAATCCCTCTTTTCTGGTCTAAAGTGATATCTGAGTTTACTTTAAGTCAAACTACATCTCCCCATTTCTTTCAAGAAATCTAAAAATGAGGGAGAAAGGATACTCTATACCTTGGATGTCCACAGACAACTCAGGTACTATACTGACAGAAATAAATCTGGTAGATAGTCAGATCAATTGTTCATTTCATGTGAAGTTAAGAAGGAACAACCTGTGTCAAAGCAGACTATTTCAAATAGATGTCTAAGGCGGGTCTATATTATATGAACGAATGTTCATAATATCGAATGGTCTAAACAGCGAAAATGCCAGTCCTCAAACTCGTTATTGTAGGGGCTGTGTTCCCCACACCCCCGCTAAATATATATACCAACTCAGAGATCATACTACAGTGAGAAAAGGGCAAATATTCCAGCCTTCACTGTACTGCAATCCCACAAGAAGCACTTCGAGGTCTGGCATTTTTTCTCTTTAGAGCATTTGAAATTATGAACATTCGTTCATATAATATAGACCCGTCTAAGGCTATTAACTTTTGTTATACTGACAACAACAAAACCAGTCCAGGCATGTTCAAGGCTCACTCTACAAGGCCAGTGGCTTTATGTATGACTTTATGGAAAGAGTTGGATTCTAGAAATATTGTAAAATCAGCAACTTGGTCCTCTACACTTTTACAAAGCAATATAATCTTGATTCCTTCTCTAGGTCTATTTTCCAGGGGGTCCTGAACTCTTCTCCTTCCTCCTCCCAGAATTTGTAACTTATGGTAATCTACCTATATATCTTAGGTTACTGCAGCAGTGATTAATATGAAGAATATAGTACAGTTGCATAAGTAAACTTACTAGAACAGTGGATGTTTGAACGATCACTGCTGAAGTAGCCACTTCCTCTCTTAATCCCCCTTGCTTTTTTGTCTGTTGCATTTGCCAGGGTGTGGAATTTTACTTTTTGTTGTTCCTAGCATTGTCCTTTCAGGACTCAGCCTCTGTTGGCATTAAAGCCCTAAAGGGCTTGGCATCCAAACTTCTCTTTTTAGTCAGCTTATCTCAAGTTGACTAACAGTTTTCATAGGTTCATAGGTTCATACTAGGCTATCTGCCCTAGGGTATTTATAAGCCTAGCCAGAATTAATTTTGCTATGCCCTTTTTTGAGGTTAGTATACTGTGCCTCTGTCTAACAGTGACACAGAAGTGATACCCAGGTGAAACCTACGATCTTCCATCCACTCATCAAGATTCCTCTTGAAGAGAGTCAATGAGGGACTCTGCCTAACCTGGACTGGGATTTTATTCCAGAGTGAAGGGAGCCTCTGGGTTATGAATCTGTCTCTCCAGCATGTCCTATTTATTTCAGTGCTGAGGTTCAAGTCTCTCGAGCGCGTAGCTCGATGGGATTTGGATTTTCTGAGGTGCAGCATGTCCATTAATTCTGGGTTGGACATGGCTTTATACGTCAGGCACAGATCGCCCCTGAACAGGCAGTATGCCACTGAGTAGAGCTGGAGTTTCTTTAACCGGGCAGCATATGGCATCTGTTTGAGCCCTTTGATCCTCTTGGTGAGGTACTTTTGGGGTCTTTCCAGTTGCTGCAGGTGTCTGGTAAGGTACATCCCAAAAGGGGCATTGTACTCAATTATGGGCCTGATGAGGGATGAGTAAAGAGGCACGATGACCTCCCTGATTTAGATGTGAATCCCTTCATGATTAGGTGGGCTATATAAAATGTTTTTCTAACCACTTTGGCCACGTGGTTGTCAAATGAGAGACTGCTATCAACTTGGGTCCCCAGGTCCCTAATTACTTCTTCTGTACTTAATGGATTACCACCTATGTGGTAATTTGTGGGCACTTTGTTTTTGCCAAAGGTGATGACTATACACTTTTTGGCATTTAGCTTGAGGCCATGGCTCTGGCACCAGTTGTCTGTTTCTATGAGGCCCTTTTGGAGGATGCTTGTATCGGCTGGAGAGTCGATTATGGCGCCCAGTTTGCAGTCATCTGCGAACTTGATCAGCCACAGTCCTTCCGTGTTGGCCTGTACCTCCGAGAAATATATACCGAACAAGAGAGGTCCCAGGGCTGAGCCTTGTGGGACGCCACTTGTAATTGGTTTGGAGTCTGACATGGCTCCAGCAATTCCAACCATGTGGGTTCTGTCCTTGAGCCAGTTTGCAACCCATCTAGTGACATAGGGGTTTATATTTAAGCTGGTGAGCTTATCTATAATGCCCGAGTGGGGTATTGTATCGAAGGCTTTTGCGAGGTCCAGGTAGGCTGTGTGGACCACCTTCGCCTCATCAATGGCCTTGGTGACTGTTTCAAAGAAATCAACCAGGTTTAAGAGGCAGGATCTGCCCTTAAAGCCAAACTGGGTAGGATCCAGTGTCTGTAGGTCCCCAATATCTTTATTTATGAGGTCCATGATGATCCTTTCCATAGCTTTGCAGACCTAGCTAGTCAGGCTTATAGGGCGATAGTTTCCAGGATCCGTTGAGGCACCACCTTTGTGGAGAGGGACCACTGTTGCTGTACGCTACTCTTTGGGTACATATCCTGTAGTAAGGCTGAGATTGAACAGTAGTTTTATGTTTGGGCTTAGCTCTTCTTGGAGTTCATGTAGGACGCAGTCCGGGACACCGTCTGGTCCCATTGATGCTGTGTTTTTTGCTTTGGAGAGGGCGTCTCTTACCTGAGCATCTGAGATGTTAGGGGGGCAGCACTCTGCTGGGCTAGATATTTGCCCTTTTGGTGGGGAGGGGGGGGAGAAGTTTGCGCTGAACCTGTCAGCTAGGATGTTGGCAATGTCTGTGGGTTCAGTGTATTTTTTGTCATTTTGGACCAATTCTAAGCATATCTGGGAATTTCCACCCAGGTTCCTAACATAATTAAAGAAAGCCTTGTGATTATCCTTAGTGTCCTGTGCAATTTTTCTCTCGAAGCTGGCCTTAGACGATTTTATGAGTGCCCGTAGTTTTTTGCTAATACTGATCAGAGATGCCTTCCCTTTTTGGGATTTTGCTCTATCATTTAGTAGCTTCCTCCTTCTATTGTATAGTTTGTTTATGGCTGGGGTCCACCAGACAGGATGTCTGCCTTTGGAGGATTGGGTCTTGGTTTTATTTGGGATTGCATGATCCATGCATTCCTGAAGGTGTTCATAGAATGCATTTATAAAGGATTCTGCGGTCTGGGCCGTATTTTCCACAGGCCCGGGGCTTTGAAGGATTCCACCTCGGTTTTGAGGAGTGTGAAATTTGCTTTAGAGAAGTTTTTCACTGTGGTTTTCTGGGCAGGAGGTGGGGTCGGGATGTGAATATCCAGTGAGATTAGTTTATGGTCTGATCTTACCAGTGAGGGATACACTTCTGGTCTAGAGCATAGAGTCCCCATGTTGGTGATGATCAGGTCCAGTATGTTTTCCCCTCTTGTGGGAGTGGTAACAAGTTGTTCCATAGCATTTGAGTTTATAAATTCTAGGAACCTTTGGGCTAGGGTGTTGGAGCTAGAGTAATGCTCCCAGTCTATGTTTGGGTAGTTGAAGTCGCCCAGTATAATGGTGTTTGGAGAGACCTTCATATTTTCCAGTGTTCTCAGGAAGGCCGAGTGGGGCTCCTGGGTTTGGGAGAGTGGTCTGTAGCAGGCGATAAACTGGAAGGCAGTTTTACCCACTGTTAGTTGCACATGGATATTCTCTGATGCTTCGTGCTGTGCCACCAACCTGGAGGTGTGGGTATCTTTGACGAATATTGATACTTCCCCTCCTTTTGTGGTTCGGTCCAAGTTTTGGGGCCGAAAAAGCATGGTATGAGGTTTAACCTGGTAGTGCTGGGGTGCTCTCGGGAGCCTTGAACCAGGTTTCTGTTACTGCACAGATATCGATGTTCTCCATGCTAAGGAGTTTTGAGTGCGTGCATCTTGAGGTTTAGACTTCTGGCGTTGAGTAGCATTACTCTTAGTTTCTTATCCCTTGTGATACCTATGGAGGTGGGTTTGTCTTTTGAGTCTTGCCTAAAGCACTATGGGGGTAGCAAGAGCCTTTACCAATATCCGAAAGCCCAGGGGTGACAGGTGCAAGCCGTCCCTAGCGAAGCATTGTGGCTTGTTGAGCATGTCATCCCAGGCTGACAGGCATTGGATCCCCTTTAAATGACACCAATACTTAAGCCAATTGTTGAAATTGATCATCTTGTCTTCATATTGTGGCATCATTCTTGGTGAGGGTAAGATGCTACTCAAGGTCAGGGTCATACCGGCGTGGGCCACATGCTCAAAGAGCTCCTCTATGTCTCTTTTCATGTAGTCCAGGAAGGTACATCTCAGGTCATTCACACCAGCATGGACAATGACTGAGTCATATTTGTACTTGCCTTGGAGTGACCTGAGTGCTTGTGTTATGTGGCGGACCCTAGCGCCCGACAGGCAGCTCACCGTGACCTTCTCCTTGTTCAGCCTGGTGAGCGGGACGTCAAGTGTGCCTGATGATAGAGTCACCTATTACAAGTGTATCAGGTGTGTTGTTTAACCTTAAGGGCTGTGACTGTTCGGCACACTGGCTTTGTGAGCTATGTGTTGCACGTGTTTTGTTTTGAGGTAGCGGTTGCTTGGGTGTCTGCTTTGGAGGTCTCTGCTGCTTAGGCAGATTTTTATTTAGAGCCTCCGAGTATGTTTTGTGTGTTTATGTGTTTGGTTTGCTGTCGTGGTAGGTCTATGTGAGACTGGAATTGTAGTGAGTGTGGTTTCCTTCTCCTCCTGACTGGTTACACCAGTACTTAGTTGAGAGAGCTTAGCCTCCAGTTTGGCTATATGGATGCATCTCTCACATGTGTTGGAATTTGTTGGGAGGAGGAGAGGGTTGTCTGTGTACATGAGGCAGTTGTAACATTGCCTCAAGATTCCCAGATTCACCAGCTGGACCGGAGAGGAGATTGACAACTGACCTTTGGACATGCTAGAATAGTATTGGGAATTCCTTTATAATTGGAAAAAAAGGGCCAATGGGGAACAAGGTATTCAAGGGGAGTTTGTGAGGGTGTAGTGCTTTTAATTTTTTAGTGCTGACTTATATAATTGCTTTAGTGAGCAAGTGCCAGGTAACTTAAATGCAATGTGTTACAGGTAACCTAAATGCAAAAACGACAAACAGTAACTTTCTTTTAAGTGAAACAAGGAAATAAGTACAGTAAACAATGCAGATATCACTAGGGATCCACAGAAGCGCTGAAAAGCTGTGTTTTAGGTGGTATTAGCGTTTCAGGGAAATAACAAGCAAACAAACAACAAGCATACAAACAAAGCTAGATTCAGCAGGCCTGGATCTAGTCTATGCTACAGCAAACAAGGTGTACCAATTTCAGTAAGAAACAGTTGAAATATGCAGGCACTATAAGCCTTTAACCAGAAATACCCAGCTCAGAAGGGCAGAGTCCAGCCTCTCCTCCCACAAGAGTGCAGACCACGAACCGTCTTAATGTAAAATAACTGGCCTGAAGCCCAAGTGCTTAAACCAGAACTAATACACTTTTAGAATAACAGACACTGAGCCCTCAATCAGCAGTTCCCAACTTAGAAGGATATATGCTAACTGTCCTGCCACCACAGTGCAGGTCACAAACCTTCCTAATGTAAAACAACTGGTCTGAAGCCCAACTGCTTAATCCAAAAGACTTAGAATGATAGCTACACTTTAATCAAGTTACTAACAAGCAGTAGTAAATACAATTAAATACTTTAAAGAATGCCTGGATTAGTGCTCAAGTTATACAAACAAAGCTAGATTCAGCAGGCCTGGATCTAGTCTACGCTACAGAAAACAAGGTGTACCAATTTCAGTAAGAAGCAGTTCAAATATGCAGGCACTATAAGCCTTTAGCCAGAAATTCCCAGCTCAGAAGGGCAGAGTCCAGCCTCTCCTCCCACAAGAGTGCAGACCACGAACCCTTTTAATGAAAAATAACTGGCCTGAAGCCCAAGTGCTTAAACCAGAATTAATACACTTTTAGAATAACAGACACTGAGCCCTCAATCAGCAGTTCCCAACTTAGAAGGATGTAAGCTACCTGTTCTGCCACTACAGTGCAGACCACAAACCTTCTTAATGTAAAACAACTGGTCTGAAGCCCAAGTGCTTAAACTAAAAGGCTTAGAATGAGTTACACCAAGCAGTAATAAATACAACTGAGTACTTTTAAGATGACGCAAAAGCAAAATAAAGTAGGAAGAAACACAAATACAGTAAAAGCAGAAATTTTTTTTTTTTCAGAAAAGTAGCAAAAACAGTAGTAAAAACAATCCACATGCAGTGCAAGCTGGCACACTTGAGTATGTAGCAATATTAGTCCACACACAGTTTGAAAAAATGTAATTAAATTAAAAAGGACTAAAAGCAAGTGCAGAAAGGGTTTATTAGGTAGAATGCGGTAAAGAGATGGGACTGGGGGAGTGTCCTAGATCAAATCTACAGTGGGGCGGGCACTGCAAAAGCCACCAAATTTAAACTACAACCAAGAACAGGGAGAGGGGTTGGGGAAGACAGTTTCAACAGAGATAGATATGAGGAATCACAGTGCAAATTATAACCAAAAAAATACATACTGATATCTCTATATTTGCAGAACAGTAAGACAACAGATATCTAAGTAACAATTTAGCTCTATAATACAGAATAATACAAAAAATATACTCAGCTCTATATATTTGCAGAGAGTCTTGTAAGGCTGTCTCTCAACAATCCACTTTAAATGCAGGCTGCTATTAACAGCAAATTAAGGGAACCTTGAGTTAACACACAAGCTATAGAAACTAAAATGAGGGAGGGGGTGGGAAGACAGTTTCAACAGAGATAGATATGAGGAATCACAGTGCAAATTATAACCAAAAAAATATATACTGATATCTGTATATTTGCAGAACAGTAAGACAACAGATATCTAAGTAACAATTTAGCTCTATAATACAGAATAATACAAAAAAAATACTCATCTCTATATATTTGTAGAGAGTCTTGTAAGGCTGTCTCTCAACAATCCACTTTAAATGCAGGCTGCTATTATTTGGGTGGGAGGAAGGTGCCCTGAAGCTTTGGAAGCTGGCCAACTGTTATATCCTTGCAAAATATAACCCATATAACTTAGGCTACTGCGACAGTAGTCATTTGAATATCTAGTGTAATGGTAAGTTTACTTATAGAACTGTACTTTCTCAGCTCAGACACATCAGTTTTACTCACGGAAGTGCATAATTCAGTTAGAGGTTCATCTGGGACTACTTGAATATGCCACCAACTATGGTCCAGCTCCTCCTTTCACCATCTATGACCTCAGTTCATTAATTTTATTTTCGTCCAGCTCCTCCTTTCACCATCTATGACCTCAGTTCATTAATTTTATTTTCACTTTAACTCTAACTGTGTCTCATTTTAACTTCCTATCTTTAATAGAAAAGCATCTGTTGCAAAATGTTTTGCACAAAGCTTTAATTTTTTACTCATTGTTTTATTATTCATATAAAGTAGTTTTTGGCTCAGGTTTGAATTACAGCATTGGCATATTAGTCCTTATTTGCCCCCCACACATTAGCTGAGAATGGCTTAGTCTTATGACACTATGTGGATTAGCTGAATATGACATTATAGCTTTGTGTAGCTGGTTTGTCTCACAATATTATCAGCCATTTGGACTGTTTTTTTAGACTCTTGACTGAGGACAGTGAGGATGTTACACAGTATTTGTAAAACCATAGTCATCAGCAAAATGAGTCAGCACACGCTGTGTACCATTGTCTATAACTAGTTCAAAAGGTATTCTGCATTGTGTGAACATGGTTTTTGACACTCAGTATTATTTTTATGTTTGCTAACAAACACCTGAACGAAAAAACAAAAATGCAAAAAAAAACGTAGTCAAAGACGTAAATAGCTGCAACAAATCAAGCTTTACTGGTGCTACTGGTACCTCAGCCAAATTGCCTTCAAGGAATAAATTCTGCACCATAACACAGCATTTTAAATATAGCTAATTTTCACACATAATTAATGCTTAATTAAAAACCACTCAGTGAACCTCATCAAATACCACACTTCAATTACAAAAACACCGAAAAGCGTGTCCCTCCATACCTATATAAAACCACAGTGAAAAATTTACATGCATAAAAAAAAACTTTATATAAATCAACTAACTGTGATATGAATACAAAATTATACATTATGGTTCATAACTAAGTTCATACCATTAGGTTGCAAGGTTCTATAATTAATAATGAACCTAGTTTAATTTCCAACAACCAATGTGTAAAATCACTTCCCAAGCTACCATGAGGTTTAGGTAAGATACTATAAAAAAGCTACTACCAGATCCTACATGAGCTGAATGGAAACGTTGGGCAATAGGACTGTCCAAGTTATGATTTCTAATATCTCCCAAGTGCTCTAATATCCATTTTTTAACCATTCTCCTGGTTTGCCCTATATACCATCTAGTGGGTGTGCACCCATAGCCTATGGCATATAACACTCTCCAAGAACGACAATCAAAACGGTCAGTAGCTTTATACCTTCTCCCATTGATCCTACTACCAGTTAATTTTTTTTATTCTCTCTCTCACATACCTTGCATCTCCCACAGGGGAAGGAACCTGAATGGATTCCCCCCTCTCCTAGACACGTTTTAAATTTAGAATTTCTTTTAAATACAAAAATCTTCGGTATGAAAAGATCACCCTTTTTGGAAACAACCTGTCCAACACCTTATCCTGGCTAATAATGGACCATAAGCTACTGACCAAACTTTTCAATATATCTGAAAGGAAGAAAACCTGCTGACAAAATAAATATCTTTCCCATTATCCCTCAATTCATTCCCTGCAACACCCACGTTCACCCGCTTTTCTTCCCTTCTCCAAATGGTAGTTCTGTGCAAATGCCCTGCTTTCCCAACCCCCATCAACTTTACCTCAGCTTTTCTAATAACATCCATTGAATAACCTCTACTCAAAAGCTTATTTTTAACTTTAAAAACTCATTATCTAACTGTGATTTCTCCAACATATTGTTTAAAGTGCGTTTTAATTCCTCATAAGGTAATGAATTTAATAAATGTAAGCTGTACTTTTTGTGTAAGGTCTGAACTGTACCCAGTTATCACCACCAGCATACAACTCAATGTCAAGAAACTGCATTACCCCTCTACGCAGTTTGTGTGTGAATTCTAAACCAACAAATTCTTAGCTCCTCCATAAATCCATCAAAATCCCTCACTTCACCCTTACAAACAAAAATGAAATCATCTATGTAACGTTTATAAATGACTACATGTTATGAAAATTTCAGTAGAATAAATAAATAAATTTTCAAAATATGCCATAAAAATAATGACATACAAGGGAGCATAAGATGACCTCATCGCAGTTCCCTCCTTTTGCAAAAATATCACATCAGCAAACACAAAATAATTATGGGTGAGAGAAAATTCAAATAACTTGACTAGAAAAGCCATACAGGGACCTTCCCCTAACATTTTTTCCACTGCCTCCAAGTCCCACCTCCTATTGATGTTAGTACATAGTGCTTTTACATCAACACAAGCCAAATAAAAATCTTCCTGCCATTCCAAGCCTCCAACAGTTTTACAAAACTAATTTGTATTTTTAATACGAGAAGGAACCCTGGACAGATGCACCTTCAAGTGGGTATCTATAAAGATAGCCACATTTTGCAAATAAGCATTAATGCCAGATACGATCAGTCTGCCTGGAGGGTTCAACACATTCTTGTGGTTCTTGGGTATGGCATAAAATTTAGCATCCCTGGGGGATTTAATATGCAGTTTCCTGACATCTGAGGTGGACAAAAATTCCATATGTTACCCCCTCTCTAATAGTTCTAACAGAGCAGAGTTGAAGTCTGACCTAGGACTGCTAGACAGCTTTTGATAGTTATTTAATAATAAATGACCTACCATTTTATTATAACCTGCCTTAGTCATAATCACCCAATTACCACCTTTATCTGCTTCGGTGAATATGTAATCCTTATTAACCTCACAAAGTTAGTTTAATGCTATCCATTCACTTTTACTTAAATTGTATTGCCTATCCAATTTAACAAAATTCAAATATTCAAGTTCAACCTGTCTGCTCAATTTCTCTCAACTGTTAACCACCATAGAGGTCTTGGGGGCAGAAATGCGCTAACGGTGAGAAGAGAGGATACAAATTATTTACCATAACCTGTAACAAAACCTTCTTGGGAAGCTGGAAAATCTTCCCTATCATCACTGTTAACATATAAATGAATATCATACAAATCATTTTCATGCACAGATACATCCATGAGTGAATCACTTAATTCCAAATCATCAGAAAAATTGTTCTTTTGCTTATTACAAGAAACACTTTTAAATGTAATTTTTTACAGAAGAGTTTAACATCCAAAAGGAGATCCGCTAAACTAAGAATCCATGTGGGGACAAATTTCATCCCCTTGCTCAACAAACTCTTAGCAACCTCACTAAAAACTAAATTAGACTAATTCATGGTGTCCAAATTACTTTCATGATTTACACAAATATCCTGAGGCATTTTTAACATATACTGATGAACAGAAAGTCCAAAACTGCCCATGCTCCATGTATTGGAGCTTAATTCTTCCTCCCTTGGCCTTGATTTAGAAATCATAACTTGGACAGTCCGGTTGCCCATTTCCATTTAGCGCATGCAGGATCTGACAGTAGGTTCATAGGCTGGTACTAGGCTATTGGCCCTAGGGCCTATACAAGCCTAGCCATAACAATTCCCTGGTTATTTATTCCTACAGTATTCACTTCCCTGGACCCCTGTCTAGTAGGGCGAATGACATGATCCCCGGGGTGAATTTCCCATCTCCCATCCAATTATCAAAGTTCCTTCTGAAGAGGGCCAAAGAGGTGCTCTGCTTGACAAGTATGAGCAGTCTACTCCAGAGTCTGGGGAGTCTCTGTGTCAGGAACCTATCCCTCCAGCATGTTTGTTCATTGTGATGACGAGGTTTAGATCCCTGGAGCGTGCGCCTCTGAGGGATTGGGATTTCTTTGTGTGGCATGTACAACAGTTCTGGGTTTGACATGGCCTTGTATGTTAAGCAGAGATCGCCTCTGAGTAGACGATATGCAACAGAGTATGGCTGGAGCTTTTTAGACTGTGAGCATAGGGCATCTGCTTTAGGCTTGTGATTCTTTTAGTGGGGTATTTCTGCGGCCTTTCTAGTTGTTGCACATGTCATGAGAGGTACATACCAAACGGGTGTTGTATTCTATAATGGGTCTAATGAGGAATGAGTACAGTGGGACAACGACCTCCTTTTTTCTGGATGAAAAGCCCTTAGTGATGAAGTGTGCCGCATAGAAGGATTTCCTGACTGTTGTGGCGATGTGGTTATCGAAGGTGAGACCACTGTCCACCTGTGTCCCTAAGTCTCTTTATCACACTTTTGGTGTTTAGTGTACTGCCACCTATGTGGTAATTCACGGGTACATGTTTTTTCCCAAAGTGGATAACTATACATTTCTTGGCACTGAGCTTGGGCCCATGGCTCTGGCACCAATCATCTGTTTGTGTAAGGCTCTTTTGTAGAATATCCACATTATTTGGGGATTCAATAATGACTCCCAGTTTGCAGTCATCTGTGAACTTTGTTAGCCAGAGTACCTTAGTGTTGACCTGTACATCAGAGAAGTAGATGCCAGACAAGAGCGGTCCCAGGACTGAACCCTGAGGTACGTACTCCACTTGTCACTTGTCTGGAGCTGGATTTGGAGTCGGCTACTTTTACAGTCTGGATTCTGTCAGTAAGCCAGTTGGCAACCCATTGAGTGAAGTAGGGATTAATGCTCAGTTTAGTAAGTTTATCTATGATTCCAGAGTGGGGGATGATGTTGAAAGCCTTGGTGAGGTCCAGATAGGCTGTGTGGACCCCCTTACCCTTGTCCACAGCTCTGGAGACTGATTTGAAGAAGTCAATCAGGTTCAGGAGACAAGACCGGCCCTTCACGAACCCAAACTGCGTGGGGTGCAGTGTTTGAAGGTTGACAATGTCTTTGTTTATAAGTTCCATGATAATACGTTCCATGGCCTTGCAGATCAGGCTCGTCAGACTGATGGGGCGGTAGTTCCCGGGATACAAGGTGGATCCGCCCTTGTGGAGTGGGATAACTGTAGCTGTGCACCACTCAGTGGGCACGAAGCCTGAGGTGAGGCTATGATTCAACATGACACTTAGGTGAGGTGCCAGTTCAATTTGTAATTCATGTAGTACACAGCCTGGGATGCAGTCTGGTCCCATGGATGCTGTATTTTTAGCTTTGGAGAGTGTGTTTTTACCTGTGTGGCCATTATTACCAGTATCTGGCAATCTTTCGGCATTGATATGGGCCCTTTAGGGGGTGAGAGTGGGGTGAAGTTTGCACTGAATCGATCTGCCAGGATATTGTCAATATCCTGCCATTCTGTTGTAGCTCAGAGCAGATCTCAGCATTGCCATTTAGATTCTTGACATAGCTACAGAATGCCTTGTGGTTGTCTTTGGAATCTTTGACAATGTTATTTTCGTAACTAGCTTTGAAGGATTTTATGAGGGATCTCAGCTTCTTACTGAGGCTGGTAAGGGAGTTTTGTGCATCCTGGGATTTTCCTCTTTTCTTCAACAGCTTCTTCCTTTTGTTGTAAAGTTTGTTTATGGCAAGGGACCACCAGATTGGCTTCTTTTTTTGGAGGAGAGCGTCTTGGTTCTATTGGGGATGGCATTCAGCAGTCGAACTTTCAGTTCCTGTTTGCATGGGTGTCATGAAGTTTGTCACTTCTGACTGGAATAGCATGAAGTTGGCTTTGGAGAAGTTTTTTAAGGAAGTTTCCTTACTGGGGGGTGGGGGTGAGATGTGGATCTCAAGGGTGATTAGCTTATGATCAGACCTGACCAACGAGGGGGCTGACCATAGGTGTGGAGCATTGATTTCCCATGTTGATAATGATCAGGTCTAGGATATTGGAGCCCCTGGTGGGACTAACGATTAGTTGATCCAGGGTGTTGGAATTTATGAATTCCAAGAACCATTGGGCAAAGGTGTTGGTACATAAGTAGTTTTCCCAGTTAATGGCAGGGTAGTTGAAATCACCCAGTATTAGGCTGTTTGGTTGTATCTTAATATTTTCCAGTATGTTTAGAAAGGCGTAATGAGAATCTTGGGGCATGATTGGTGATCTGTAGCAAGCTACAATTTGGATTGCAGTCTTACCTAGTGTTAGTTGCACCTGGAGAATTTCAGACGCATTGTGTTGGGCAACTAGCCTGGTGTTGTGAATATCCTTGGTGAATAAGGACACTCCTCCACCTTTAGTGTTTCGGTCCTGGTTTGGTGGCCGTTAAGTGTGGTAACAGTTGTAGCCTGGTATTGCAGGGGTGCTCTCTGGAGCCTTGAACCAGGTCTCAGTTACTGCACAGATATCGATGTTCTCCATTTTTAGGAGTGCCTCGAGAGAGTGCATTTTAAGGTTTAGACTTCTAGCATTGAGTAGCATTACCTTCAGCTTTTGCATGCTTGTTCCTGTTACAGTGGTTTTGTCCTTTTAACTTTGCATAAAAAAGGCACTATAGGGGTGGCAAGAGCCTTAGCCAGTAACCTGAATCCCAGGGGCGACAGGTGCAGACCATCTCTGGCAAAGCATCGTGGTCTGTCGATCATGTCATCCCAGGCAGACAGACACTGGATCCCCTTTGAATAACACCAGAAGCTTAGACAATTGTTGAAGTCAATCATTTTGTCCTTACACTGTGGTATCATTCTGGGCGAACGCAGGATGCTACTCAGGGCTAGGGTCATACCTGCCTGGGCCACATGATCCAAGAGCTCTTCCATGTCTCTTTTCATGTAGTCCAGGGAGGTACGTCTGAAGTCATTCACTCCAAGATGGACAATGGCAGAGTCGTATTTGTGCTTGTTGTGGAGTGACTTGAGTGCATGTGTTATGTGGCGGATCCTGGCACCTGACAGGCAGCTGACTGTAATTTTCTCCTTGTTCAGCCTGGTGAGTGGGACATCAGTGTGCCTGACTATAGAGTCACCTATGACTAAAGTGTTGGGTACATTGTCTTGCCTTAGGGGCTGTTGTTGGGTGGCACACTGGTGTTGTGAGCTATGTGACACTTTGGTTGTGACTGGTGTTTGCGTTTCAGGTTCGGAGGTCCTTGTTGCTTGGGCAGGTTACTGTTAAGGGCCTCCACATATGTGGGTTTAGTGCTGCTATGTGTGGGTGCTGGTGGTGTGGGTTTGTGAAGGGCTATGTGTTGAGGTGTAGTGTGGGTGTTAACCTTCTCCTCTTTTTTATAGTATAGCCTGGGGAGTGATTTTACACATACGTTGTTGGAAATGGAAACTAGGTTCATTATTAGTTATAGAACCTTGCAACTTAATGCTATGTACTTAGATATGAACCATAATGTATAATTTTGTATTCGTATCAGTTAAATGATTTAAACAAAGTTTTTTTGATGCATGTAAATTTTGCACTGTGGTTTTATATAGGTAGGGAGGACAAGCTTTTTGATGTTTTTGTAATTGAAGTATGGTAACTGACGAGGTTCACTGAGTGTTTTTGATTAAGCATTAATGATGTGTGAAAATTAGCTATATTTAAAATGCTGCATTACAGTGCAGATTTTATTCCTTGAAGGCAATTTGGCCAAGGTACCAGAACCACCAGTAAAGTTTGATTTGTTGCAGCTGTCTTTGGCTCCTATATTTTACATTTTTACATTATTTGCATTTTTGTAGTTGGTATATACAATATCATAATGGCATGAGAGTAATAAATGACTAGAGTTAGACAGCTTTTGTCTGAAGTCAGCAGCTTTTCTCAAGGACCTTGTGACAGGGGTATTACTATTAATGCCTCAGTTCCATGAGATGGTTTATGAACAGTACAGAATTGACACTTTGGCACAGGCTTTACAGTATCTAAACTAACTGTTAGTCACTAAATTGAAATGTTGTCTCTTAAAAGACATTTTGTGAGTCTTTGGTATCCTTGTATACTTGATAGCTGTGCTCAGACCATGTAATACTTACATACGAGATGTCATTATTCCATCTGTTGTGGACATTGGACATGGTTGGCAGCTTATTTTAATTTTTCGAGTATCTCAGTTATCATTGTTCTTGTCATCATGCACAACATCTGACACTAATTTCTCATGTACAGGATTTCTAAATTATATCTTAGTTATGAGCAACTCTTTCCCAAGTATGTAGATCACTCTGGAGTTGAACTATTTCAGTCTTATGAGTGGTCTTTGACATCTGGGCACTACTTTATCTATATCATAGGACCTGATCACTGGAACCAATGGCTTGTGGTCCATCTGGACTCTTTCTAGCCCTAACAGGTATTAGGAGAACCTTTTAAATGCCAGACACTTGCAAGGCACTCCTCCATCTGTGAATATCTTGTGCAGCATCAGTTAGCATTTTAGAGATATAAGCATAAGATCATAACTCTTGTTCATCCATTTGGCATAATGCTGCACATAAGTGATAGCTACTAGCATTAGCTCTCACTACTGACAGTCCAGTGGCATTACTATATGCTACAACTGGACCTCCTATTAACATTTCTTTTACTCTTTTGAACGTCTGAGCTTGAGCATCACTCCATGACCAGGGTACATCTTTCACTAACTGGTTTGCAAGTGAAATTAGCACATTTGGCAGATATTGCCTATGCACATGGGGTTTGTTTAAATTAAGTAACACAAGATGGGTTCTGTAGTATGGACAGTGCACAGACCTTGCTCGCATTTTGATTGATTCCACTAGCATGCATGCTGTGACTGAAAAACTGAAACTCGGTCTTTCCAAAGCTGTATATGTCTTGATTTAGTTTTACAATGCAACCTTTAAAAGTTTGGAGCTCTGCTTCCAACCTCAAATCTTATATCTTTTTTTAGGACCAATCAGCCTGCCAAACTAAGTGCTGCTGCACTCAGTGTAGGTTCACTGATGGGATGAGGCTTGGAAGTATATGACATGATGGTACAGAGAAGGTTGGACATCCTATGTGTCCAGGAGACAAGGTGGCAGAGCAGCAAAGTTACTTGGATTGGGATCCAAAGTCTACTACTCAGGAGGACAGACTAGAAATAGTGTGGGAATTGTGGTGAGGAACAGGCTTCAGAAGACAGTGAGGGATGTCATCAGAAGTAGTGACAAACTCATGGCAATCAGACTCCAGCGTAATGATAGGGCAGTACTCAATCTCAGCCTATACCCCACAGCAGGGTTGTAATAGTGAGGAACCCAATGCATTCAGAAAAAAATTTACATGACCTACTAGATAAAGCAGGACAACAGGAATCGGTGTTGATAATGGGTAAACTGAATGCACATATCGGGACAAACAGAACAGGATATGAGGACTGCCTGGGTCCACATGTGGGGCGCAACAGGAATAAAGAAGGTTAGGGCATCCTAGACTTCTGTCTATCAAATGGCTTGATGGTACACAACACATGGTTCAGAAAGACACAGTGGCCAACATGAAACTCAGGTAGACTGTCTGCCAGTAAGGAAAGGGCACTGGGTTAGAATGATCAATTACAAACTCATCCCCAGTGAAACAGTCATTATACAACATAAACCACTGGTTGTCACAACCAGCTACAAAGCAGTGGTCATAGAAGGCTCTAAGTTCAATAGAGACCAGGCTGAAGACCTGGCAGCTGACCTGACAGAAAGCACGTAAATTCAAGGAATTACTCAGAGCTCTAGCCTCTTAAGAAGTAGAGGAAATAGTTAGATTAAAGAAGAATGGCATCACCTCAAAACAGCATGTGTAATGACTACAGAACAGGTATGCTGCTGAGCCACGTATGGAAATAAGGTACATAAGGAAATCTAGTGGAGGAATGCAGAAGTCCAGGAAGTCATCTAAAGGAAGAAGGAATGCATGAAAAAGTGGGAGATAGAAAAGACAGAGTAGGCTAGAAAGGAATACTGGCTGGCTAACAAAAAGTCTAAGAAAGGAGTTGCAATAGCAAAGAACAAGGCATGAGAGGAACTCTACCACCTTCTGAAAGTGACTCAGTAGATGGCAGAAAGAAACTATACCAGGTTTCAAGGCAAAGATTGAAAGATAAAGAAGATAGTCAGAAACCCTTCATAAGGGATGCCAGCAATAGCCTGCTCACCAGTCAGCAGCACATCAAAGGCAGATGCAGTGTACTTCTAGCAGCTACTGAATGAAAAAAAGCTGCACTGCCACAGACACAGCCTACAAGTGAGAGAAGAGGAAGAGCCCACCCAAGAAGTAGTAAAAACAGCACTAAGGGAAATGAGGACAGGGAAAGCAGCAGGCTGAGATGAGGTCACAGCAAATATGATCAAGATGTTTGTTGAAACTGGAGAAATCATTCCTGATGGCACTCATAGCAGTAGAGAGAGAAATATGTATCACAGAGGACTGGGGAATAAGCATTCTACTGCCAGTGTCCAAGAACAAAGTGGACATTCACAACTGTGGACATTAAAGATGTATCAAAATCCTGCCACACTGCATGAACGTTCTGGAAAGGATGACTGATAAATGAATATGCAGAGTTGTAGAAACTAAAATGGGACATGAGCAGTTATTCAAATCAGGATGCAGCACAACTAACTGAATGTTTGCAGTAAGACAGTTACCTGAGAAGAAGTTAGAAGTGAGGAAGGGATCCAACTGGACATTCCCAGAATTGAAGAAAGCATATGCAAGGTTCCAAGAAAGCTGATTTGGGCAGACTTGCACTGATTTGAAGTCCCAGAAACATTAGCAGAATTTGTGCAAGCTATGTACAAGAACCTAATGACTCAAGTATGAACAGTGTTCGAACCCACAGAGGGGTTTCCCAGTGGGAGTTGGTGTGCTCTTAGACCACTGCTGTTCATAGTGGTGATGGACTACATAAGCAAACAGGTCAGAGGGGACAGATCAACAAAGATGCTGTATGCATACGACATAGCATTACAGGCAGACTCGGAGCTAGAGCTTCAGCAAAGAGTAGGGGAATGGAATGCAAAACTGAAGGCACATGGGATGAAACTGAATACAGATAAGACAGTTGTAATGGCAGCAAATGGAGAAAAACAGGAGAAGGTGAAAATTGAGATAGAAGGGAAAATAGTGTCACAGGTTAACAGCTTCATGTATCTGGGAGGGGTGGGTAAGGGGAAGGGAAGTTTGAATGAGGTCAAAGCTAGAATCAGAAGGGTTGCTGCCAACTGGCACAGAGTGTCAGGGGTAGTGTATGACAGAAGAATGCCAAAGCAGCTAAAAAGTAAGCTGCACAATACAGTTGTGCAACCAGTACTACTGCATGGTACAGAAACCAGGGCAGTAAAGGCACTGCAGTTGAGGAAGCAGGAGTTGATGGAAATGAAGTTTCTAAAATGGGTGGTAGGATGCACACAGTGGGGCAGATGAAGAAATGAGGACATCAATACAGAAGCCAAAGTAGCTACAATTGCATAAAATGTCAAAGGGAACAGATTACAGTAGTTTGGGCACTTTGCAGAAAAGCAGAAGACAATCTGGTGAAGATGATTTGGGACAGACAGGAGGAAGGTGAGAGGAAACATGGGCATCAAGCAAAGAAGTGGGTGGATTGTGCGACAGATATGAGCACCAAAGGCGGCAGGAGTGTGGCACTAAATTAAAAGAGATGTCTACAGTTAACAAAATACCCCAACCCCATGAAGAAAATGGGAAGAAGAGGGATGATGATGATAATTATGATAATGATAGTTCAAAGAACCAGTCTATATAGTCTGTACAGTGAGGTGCATTTGTACGTAGCTGTTAATTTTTCCTCTTATCTGGGAGTTTGCCCAGCTCCTTCCAGCTGTCAGATACCATCGTCATAAAGGATTCTTTGAATTTACACCCCACTACTTACAAAGGCAGCTTGTTTCAAGGTTCCACAATCTTCTTTATGGAAAAAATATTTTCTCAATCATGTTTAATTGATAACTCTGAAGCTGTTAATGGTTGTCCCCTCTCTGTCCACTGTCCTTGTGTTTTATTTCAACCAACTCATTCCTCTCATGCAGTCATATTGTATCTTCTCAAGTTTCTAATGACTGAGTATAAACCCACCAACTTCAATCAATTTTACTATTTCTTTTACTCCATCTCCATGACGGCTATTATGATCTTTTACTTGATAGTTTCCATTTGTTTCCCATCTTTTATTACATGATACTGTATCAAAATTCACTTTTGTACCAGCATTCAGAAATACCAGTACAAAAATGAATACTGATGTTGCACTAACAATTGAACGTCACGTCTTGATTGAGCACCTTAACACCTTGCACCTGGGGCAACTGCCCTCTTTACCACATCCTAGCTATGGTACTGTCTGCTACCTCCTACTCACTCAGATCAGTGGATGGCTGAGGCTGGTTTTCAGTCTTCTAGTACAGCTGCACTGGCCAGGGATCTGCTAAATATCTCCATGAGTTGTTCTATCAGGGTACTTGCTGTTGTTTAAGTATCCAGAGTGGTAACGCCAGCTGGGACCTGTGCTCAGTTCTCATGTAATCTGGTTAGTTATTTTCTCTAAACCTTATCGCTGTTAGCATCTGCACGTAATCCATTCTTTTTTCCTTCTCGGCATGAGAGGTTTCCTTATTTTGTTTTTCTGAAAACTTGTACTTCAGCTAGATCATTCTAATGAAGTCTCCTTCCATCCCTTATCAATTGTTTCATGTTTGTGTTCCTATTTATTTGATCTTCCTCTCCAGTTATCTATTCAGTTAGTTTTGTTTTCACACTGGCCTTGGTCTTCTTCATCTGTTTAGTCATATTCTTTTTTACCTGTATGCAGGTCTTGCTTCAGTATTCATATTGTTCATCAAGATCCATTTTAGGGAGGTTCTGTTTCCAGTTAGACTTCATAACCTACCCTAAGATCCTGTGACCTCAGAGTGTTATATTATGGAAGTCGACAGACAGCTCTAGTTTTGCAGTGTTTTATCCTTGAATTTTACTGTAACGTGACATGCTCTTACAGCACTTTGAGGAAACACATCATGTTATCTGCTTTGCTTCCTTTCCTTTATTTCTTTCATGATTTTTCCTTATTGCTATGTAGTACTCTTTTGATTCACCTCTCAAACACGTGTGTCCTTCAAGGTTCCCCTTCCTTCTTTTGGGAAGCTAATAGTTAATATTTTTCAAGATGTTCTTTCAGATTTTTGTGTACAAGTGACTGGCATGTACCCTCTTTTTCTGATTCCCTGTTATGCTTATATTCTAAGCTCGTTGGAGTCCACATATATGTATCCTCATGCTACTATCCTCATCCTTTAGGTCTCTTTTGCTCTACCTAAGACTTGACATGATCTCTGTCGGCTAGTGATGTGTGCTAAACCTAAAATGATGTTCTAACTAATGTCTTCTTGCACCAACTTAATATTTTCTTAATTCAGAGCCTCTGTTGAGACCATATGCATATCTAAGGATTGTGTCCATATACTAGCTTTTTATGTTGAGCGCAGTGTGCTTAACTTTTTTTCACTACTCCCATTCTCCCCCATTTCCCTGCTTCTACCTTTTGTCTCATGCTTTTCAGTCTTTTATATAAAGTGCCAGTTCTCCTCTTCTTTTTCCAGCCTAATAGTCTTAATGATGGCACTTCCATGGCCTGTTCCAAGTCCAGTTGCCTGAATCATGGGGTGTCACAAATGCCTACCTTACTGAATGCAAGGATAGTCTGCACTTCCCTACTTATTTTCTCAAAATCCAGTTATTGCTATTCCCTCCAAATCTCATCCCCACCTTTCCAAGTGTGCTTCATATGTACTCCCAATTTCATCTTTCTCCAATAACTCTGTTCTGTCTGCTAACTTGCACTGCTTCAACCATATCCATGTTTCTTGCTCCCCTATCCACCTTCAGTGTACAGCACCATGGAGTTCAGAAGCCTTCTGAGCTTCCCTTTTAATAGTGTTAGACTTCATGTATTGATATACTAATTGTCCTTGGTATAAAGCTCCTTGTTAGCCTATGCTTTGCTTAAGCTGGCCATATTTCCATATCCGGTGTACTGACTTTGTTGTAATCTGGCTGACATGCATGACTATATTTTCAAAGTCCTCTCTATCTCATGAATTTCGTGAAACAGCTGACTGAAAAATACCATATTTCATCTACTCTGTGCTCCATTTTGAATACCTGCCTGTGCCACCTTATTACCAGACTAAGAATTACTTTGGAGACCTGCGTGAACTTATCACACCTGCAGGAGATTTGGCATTAGGTATCTGCAGGTACTTTTATCCTAAAACTTAATCAGCTATGTGCCTCTGCTCCCAAGCTAGAGTGCACTCACACACAGATCTTTTAATATAGAAAAAAGCCTTTTGTGGCCCTTTGAACCATTTCGTATTTAGTGCTGCCTTCTGCTGTCCTGCTAGTCTTCTTCATCTTTCTGTCACCCTGCTGTCAGTGTTCTTTTCACTTCTCTCTTTCTCTGCAGCTTTTGGCTGATGTTCGGTATTTAGCCTGCATCCATTACTCTGCTTTGCTTTCCAGGCTGGTATACAGTATTTACTATGCATTCTTATCTACAGTACTAATATGACACATCTGCTTGTCTTTTGTATGCTGCTGTACATCTACCGCCTGCTTCTGTTTGCAGTACTGCCATATTACATCTGTGTCCTCACCTGCTGGTAGTTTGTGATATTATTTCTTGCCTGCACTGAACTGCAGCATACATATTCCACATCTACTGCTGTTTTTCTTTTTTTTTTTTGACCCAGTACCTATGTTATGCTGCCTGGTCCATTTCTTTTGTATTACAAAATACAACAACTTCCACCTAACTCCATCTGAGGATATACTAATTCTAAACCATACTCAACATATACATTTAGTATATATCATTTACAGTCTGTTTCCAATTCATTGGTAGTATCTATCTGCCCTTTTCAGCTGAACTAAATAATGGAGGTTAAATGTAGCCAATAGTATCTACACCCTGTTACTGTGCTTGCTTGCAGGCAGCAGTTGTGTGCCTCTGTATGTGACCTTATAGTATACATGCGTTGCTATCACCTGACCACCAGTAAGCAGCATCTATCGAGTGCTACATACATCACAGTGACAACCCATCGTTATCGACTTATCCTCATCTACAACAATGATAAACAGTGCCTATTAAACATCCCTATGAGCTGATCACATCTGCTTTGTTTGCGAATTTTTTGTATAAACATAAATCTCTCTCTCTCTCTCTCTATATATATATATATTTGGTCAACATTTGTTTAGTCGACAAAATATGGTTGACAGGTGAGCAAGATCGCCCTTTCCCTGATACTGTACAATTTCAGAGTAGATATATATATATATATATATATATATATATATATACATACATACACACACACACACACACATATATATATATATATATATATATATATATATATATACATACACAGACATGTATACATTAGTAACAGGTGTTGTGGGAGGCACAGGTGGGGGGGGGGGGTTGCTCCCCTGTAAAAAATGTTTTAATTTTGCATGCACCTTCAGCAGACCCACATATATAAATCCAAAGTGACAATGCATGCAGGATTATAAAAAAAGTGCAGCTTAACAAAGAAAATTAAAACCACAGCATCCTTTGGCTTTGCAGATTGAAACAAAATTGCAAAGTACACGAAAGTTACGTACTCACCATAATGATAGATATGTGTTGTATTCCATCCATTCCTATATAGGTCTCTGACCTGAAGTTGGATCCATACTCGGTCATTTCAAAGCTTAGGATCTGGTTCTCAGGCTCCTCCCTACCCATAATCCCCATGCATAGAAGGAGCTACCTCAGATCAAGTTTGCCCCTTATAAATACTTGAAAGCATCTTAATAAAATAATAAGCATATGAGCCTAGTAGATAAAATTAGTGGGCAAGGAACTGTGGAGAGACCGGCTAAAACTTCAGGAGCCAAGGCAAAGTAAGTTAGATCTGTTCCACAAGGGGACCACAGATGAGTAAAACCTTTTGCTAGGAATGAAATATGGACAGAGGATGGATGGAAAATAGTAGAGAAATGGATGGAATACAACAACACATATCTAATGGTGAATACATATCTTTCTTATCTGATGTTGTCATTTCCATCCATTCCTCTATATACTGAGCAGAGTCCCCAGCTTCTTAAACTCCTAGGAGGTCCCATGAAAGGATATTCCTGAGCAAAGCTCTGGATCTGGATTGGATATCTAACTTATAATGAGAAATGAAGGTGTAAACTTTTTACGAGGTAGATGCAGCACAAATGTCATCAATGACGATACTAAAGAAAAGGCTGTAGATGAAGCTACAAGTATTGTTGAATGAACTTTAGGTTTTGAAGAAAGAGATAACTCCTCTTGGTAAACAAAGGAAATGCTTTGAGTCAGTTATCTAGATAAGGAGACTTTGGACACTTCTTGCCCCAATTTAGGCTTTGAAAAGGAAAGGAATAGCTGATGAGACTTCCTGAGGGATTTAGTGCAGTATAAATAAAAACAAAGATGCCAATGAACATCTAACAGATGTGAAGTATATTTACCCTTGTTCAATCCAAAGCATTATGCCCTTTCCCCACTGTAGCGCGACTCTGGAGTAGGAATAAATAGTTGGGGGGGTGTGGGGCACCCCCCCCCACATATGTCATACATTTTAAACATACATATGGATACTTTTAACTGAATTGACTATATTCATGTAAATAATGTGGGGGGCTATGCTCCCCACACCCCCCTAACTATTTATTCCTACACCAGGGTCATGCTAGAGTGGGGAAAGGGCATAATGCTTTGGATTTATGTGTCGACCATATGAGCTGTTGATCATATGAGCTTTCAGTGTTTTGGTTGTTGATCATATGAGCTGTCGTCGACCATATGAAGTAGACCCACAAATACATATACACACACACACACACACACACATATATATATATATATATATATATGTATATATATATATATATATGTATATATACACATATACATGTACACACACACGTATATATATATATATATATATATATATATATATATATATATATATATATATATACACACACACACACACACACACACACACATTTTAGATATATATATATATATATATATATATATATATACACACACACACACACACACACATTTTATATATATATATATATATATATATATATATATATATATATATATATTTTTTTTTTTTTTTTTTAGGGCAGGAATACATCTTAAGTTGTTCATTTACACACCCCAGTTAAAATGCCAGGTTTTTGTGATATAAAAAATGAGACCACAATAGATCATTTCAAAACTTTTCCCACCTTTAATGTGACCTATAACCTGTACAATTCAATTGAAAAACAAACAAATCTGTTAGGGGGAAAAATATATAAAAAATAAAAAATGTACAATAAGATGGTTGCAAAAGTGTGCATGCCCTTAAACTAATACTTTGTTGAAGCACCTTTTGATTTAATTACAGCATTCAGTCTTCTTGGGTAGGAGTCTATCAGCATGGCACATCTTGACTTGGCAATATTTGCCCACTCTTCCTTGCAAAAGTGCTCCAAATCTGTCAGATTGCAAGGGCATCTCTTGTGCACAGCCGTCTTCAGGTTACCCTACAGATTTTCTATTGGATTTAGGTCTGGGCTGTGGCTGCGCCATTCCAAAACTTTAATTTTCTTCTGGTGAAGCCATTCTTTAGTTGATTTGGATGCATGCTTGGGGTAATTGTCATGTTGACAGGTGAAATTCCTCTTAATCTTCAGCTTTCTAGCAGACACCTGAAGGTTTTGGGCCAAAAGTGACTGGTATTTGGAACTGTTCAGAATTCCCTCCACCTTGACTAAAGCCCCAGTTCCAGCTGAAGAAAAACAACCCCAAAGCATGATACTGCCACCACCATGCTTCACCATGGGGATGGTGTTCTTTTGGTGATGGGAAGTGTTGTTTTTGCACCAAACGTACCTTTTGGAATTGTGGCCAAAAAGTTCAACCTTGGTCTCGTCAAACCATAACACTTTTTCCCACATGCTTTTGGGAAACTATGTATTGTTTTGCAAATTTTAGCCGGGCCTGGGTGTTTTTCTGTGTAAGAAAAGGCTTCCGTCTAGCAACCCTACCCCATAGCCCAGACATATGGAGAATATGGTAGATTGTCACATGTAGTACACAATCAGTACTTGCCAAAAATTCCTGAATCTCCTTCAGTGTTGCTCTAGGTCTCTTGGCAGCCTCTCTGAACAGTTTTGTCTTGTCTTTTCATCAATTTTGGAGGGATGTCAGGTTCCTTGCAACATTACTGTTGTCCCACATTTTCTCCACTTTTTGACGACTGCCTTCACTGTGTTCCATGGTATATCCAATGCTGTGGAAATTTTTTTGTACCCTTCTCCTGACTGATACCTTTCAACAATGAGATCCCTTTGATGATTTGTAAGCTCTCTGTGAACCATGGCTTTGGATATAGCAGGCAACTGAGTAAAGGTCAGGAAAATCCTAACAGGACAGCTAAATTTTATTTGGGGTTAATCAGAGTCTCTTCAATTGATGGCAGGTGTGTACCCAAGAAGACTGAATGCTGTAATTAAATCAAAAGGTGCTTCAACAAAATATTAGTTTAAGGGTGTGCACACTTATGAAACCAGCTTATTGTATGTTTTTCATTTTTTATATTTTTCCCCCTAACAGATTACTTTGTTTTTCAATTTAATTGTACAGGTTATAGGTTACATTAAAGGTGGGAAAAGTTTTGAAATGATTTATTGTGGTCTAATTTTTTATATCACAAAAACCTGGCATTTTAACAGGGATGTGTAAACTTTTTATATCCACTGTAAGGGAACACCTGGAATCCCTGTAGTCATAAATGAGCAGCTACTACTTCTGTGCATTTGATAAACACCCAGGTGCTGTGGTGAGTCAAAGGGAAGAGCTCTGAACTGGTAGTGACTGGCTTCCAGTCAAAAGTGGAGATACTTCCTGTCTGTCCATTTGGATGTCATAGTACACATTCTGAAGATCTATTGAGCATATCCAGTCATTTTACTTCAACAATGGGAGGAAAACTTGAATCATGACCATCCAAATTTTGGTCTGAACAACAAACTTGTTTAACTGACTTAGATCCAGATTTGGTCTTAGGTACCCGGTTTCTTTGGCACTAAAAAGAACCTTGAGGATATTCCATGTCCTCTCTTCTTCTTATTTCGGCTGCTCCCGTTAGGGGTCGCCACAGCAGATCAACTGTTTCCATTTCTTCCTGTCCTCTGCATCTTGCTCTGTCACACCAACCACCTGCAAGTCCTCTCTCACCACATCCATAAACCTTATCTTAGGCCTTCCTCTTTTCCTGTTACCTGGCAGCTTCATCCTTAGCATCTTTTTTCCAATATACTCTGCATCCCTCATCAGCACATGTCCAAACCAATGTAATCTTGCCTCTCTGGCTTTGTCTCCAAACCTTCCAACCTGGGCTGACCCTCTAATATACTTATTCCTAATCCTTTCCATCCTCGTCATACCCAGTGAAAATCTTAACATCTTCAACTCTGCTACGTCAGGCTCTGACTCCTGCCTTATTGTCAGTGCCACTGTCTCCAACCCGTATAACATAGCTGGTCTCACTACTCTATTATAGACCTTCCCTTTAACTCTTACTGGTACTCGTCTGTCACAAATCATTCCTGACACTCTTCTCCATCCACTCCATCCTACCTGTACTCTCTTCTTCACCTCTCTTCCACACTCACCATTACTCTGAACTGTTGATCCCAAGTACTTAAACTCATTCACCTTCGCCACCTCTACTCCCTGCATCCTCACCATTCCTCTGTCCTCCCTCTCATTCACACACACATATTCTGTTTAGTCCTGCTGACCTTCATTCCTCTTCTCTCTAGAGCATATCTCCACTTCTCCAGGGTCTCCTCCACCTGTTCCCTACTCTCACTACAGATCACAATGTCATCTGCAAACATCATAGTCCACGGGGACTCCTGTCTGATCTCGTCTGTCAACCTGTCCATCACCATTTCAAATAAGAAAGGGCTCAGAGCTGATCCTTGATGTAATCCCACCTCCACCTTAAACGCATCCGTCACTCCCACCGCAGACCTCACTGCTGTCACACTACCCTCGTACATATCCTGTACCACTCTTATATTCCGTGTCCTCTCTGGTCTGGTAATACCTCTTGGAAGATTCGATTTCTTAGAAGCTTCTCTATTTCTTAAGCTGCACATTTCCTTTGTGAGGTTGGAATGTCTCTTTTGAGGTGGGAGAAAGAGTGAATGAGAATGAAGTACACTATGGTAATTATTCTTTGCACCCACTTGTCTTGTGTGATGGCTGTTCAGGCTGTGGAGTGCAGAGACGAGCACCCCTGACTGCCTCATGAGTAGAACAGTTAGGCAACATTTCTGGAATGCTGAAAGGTTTTTTTTTTGAAAATGGACCACTGAAGACTTGATTCTGAGGACCACCTCCACATCTTCAGTGACTCCCATTCTTAGAGATTTCCCCTCTGCCATAGGGAGCTCACTGTCCAGAAATATTGACTGAAAAACCCTGAGATTTTTGGAACCACATTCTCTTGCCTGTCTTCTGATTTCTGGAAAAGGTTCTCTAGCAATTTGAGAATTTGATTCCCAAAGCAGATAGAGTTTTGCCATTCTGTTCATTTCTGGAAATGGTCTAACTTTTGTACAAATAAGATTGATCCGTAATAAGAGGCACTGACAAAGGATATCTTAAAGTGCTCCATGAAATCAGAAAGCCACGCCCAGACATGCCTTCTGATAGAAATGTGTGTGTCAGCTAAGCACCCTCTCTATGGAATTAGAGATACAGGTGCATACGACAAATTTGACAGGGACAGTAGGGTAGCTATCTGAGAATCAAGAGTGTTTTTCTGAACCACAGACAAGTCCATGGAAGATAAATGGAGATGATCTTGATCAAATCTCTTTGAAAACAGGTGGAGTGTGACAGGTGGTTAAGTGCGCTCATCAGAAAAATAGACCAGGCATATAATCGATTCCCAAACCTGCCCAGAGTTTGAGAGTCTCTATTTAGTGTGTGGACAGAGTAGCCTTTTTCAGTAAGCAGCTACAACCTTGCTCCAGTGTGAGCAGTCTTTTGGAACCATTAAAACTTTGTCTGGCTTCTCAGGGATGGGTTCAACTATATCAGGATCCTTTCACACCTGGGATGAGTTAAGGTCCAACATCTCATCCACAGGGGATACCACTCAAGAAGATGGACCAGAGCCAAAAGCCTTGAGGAAAAACAATTCCTCAGAAGAAGGTGTGTGAAAGACCAACCTCTTTTCTGCCTAAGATCAAGGATCTCTCCAAACAAGACACCCTCAAGGAGGATCAGGGGAACCTTCTCCCTCAATGAAATCAGTATCTATGGTGGGGCTTCTTCAGAGGAATCTAAGTGTCTCCTCTTAAACTTGCATTTTCTGGGAACCTCTTCTGCGGCTTACTCGGGAGAGAACTCAGAAATGTATAACGTCTCATGAAGGAGAACAGGATCAAGGCTGCCCATAATTCGATAAGAAGATCAGGTGGTGGGCCCTGGGAGATACTATGGAGAAAGATTGGATCCGACAAAGAAAAACAAGATCTATCCCTCATCTGATAGAGCACTCTCTTGAATGCTTTGAATGCCTTGAATGCCAAATCTTCAATGGCACTGGGGAGCTTGTTCTTTGGGTCTGAAAGCCTAGAAGGAAGCTCAACCCTAGAGCCCGTTTGGCTAGGATTTAAGATAGTTGCTGAAGACAATCTGCCTGATGCCAAAGCCCCTAAAGGAAGGAAAGTATCCAAAGATCTCAGATCCAATCCCAACTGCATTATCCAGTTACGAAGCTGCATATCAAGAGATAGGCTTTAATATTTTATCCATCAACCTCTGAAGGTGGCTAGGAGAAATAGTAATAATGCAAAGTGAAATTAACCATCAGGGGTTACAAAAGCTCTTTTTTTTTCATCAGAGGGTGATAAGCATAATTCTACCAGTATCCCTTTATCAAGTATTACTTCAACTCTGGGCAAAGGATAGCTATGAAACTTTGAAATACTATTCGGTTTCCTAAGTCATTTCAGATTCTAATGCTTCCATCAGGTTTAGGGCCTAGTTTGACTGAGTTGCTCCAGTCGCTCTGTAACACTTCTAGTGCACCTAGTTTAAGTACTTTTTGAAATTCTTATCGTATAACCTGTTCTTGAGACTCTAGTATTCTGTAAGTTCTCAATCTAACTTTCATTCTAGAGACTGTCTCTAAATTATGTTCTGTTAGTTTAGCTCTCAGGCATTTCTGAGAATACACCTTTCTTAATAATAATAAAAAAAAAAAAAAAGGA